>NW_013952426.1:293478-309873 GCF_001266775.1 Austrofundulus limnaeus | reverse complement strand
GAAGTGGAAAGAACATTATTTCACCATTTCATTATTTATTGTTTGATTTCTTTGTATGTATGGATCACTTGGGTTGTTACCGACAACTGGTGAAAATTTCATGTCATTAGCACCTCTARTAATATATTTACTGAGAAAAATGTTGACATGTTCACTACTTATTTTACCTGCTGTATAAACTATATTTCACTACAAATGAAATTGTTTTTACAGTGCCAAGTGCAACACAGTCAAATGATTTATTTACTGGATATCGTTTCCTATATGTGTGTGTGGAAGTAACACCACTTTTTTAAGTGTTTCCCCTAAATCAGGGGTGGGAAACTGCAGCCCACTGGCCACACGTGGCCTGCGGGTGGCATCCATCAGATGCTAACCCACAAAAAAWAATAATAATAATAATAATAAAACTTTTTTTTACTTATACAAAGCAGTTAAAACAGCTCTTAAACCAGTGCTCTATGGATCTACACATACTGTATGTAAACAAAGTCTGTAATTTGTCTGCATTAGGAGTCACCTCTTCAATACAGACCTTCTGACTCACGGTTTTATTTTTCAGTTTTCCAACCATGCTTGGCAGCAGGGATGTCATTCAGTCACAGACAGCATTTTCTGAGTTTTCTGCAAAGTAAAAAAGTGAAATGAAAACGCATCTTTGCTTTAATCCGGGTCATACTGTATTTATTTGAAGTTTTATGGTTAATAATATTTAAACAGAAGAACTAAATTAGCAGAAACATGATTTCACAGGCTGTAAATTTTCTCTTCCTGTCTTTCTTCCCCTATTCGCTCGTCTGGTTTCAGTCAGCAGTTGTAGCTTCACCTCCTGGAATATAAACAATCTATTTTCTCAAGTTCCACCTCTAAAAAAGATAAATGTTTTTAATCCATGAAGCATTTTGAGTTATGTTGACTCATGTTGTCATGTTAAACATGTAGGTTTGGTATGATATATGTGTTGAAGTTTAGTTATTGACTGTAAATCTGACACATTGTGATTGACAGGTCTGAAGCAGGAGACAGGAAAGGGAACTAAACACTGGGGGGAGGTGTGCACAATCTATCTAATCCAAGCTCTGTTGCATTCTGCACTGAATATCACATTGATTGGTTATCAGTAAGATACGTTTTAGTGTTTTAGTCTCAGATTCCTCTGAATTTATTTCTTTGCTTTTTATTGTATGACAAAAAGTCGTAATGTTACGAGAAAAAAGTCACAACCTTACATGACATGTCCATTTCCATTGCTGATTTATTTTTCTTAATTTTCTCATCATTTTCCTCACACCTGCAGTGGACAGCCATGTGTGTCTTTATGTTTATGAAGTAGTCGACTATGACTTTTGAGTCACTGTAATATGCTTTCATCCAAATTACATGACAACTAAATCTGTCAATGAAACCACACATTTAATCCCAAATGTTCCCTGCAAAATAAGTGCATGCATTTCATTCCTTAGGCCTCTCTAACACATAGTATTTAGAAATTGTTTCATTTTATGTTGATTGTGTTAGTGAAAATGTAGGTCTTGTACTTGGCAGCAGTTGTTGCCGTCAGGAAACAGCATATTATAACACAAAGCATGGGTACAAGTTCAATAAGAATGACTGTAACAGTGTTTTTCAACGTGGGGTCTACAGCCCCCTGGGGGTCGCCAGGGGTCCGTGGAATATCTGTTTATTATTATATCTGTTTACATATTATATAATTTGAAAACAAAAACTCAAGTTTGTATTCATATGAGAATAATTTGTTAGGGCTAATCCACTGAAATAAATATTGAATATTAAATAAAGATTGGCCCCCGGCTCAGATAAAGTTTTGAATTTTGGCCCCTTTGTGTCACTGAGTTGGACCCCTCCTGCCTAAAGTGTCTTCAAAGCCACTGAACAAACTAATGAGACGTGAAACTCCCACAGTTTAATGACATTTATGTCTTTTTCCTTTAGGATAAATTAAAAAAACTTTGATTCAAGTGTTTTATCTCTGGGTATATGTTAGCTAATGCTAATTTGGTGCCTAAATAAGCAGAGAGACACTCAGAAGAAGCTGTTGAAGGAATTGTGCAGATCTTCAAAAGTATTTTGTAAATAAATATGTCCATAAATATTAATAGACAGTGGGAGTAAACTTTTGAGCTCTAATGGGAAGTGCTGTATAATGAAAATGGTCATGTTATACATTGTTTTTAATTATTTAATCTGTGCTCTTTTTTATGCTAATGTGCGCATTGTTTCGTCTGGTTGCATATTGTCGTGGAAGACAACAAAGGCATTACAAACAYGAGACAAACTGTCTTTAGATCTCAGCAAATAAGAAACAGCCTCAGCTCTTATTTGTTCCTCTTCACTGTTCGGCTGCAGCAGCAACTTTAATGTGCTGTAGTACACAATTTTTGTCAGTATCTGAAATCTGACTGAGCAAAAAYAGATCAAGTTCAAGACAAAAAGAAATGATCTGAATAAAAACAGGTGTTGTGCACACATAAGTCAGTCACACATAGAGAAGATTATTATCATGTAATAGCTTGTAAAAATGTTAAATTAGGAATACTGCTGCATTCTAGCTCAGTTTGTTGTTTGTTTTTTACTGATAGGTAAAACCTTACAACCAACATAGGTTGTACTTTTTTATTGTGACTATACCGTGCAGCAAAATAAAACTTAAAAATACCCTGCACTKTATCAAACGCACTCGGCTGCTTGACAAAGAAATTCTTCTCGTCTTTTCTTTGGACTTGAATGGCTTTGATTGCTCGGGTCTTCACGCCCTCATTATCGATGTCTCCCGTTTCAGACTGCAAGTCATCTGAACTCATTCCATCAGAGCTCTGACTGAAACATCCCATTGTCTTCTTCATCTCTTTTCATGTCCGTCGTGCAATTTCCCCGTAAATGACTTCATCCCCGGCCAACACCTGGAAGGTGCTCTGCATTTTCTGTAATATCCACTGACCTGGGACACGAAAACAGGGACGGGGTGGCTCTAGAATCAGCAGCAGGGTTTACATTTCTATTGCACACACACTAATACACATATCTATATACGGGTTGTGTTTACAGGGTGATAAACAAGCTACCTCCCCCTCAATGCAATGATAGAAAGGCTGAGTGTGGTCTCATTCTTTATCACTATTCAGCTCCAGCTAGTGTGGGTTGCTTTCCCTTCTAGTCATTTTTTTTCCCTGTCATTCTGTCTCTGGTTACCATTTTCATCTTAATTTTCTCTCTGTGTATTTTGTTTCCTCAGGACCTATTTATTTTTAAATGAATTAAATTTCCATTCATTTTTGTAATTCCTTCTGTCGTCTTCATCTTCCTTGTCTTAAATGAAATCTCTTCACTCTGTAATCATTTTATCTTTTGATTTGTATTTTTTTCTCCTGTGCAGAGGTAGAGAAAAACTGGATCTCCTAAATCTCCTAATCTCCTAAAGATTGACGGCTCACACTTAGAGAAGGTGTCAAATAAATGTTTGTATTAAGTAACTCTGTGAAATTATTTATTCGGACTCCAAATATTTGTCAGTATTTCTGTATTTTCTGTCTTTTC
This sequence comes from Austrofundulus limnaeus, assembly GCF_001266775.1. Classification (NCBI taxonomy): domain Eukaryota; kingdom Metazoa; phylum Chordata; class Actinopteri; order Cyprinodontiformes; family Rivulidae; genus Austrofundulus; species Austrofundulus limnaeus. The sequence continues at coordinate 306,318 of NW_013952426.1, read as the reverse complement.
CAAAGTAATTAAACAATGTTTTTAGGCCTTGTCCACAAAGGATTGCAGATTTTCAGACAATATTTTTTTGCCATTTCTAAAACATACCTTTATTAAACATAGCTCCAATTCAAGAAATGCTTTCATCCACACAGAAACACAGAAAACAACCCCGAACTGTAGTAACTATGCCAGGTCTGTATGTGGCACTGTAACTCTGCCATCAAAACAAATCAACAAACAAAACATAAAGCATGTGCACAAAGTTGGATGAGAAACAAGAACCCAAAAGGAATAGTAGCTATCACATCTGGCACCATATTGAAGAAGTCAAACAACCAAACTGCAATGCTTCACATAATGCAACGTTTTCTTGTCGTCATCGTCAGAATTGTGGTGAAAAGCTCATAAAAACTATTTCTACTTTCACAAAACATAGTGTAAACCATAAGCAAGTGAATAGGCARGCAAAGAAAATGCACAAAAAGATGTCAAATCAGTGGCGTGCACAGACTTTGTGAGGGCAGGTGCTCAAGAGAAGAAAAGGGCACCTTGTGTGGTGCACAGAACTGCCAGCTGTCCTAGTTACAGACACAGCTTTCATGTTGTGTTTATCTACTGTATTTCATGTCTAAYACTTTACATCAAATCAATTTCCAGTAATGAAAATGTGTGCATACGTCTGTGTCTATAAAACAACTATCAAGTTTTTTTTGGGTGGTTTACATTAAATTGCTTGTGTGTTTCTCGCTTTATGGAGGATTTTCCTTCCATCTTTACCTCATCAGAGAGCTTTGTTTCAGTTTGTGTTCATACTGTAGATTCTGATATTTTAGCTTCTTCTGTGTCTGACCCTCATATTTTCTAATGGTTGGTCTCCCTCATCTTCCATGTTCATAGATGTCGTCCTGCAGGACGACATAGAGCTGCTTCTCTGCTGTAGCTGCCTAAACAATGGTCAAAATTTAACACCGAACACAGGAGGGTCAAACTCAGTTACACAAGGTGGCCAAATTTCAGAACTTAGTTCGAGCCAAGGGCTCATTTTTGTCAATGTTTGTTGAAGAAATGTTAAATAACARATTGTTCTTRTATAACTAGAAATAMAAATGACCTTTTCCAAATTGTTTTATGTAACATTTACAACCTAACAGATGAATAACAAAAAATTAGATTTAGAAAGAGTCTTCAACATGTATCTCTTACCTTATTGTCTATCAAGAACTTTTTTATTTATCATATCTTATCACAATCCAGCAATTCAAGTAAAAAAAGCCCTCACTAATAAAATTAGTCCACTTACAAATAAAAGGAGAAAACAGAAAAAACACAACTAAAGTCAATTTTCTGTTACTCTTTACACACCAAATCAAAGATTACWGAAAAATTCTAWTTTAATTTTYTTGGTTTAAAAGTTGGCCAGCTGTCATGAGAAGAATTCACTAAATCCAGTGACAAAAAGAGAAACTATAAAACTTTTTTTTTCAAATTTCTGTTGTCTGTATGTTTTTCTTTTCTACGCTTTTCTATCCGTTCACATTTTGCTGTAAATAAACTAAATCAATGTTCCGGACTTTATGATAATAAAGGGTTAMTAATCTTCAGATGAGACAAAGTTGATGCGAGTGAAATTTAAAATATCTGAGGTTTTYGGGGRAAATTACTTGCTGATTAGACRTCATCAGGTTCTCTGCTGAGCWGGAGAGGAGAGCATAGGAGGGGCGCACTCCTCTTTCAATGCGCTGCGCGTTCACTAGAGCCGGTACATCACGAGAGTGCCGCGGCAGGCACAAGTGTGTGTGTGCKGAAGGAAGGGCAAGAGGGCAAAAATGCTTTGCGAATAGTATATTGTAAGCTTTTTAAAAAGTGAAACCATGTACACTGTAAAAAAAACAAACAAACAAACAAAAATGGTCCAACAGGGGCAGATGATGGTCCAGAGGGAAAAGGGCAGGTGCTCAAGCACCGCCCGACGTCTATTTGTCAGATCTGTAACATAGATTACATATAAAACTGKGCTCATTTATAAGTACTCAACATTATTTACATAGCCACATGCCTCTGAGATGACTTCTTTAAGAGGGTGTCACTTCCGGCACACACAGTCCTGCATAGCATYAGTAGTAATACAAGTCATTGGGGAGAGGACTCAAGTTGTAGATTAGAYAAGAGGTGGAGCWATGRCATRGTTTTCAAAAAGTTGTGTTTTGGCTGTTTATACAAAACTACAGTGAAGTCTTTTGTCAGATTGGAACTCAKTTTTAAAATATCACTGTTTTCAAGTCTCCTAAAGCACTGTTTCTGTGTGAATGCAAAGCTGAAATAATAGAGGAAAAATCCTACTCACAAAACCATTCCCATGTGGACACCCCCCAATGTCAGCCAGGAGATAAATGTCATAACTGAATCTTTGATGTGCTCCTAGGTGACCTCCACGGTCTTCCCAAAGCACCTTCCCAGGGAAATAAATGATATGATGTTGAATCTGCRTTGATACGAAGTGGCTCTCCTCTTGTGGCAAAACTCCTCATCCTACAGCTAAAGATGAGTCCAGCCACTCATAGAACAAATCTTGTCATTGCATCCAAGTTACTTTGGTCTCTATAAAGCTTAGGAACACTAGTTATGTTTGGACTGCAGATCAGCTGATCAAATACAGTTAAGACTAACCAGGAACATTCATCCATTATCTCTTCCTTTCAGGGTCGGGGGTGGGTGGGGGGTCACTGGTGCTCATATCCAGCAGTCACTGAGCGAGGGTCAGAGTACACCCTGGACAGGTCATGAGTCCATCACAGTAAACCAGGAATACAGTCGGTCTCAAAGACCATCTATACCACTGCAAACAGAAACCAGCAAATCAGTAGTCTGGAACCAGGATTAGGACTTGGTCTCTGTGGAACAAAAGGGAAAAAGAGCTCCTCTAGCCAACTCAAGTACAGTGTTTTCTTATAATTTAATAAAACGGCTTTTCCTCAGGGCATATTTTACATGTGACTGCCAGAACCTCCCACTGTACGTTAACACAGGTTGGCAAGAACAATGATCCATCTGCAAGACAATGGTTTCTATTGTCCCCAAGCTTTTAAATGCAGCAGTAAACACTGGTTAGCACCCAACTGGTTTGTGCTGATACATGTACCGGAAAATCAGATCATTAAAGACAGACATTTAAAACAAAAGCAAAACTAGAAGATGAAGACGATCTGAACAGCATTGACGCTGATAATACGTTTGAYAAAAAAACTAATCTAATCATGACCATTGCATTCCTGTTTGTCATTAGTTTGTTGATCAGCTTTTGAGCTTGATTTGGTTCATTTTATGTGATTCCTGTTTGGTTTATTTGWTCAAGTTGTCTTTCCATTTCCTGGTGTTCCTCATCACCCCGTCCCTCTCCTTCTGCTCAGTCTCCTTTAGTCTAGAAAAGAGGTGTATAAAACTGGGTCTCGAGGGCCACTACCCTATATTGWAGAGGTYTCCCTGCTCCAACACACCTGAAWTAAATAAATGTGTGATTAGCAGGTTTCTTCAGAACTTGAAGAATCACTGAACCAGGYRTGTTGGAGCTGGGAATTCCTGTTCCTYAGTCCAGTCCTGGCACGCCTACTCTCATCTGTCCTGTATCATAAAGCTCAGCTGTTCCACATAGCCTCCAGCTGTCACTTTAGAAATCAGAGCATTAAACATTACTCATGCATGATTTGGTTTTTGCACCTCGTCTCCTCTGTGATTTCTGTTTTTTTTTTCTCTTCAGGACCTGTACAGWTTTGCCGCCACACCAGCTTTTGTTTTGTTRTAAAAATAAATGTTTAATCAGTGTGTCTTGCCAATGCAATGCACACTATTGTGATTCGTTTCCCATCCAAGTCATCTCAACTTTGCCATGCTTCTCCTCCTGCATACTTTGTCCTAGAGCTGCCATTGTAATTTATATCTGTAAAGCCCCTGTGCCAAATGATGGCTATGCCTTTTGGTGCCCGTAAAACTTAKAGTTTTTGAAATATTAATGTTTAATAAATTATAATGGCAGTCAATGGAGCCTTGTATTKGTCCAATACTGCCCCCGCCTGCATCTACACAATATGRTACTGCACCATAGTTTCATAATATTTAAACTCAGTAGTTCAGTGATTACAAAATTAATATGATTGTATTTTGATGTTTTACTGTAAYACTGTCTTTATGTTGTCCTATTGCTGTAATATATTGCACTTAAGTGTCAATAATTGCATTGGCAAGGTAAACTCTTTCTTTATACATACAATTTAATCCCTAGGATTGTCTTCTGCCACATCTCCCATAGTCTCATGATGAGCACTGTGGGCTTTCATGCGGGAGATCAGGGTTCAAATCCAGCTACTGCAACTTCAAGAGAAAATCTCTTCAAACTTCACATTGTCACACAATTACCTTAATTTTAAACACCCGYTGATGTGACAGGCACAAGCTGGTATAGAAAACACATTTGAACTTGGTCAAAGTTCATTCTGCAAGTCCACTGTTGCAGGCAAAGCCATGCTGCAATGACAAGCTACATGGAAATGCACACTTGTTTTTACATCGTAAAAACCCATGTCTAGTTATCCTTGAGATCCTTGTGTCGAATCTACATTCCTGGGCTCAATTCCTCCACCAACTGGGCCAATTTAAGACGGAACAAAAACGGACAGATGATTAGTGTGTACATTGATAGCTAATTACAGCTGACTCCACAACTAAAGCTTGATAAGAATTGGCTTTGAAATAATTCAGACATTAGTACTGAGTGAAGTTAGTTATTTCCTTTGAAAGTCTTCAACCCTTTGAATACTTAAAGCTACATCTTGCATCGTTCAGTAAAATCCCCACGAACTGCATGTCTGGCTGCGTGAGAAGCGGTGAGTGATGACTGGCAGATTGTGATATTGGGTCGGCGTGATAAATGATTACACCACCTTGTCATTTTAAAGGAGACATCTCTTCGTATGACTTCCAACAGGAAAACCTGCAGCCTGTCCTCTCCGTCTTCACACATCAAAACAAAGTTCAGCTGAACTTTCTTCTTTTTTTTGAGGTAACATTAGGACTTCATGTCCTTGCCTGACCCCAATCCCAGTCTAAAGCAGGAGGTAAGTCTGGTGTTGTCTTCCTCTTTACCTCAATGAGAACATCTAAGGAAAAGACAGAAGAAAAAGAGTGGAGGTGAGCCTCCCAGCTGATGCCAAAATAAAAGTGACACCAAGACTGGCAGCGTTGTTGCTGCCTCAGTAACAAGCCTGAAATAATGAGCAACTTTATCACCTTCCTCACAATAAAAAAAGTGAGCGTTAGCAGTCCTGTCCCAGTCACGCATCGCAAAATACATTTAAAAAAATGTCCCCCTGCAGCTAACTGTAATTTACTGCTAAACTGGTATTTCTAGGTGTTTTTCTTTTTAACTCTGTGTTAATAACTCGTTCACAAACTGTCTCATGCATTCCAACATTTCTATATCAGAGTGTAAAGTTTTTCTTGGAGCTGTAATCACACGTGAGCAACTTTTAATGAAGTCACTGACTGAACTTTATCTTACTGCTTTCATTTGCATGGTTTTCCCTTTCCAAATAACCTCCTAACAAACTGAGTCCTGTGGGAGAGTCGGCCATGTTTTTATTGAGCAGTTAAACATATATATATATATATATATATATANAGTATATTCTCTGAATGGTGGATGTTGCCTAGGGTGTAGTTTACCTCTCACCCAGTGGTAGCTGGGATCAATTTATTCAAATCTGAATAAAGTAATCAGTCTCTCCCAAAGGACTTTACTTGTGGGGGAAAAGGTGTCCTTTTTTCTTAACAAATTGAATTTTATTGTTTCAAATCGTGCAATAAAAAGTTCTGCTGTGAAAAGCACTGACAGATGTGAGAGGAATGTCTCTGAGATTTGGCACTTTTGCAAGCTTGGTTTTTTTAAAGCAAAAAAATCTCACACAGCAGCTTTCTCTCTTGACTAAAATTCATTTAAAACAAAATAAAATGTTGCCACTTTGTCCGGATGACATTTTAAACTCATGTAATTTAATAAAACGCTTAATTTCTTTATGTTTCTATTGAAAAAAATGCATTCATAAACATGTCAAGAAGAGAAAATGAGCAATACATTTAGAGTGGAAGGCCTGCAATTGAAATATTTTGCTAAACATAGTGTTTGTACCACACATGACCAGATGTGGTGTCTAAACCAATCATATTAAAATAAAATACATAAATGTATTGGCTTAGTCATAAGCTGGTTGAAGACCAGTAATTTACAGAAACAAACAAAACATGGTGCTTGTTGCACTATAGTAAGTGGGTTAACACTAATACTGTCCGCCTCATCATTTTTACTTTATTGGCCACGTCAGTATGTTCTGGTCTCTAACAAACTTAACTGATGAAACTTTCTCTTTGAGGTGAAACTTATTCACAGTTTTTTTCACTGATAGAAAATTAAAAACTGATTCAAGTTTTTAAACTTGAATACAGACGTAAATCTAAAAAATTTGATGCTCTTATATTCAAATATTAAGCCTAAATTTGACATGGTCATAACTGAGAGTCCCTGACCACGAACAGATTCAGTTTATTTATATAAAGCGCCAACAAACGTCATCAGAGCACAGCTGTACCAAGAACCATCAATCTAAAGAAGCCAGCAGATTGCGTTGAATCAATCCATCACAGTCTCCACTCTCCAGTCTCTCTGAGCAGCACACTGGAGACAATGGAAAGGAAAAACTTCCTTTTAACAGGAATCAGTCTAAGCCTACAGCAGCAGAAATTAGGAACAACCCAGGAAACCTAATCTTAACTGTAGGATTTATCAAAAAGGAAAGTATTGATACCAAGTATGTCTGCAGACAAAGAAAAAAATTGTATAGGTCTTCTGGACGGGTTCTTCTCTAATGAAACGTTTCGTCTCTCTTCCAAGAGACTTCTTCAGTCTGAGAGTTTCAGGCAAAATTCAGGCTTTTAAGCCCTGCCTCCATGTGACTGATACTCACATCACATGGCTATCGTTGACACCTAATTAACACTTATTGTTAACAGGGGGTGGAGTGATAATGGCAATGGCCGCGCTGTAGGAGGGGGACAATTGAAAACAGAGGCCTCCACCTCTGTTTAATGATGGACGGTCTTTCTTCACAAAAATGGCTTCTTTTACTCCTCTCTCAAACCAACGTTCCTCTCTATCAAGAATGAGAACATCCTCATCTCTGAAAGAGTGACCGCTGGCCTGTAAAAGAGTGAAAACTGCAGAGTTCTGGCCATTAGACGTAGCTTGTCTGTGTTGGGACATTCTTTTGAACAGTGGCTGCTTTGTTTCCCCGATGTTTAACTGGTCTCAGTCCTCCTGGCACTTAACAGCATATACAATATTACTCTGTTTGTGCCGGGGCACCRGATCTTTGGGGTGAACCAGCCTTTGCCGTAATGTGTTTTGGGGTTTGAAAGCTACTGGGACATCATGTTTAGAAAATAAACGTCTCAGTTTCTCYGAAACACCCGCAACATACGGAATAACCACTGGTTTGGGTCTGGGTTTGGGGTCTTCATTTTCACCTGAAGGTTGCATGGAATCCTGTCTGTGTTTCCTGTCTGCTTTCAGGAAAGCCCAGTCAGGATAACCACACTGCTCCAGGGCCTGTCGTGTGTGTGATTTCTCTTTYTSCCTGGCTCCTGGGTTTGTAGGGACACTGTCTGCTCTGTGGTACAGAGTCCTGATCACTCCTAGCTTGTGTTCCAGTGGGTGGTGGGAGTCAAAAGAAGTCTGAAGAAGTCTCTTGGAGAAGAGATGAAATGTTTCATTAGAGAAGAACCCGTCCAGAAGACCTACACAATTTTTTTCTTTTTGATTTTTTACCTGGATTACTGAGATGCATCAGGACATCTGCAGACAAAGGTTTTTCCAAAAGAAGGACCACACCTAATTGGATAAATGGTGTGTGGGTGTTTCAGAAAGTGTTTGGATGAAAAATTAACTTCTGTTGAACTACTTTTTATTTTTAATATCACTAAATTACTTCTCTATACAACTAGCCAATCAGTGTTTATGCTGTGGAAACGCCCACTTTGAGTCAGCAAATAACACCTCTCGGTAAGTCTAATCTTAAACGTAGACAGAGTGTCAGCCTCACGGACAGAAACTGGAAGTTGATTCCACAAGAGAGGAGCTTGATAACTGAAAGCTCTGCCTCCCACTCTACTTTTAGAAACCACAAGTAAACCTGCAGTCTGAGTGCTCTGTTAGGAAAATATGGAACAATAAGATCTTTAATGCAGCATTTGCTTGTTAGAAGTAAGATTTTAAATTATATTCTGTTTTTAACAAATGTCACCTGAAGCTGAATGTGGAAGTTTGTTTGATGGTTAAATATATAAAGTAAATCCTGACTACAGATCAGACTGTCTACTTTAAAGGCCTACTGTGAACACGGTGAAAGACTCGATGTGTGCATTTCAGTACATGTGTTTAAATAAAGCTGTGACCTCATCTTTTAATTGGGAATATAACTGTATTCACTGTCTTGTTTTAATTAACAGGGCTGTGAGAGCTGAGGAGGTTTAGTCTCACTGTGATGAAGACAGAAGACTGCTGAGCCACAGAGCAGAGGAGGAACTATGCCGAGAAATTAGTCACGCTGTCTCCGAAAGCCTTGAAACTTCCTAATCTTCCTTTCATTTCAAAAACAGCGAGGAAAATAATGTCGTCTCTCACTGCATGTGACACCGCCATCAAAAGCATTCACACGACTGCGAGTCGAGAGGTAAGATCGGGCCCTAAAGCTGAGCAGCAGCAGTCCGGCTCTTTGTGGTGTTGTGAAACGGTGATCTGTGAGCTGCAGCTTCCTGAATGAGGAGTTTACCGCACGGTAGAGGACACAGAGAGAGAGAGAGGAGCACTCTGGAGAAAAGTATTTAACCTTTAACTGCCTCCTTTAATGTCACTCCGTCCCAGATAAGGACCACAGCAGAACAGAGATGAGGGGGGGCTACTGTGGAGCAATGATGCCCCCATGTGGTGAGGCAGAGAACAACATCAACTAAATAAATACATTTAAAAAATGAAGTAGGAAGAATTTATTTTAGCCCCTTGAAGGGACCTATATTGATTTTTTTTCCATTTGGGGGTTTGTTTGTTTGTACTTTGTGGTACATAACGTCAGTCGTACTTGTTTAACCCGTAGTTCAGAAATTTCAGAAGCAATATTCTTTAGAAACAACTCATCCCTCTTAGAATATCAGCTAAAAGCTATTTAGTTAAATACAGTTTGATGATGTTTGAATTTGTGGTTACTTTTATGAGTGAATTTGCTTTAAAACAAAGAGGTTTCGGAGGTAAATTCAGAATTTTTATTACCTCATTAGAGTGGAAAGCTACAGAATGAGGGTCTGAAAGACAAAATGTTTAAACCCCCTTTAGTTTTTCTTCTTGCTGCTGTTTTCTACACTTTAACAATTAAAGTTATTGACATGTTGATTATAAGTCCTTCAAAAATTGCTGCCATCCATCTTTTTGTGATCCTGTAAGTTTGTTTGTAAGTTTACTTCTTGGTTTATTTTACACCTTTGTCCAGTTCAGTCTGTTTCTTTTGATTTCTTTCCTTTAATTAACATCCTGTTACTTTTAGCTTTTAGCAGACCTTCGTGCTTCTTTTAGCTGTCAGTTTTGTTTTGCTACTTTTTGCTAGCGTTTTGCTATATTTTAATTTTTAGCAACCATTCTGCTACTTTTTGTTTCGTTTTTAGATGCTCTGCTGCAATTCATTTTCAGCTTCTGCAAATTTCAGCAAACTTGTTCAGCATTTTTCAAGAATGTTTCTATAGTTTCAGCAGAGCTTGAATTGGACGAAATGTATTTGCTCATTATGAACAATTAGATACGTTTTAGATTAACCTAAAACCGTCTCAGCTTTGGTTTCAGTTCACTTTAGAGTGTCCTTCATTCTGAGATGAACATAAATTTAAATATACAAGAAAGAAAAGGAAAACGTCACCGTCTTTAAAATGAGAACAGGACACTTTGACAGAATTGTGGTGTTTTATTAGATCTCCCTACCCCCGAGTAAAGGATTAGATGTGGCCGAGCAGAAGACAGACAGCCTCTCTGCTTCATCCGTTAGTATATTTTGAGAATTATATAAATCCTTCATTTACATTATATGTTGTAAAAAAAATCAGATTGTGCTGACCTGCTCCTGACAAAGTGCATGTGCTAATGAAAGTCAGCGCTAACAAGTGAGAAGAAGAGTGTTTCTCACATCTAACCTAATACAAACCGTGTGCATACATTGACCTTTAATCAGGAAGACGTGTTGAGTTTTCCCACATTCTGGTTTCACACCAGAGCTGAAAAACTCAGCTTCATAAAGCAGCTGTGATTAACTCTGACAGCGCCTGAAGGGACTGCTGTTCTGGACAAAATGCTGCAGCTTCCCACATCAGTATCAAAACCTCTGCTCTGTGACTCTTACAAAACAAAAAGTCATATCAGTTATTTATGCTGTTTAAAAAAACAAACATAAATCTGACTGATTATGTGTAGTTTGGACAAACCATGGATCACCTTTTTTTTAAAGTCTGAAGAGAGCAAAGATCTCTTTAATGTTCAGAGTATGTGTTGGGAGGGATTCTCAGCTACKTTAGCCATATTTGTTTAGCTGTGGCAGCCATCTTTTTATCAGTTTGACATTGAAAGTTAACAAGTTACAGATGCACCTCTGATAATTACGCTTTGAAATGTTTCATTCAAATCCATCTTGTGGTTCATCTGATACATCACTAACAGACAATCAGGGCTGACTCCCAACACTCACTGCTCAGGTGCTTGCACAACAAGCAGCACTTATATGTGTAATGAATCACACTCAGCTACAACCACACCACATTTTATTTATTTAGAAATGTATTCATTTTATTTGTAACAATTCTACGCACAGCAAAGAACAAAAAGCATGCAATCAAAACAAAATCAAATAAAATGAAAGGCAGCAGAAGAATAAATCTTATAATATCTGACCCTTTTTTATACCCAAAATGTGTTCAAAATGAAAATAAATTACAACAAAATTCAAATCAACTGAAAACACACAAAAAAACAAAGCTAAACTTAACACTTATTTTAACATAATATCTGTAAAGTTGCCTAAATTACAGGCATTTTTTAAGGTTCTTTGTTTGATTGTGGAGGCTGTCTTGGCTCAGGTTGTCTCTAAAAGGTAATCAATTGTAAATTTCTCCAGTGTTTCATGAGACATTTTGCTAACCGACAGGTATGCTGACACAATCAAATGTACAGTAGCTACAAATACAGGTAAAAACCACATCGCCCACCTGTTCATAGACTGAGCAAAAAACAGGCATTCTCACATGGGGAGGCAGAAATAAAAAAAAAATGTTTAATGCCAGAAACTAAAAAAGATTGTACTAAAATATTTCCTGCTCATCCCACTGTTTTAAATGAAATGTGACTCATGACCAGATCTTGAGAACGTGGACAACTTCCCTTTGCTCTTCACAGAGCCAGAGAAGGAAAACGTTGCATTTCTGAAGACGACAGGCAGACAAACGACACACCTCAGCGGATCTTTCATTGACAGTGATAAAAATGGACGTGAAACGGTTCTGGGTGCTTGGAGAGCGCCGTGTCTGCCATCTTTAGCGTGCAGAGGCAGGAAGAGTGTGACTGTAAAATGTCATGTAATCCCTAAATGCGTCCAAAGAAGTGTGAAGTTATGTGACCCAGGGGTCGCGTGTTCGGAAGTAGCAGGGCTTTTTTTTTTCCCCCTCCTCCCTCAGAGGACAGGCACGTCAGATTTGTGGCTCATATTCGTTCAGATGTGGCAGATCCCTCTGAGTGAGTCTCTGTGGATACAGATTCTTCAAAGCTGCTTTTTAGCCTCAGTTTTCTAAAGAGACTGGATCCATTTAGGGGGTTATTTCACCATGGTCCTTTTTGCACATGCTGGTCTTTGACAACCGATTTTTTGAGCCAACATATTGGCCTTATATTTCACCATCCAAAACAGGCCTGGAGTCAGATGTATAAATGATGAGTTCACCAAAATTAATACTTATTTATGATAGAAGAACAGGTGTGTGTCATGTGTAAACACACTCATAAAAGAATTTAACGTTTACTCATAAGTATAAAAAATGCTGCCAGAATTAATGGAAAAACTATTACTTTCCATAAATATGTTGAATAATAAAACACTTTCAGTGATTCATGAGGTGTTTTGCTAATGGTGAAGACAACTGCACACCCACAGACACAATCCAAAAACATGATCGCCCACCTTTCTCCTTTTAGCTCCAGGTGATTTAAATGTCTCAGCGGGTGAACATACGTATGTTCCCCCAGTACAAATATTCTCCCTTTATCAACGAAAGTTTTGAAGGATGCTTGGTTCCACCTTGAAATGTCTTTTAATACAAATGAAATGAAATAGTAATAATAATACTGAATCACAATGCAGGCCTTAGACTGGGTAACATAAATACCAGGAAAGATAGGTASAGCAAAACACAGGGGGTTTACTAAGTAAAATGGGTAATAAAGAACAGTTACCAGGGAACATAGGTATCTGGAAACATACAGTAGGTACTAGAAAGCATAGATACTGGAATCATACATATTGGGAAACATCAGGGGACACAGCAGTGGTGGAGAAAGTACTCAAACACTGTACTTAAGTAAAAGTACAAATAAACAGACAAAAATGCACTCTAGTAAAAGTAAAAGTACCACATCAACATTTTTACTTGAGTAAAAATAAGTGCTTTAGTACTTGCTTTTAAAAATACTTAAGTATTAAAAGTAAAAGTATTTGCTTAATATACACTCACCGG
>NW_013952426.1:289084-291548 GCF_001266775.1 Austrofundulus limnaeus | reverse complement strand
TGTACTTAAGTACAGCAACAAAGTACTTGTACTTAATTACATCACACCACTGGAACACAGGTACCAGGAAACACTGAAAAATACAGATAGTACCGGGTAACATGGGCAATGAGGAACAGCTTACAGGAAACTATAGGTATTGGGTAGCATAGGTTTAGGGGAACACAGGTACTGGGAAACATAAGGATGACCTCATAGGTTTTCTGATGCAATGCCTGCACTGTAATTCAGTATTTATWAGACATTTGAAGGGAGAGMTAAGCATTTTTCATGACTTTCATTATTAACCCAGGCAATTTAAAACAAATATTAGGTATAGGGGAACATAGTGAACATGGATATGAGAGTTGTTCATTCTTGTTGAGATCTGWAAATTGTTCTCAGGACAAATTAAAAACACTAATACAGCTTTAAATCACATCAGTTTAACAATAAACAACAGCAGCTTTACGAGCTGAATGATTTTTAAGTTTTAACTGTGGAAAAACGTATGCCAAAAAGCATGGAAGGATCCACAAGTGTACACGTTTCTGTTTTTCTTACATGTAATAATAAAATAAAATCTAATCATTAAATAAAACTTGACGCACACTTTGAAWATCTGTCCCTGAGCGTGTGTGTACATCTCCAATATCACGGTTTAATTCAGAGGAGAGAAACTGAGACAATGGCAGGGGGGTCAGCAGGTGTAACAAAACAAAAGAAAAATGATTAAACTAAGTATCGTGAAGCTCTGCAGGCCAGGAAGTACAGGAGAGGTCAACACCAAAACCCACAAACATAAATCAAAGTGGYAATAAACACAGAGCAGGAAACAGAACTGGAAACTGTGACGACAGCCTGATAAATGAGAGCGAACAGAGAAATGATGAACAGATGTGAGGAAGGAGCAGAAGTCAGAAGATAAGAAAGGAACAAAACCAWAATAAAACACTCAAAGTAAGACAGGTAAAGTGTACAACTGACAGAAATAAGCGGGAAAGAAACATTTTAAAACATACACACATATTTTCTATTAAGCAGAGTAGGGTTTTTTCAGAGGAAACGTGACCATTTATGGAAAGAAACTTGATCACCCTGTTCCAAAATTCACTGTTTTTTAAAAAAGCGGCATTCAKTTTTACCAAATGTCAAACAAAGACAATCATCAGTAACGTGGGATAAAAAGGAAATTGTTTGTCTTGAGAATTAGCTAAAGATGCTGAATGAAATACTGGACCAAAACCCGTCTGGATAAACCGGTACCAGAACTCTACAGGTGACAGATGAGGAGGTGGTCAGTGATTCTTCATCACTGAGTCAATCCACTGAAAGAAGTTTCTGTAAGTTTAAAGAGGAAAAAAAGTCACTCTTTTTTCAGCCAAACTGTTGCTTATCTAGAGAATGTTTGTGTTTATAAACCCAAAGGAGAACAGATTATCAAAATCTATACTTGTGCATTAAAATAAGTTGATCTCATGAGCAGACTGGTTGATTAGACAGCCTGTAAATCCAGGACCAATGCCTTCAGATATCAACCCAAAGATATGTTTTTTCTGAACTCGAAAATCTCAGAAGGATTTTTTTTCCTTATCACTGTTGACCCAGACCAATTAGCAGCAGACTGTCTCCAAACCCTGAGGAGAGGCCACTCCATAATCAGTATTTCATGATAATCAGCCCTCATTTCCCAGTGACCTTCAGTGTGTTTTGGAGGGAAAAGTCCAAATTATATTATTACAGAAAGTTTGCAACTTGATAAGAAATCAGGAGAGGGAGGAAAAGGGGTTATTCTAAGTTATTYATTTGTTTGTTTTTATGTTAATTTCAACTTGAAGCTCTTACTTCTGAACTGATGTTTCCCTGTAGTTTGAAGAGATAAAGGTCACTTTAAAGCAGGAGGTGGTCAAACTCAGTCACACACTGGAAACAAAATTCAAAATTTGATCCAGGCCAAGGGACAGAACTGTCAATATTTATTTAAATTAGGTAGCTCTAACCCTAATTGATTATTATAGAAATACAAATTCACTGTTTTCAAATTATAGGGCTATTATATGTAGACTTTAGAACATGCATACTCAAACAAATAAATAAAAATAAGATTAATTTTAGAAAGACGTCTTTAGCATTTGTTTCCTATAAAAGGTACTTTATTGATAATCAGTGCATGTTGGGAACAATGACGACATTTGTGCTCTGCATTTCACCCATCATACATGAGAAATACCCAAATGGAGCAGCGGGCAACCATAAGCGCCCGGGTTGGGTGTCTTGCTCAAAGACACCACAACACGTGGGCATGGCGGGGAGTTGAACCTGTGACTTTCAGGTCCCGCTCTACCACTGCACTGCAAAGTTTTGATTTTTTTGTTTCCTAGAGATGCATTTTATCACTTTCCAACAAAATTAAGCCCTAATAACCCATAAATGTGAATTAAAAAGGCACAGACAGGATGGATCAGAAATCTCCCCACTTTGGATC
>NW_013952426.1:286140-288156 GCF_001266775.1 Austrofundulus limnaeus | reverse complement strand
CTATCATCACTGCATTAAATCCAGTGACAAATAGACAAACTATTTTACATTTCAGGTATTATTACTGGGGCCAGATAAAATGCCATGAGGGCCTGATTTGGCCCACCAGCCTTACATTTGACACGTGTTTTAAAGGCTCTAAAACTATAGTGATGGGGTAAAAGGAAGAGAATTGGTGAGAAGGTTGTGCTGGATTTAGATGAAGAAACAGAACTTTTGCTTCCCATTAGTCCATCTCACTCTGTGATTCTGGATTCTGGTCAGAAAAGAGCAGATTATAGTTCTGGATCAGTTTTCAGGCTCGAACCACGAGCAAGATAATGGAGAAATAACAACAAAAAAAGAATTGTAACACCAGCATATACAGTATTTCCAGTGTGGTGGGTTCCAGCTGAGACTCCAACCAATAAAAATTAGTTTCAGATAAGTTTGGAGACGTGCCAGAGGGAGCTGGTGTTCTGAGACAGACACGGAGAGCAGGAGATCGTTCAGAGAACAGCCTCTGGCTCCGAGTGCCTTCATGAGACAGTTAAAGGAAAAAAAGAGYGGGGAGACGGAGAAATAAACAGCACTGAAACAGAACCGAGGCCAAGAGCAGCCATGTGTGGATTTGTTTCTTTACTGATGAGCGAGCGCCGGGCTGTGTGTCAGAGGGGTCCGTCCACCGGGCCCTCAGGGGACAACATGGAAGAACCTATGAACGCCCCCGCCTGCCCGCCCCGTTTCATTTCACTTTTCACTGCTGAGATTTCTCCTTCAGTCACAGCCTTTACATGAAAAATAATGTTTTACTGAGGGGGAAATCGATTTACATTCCCCGGCACAGACTGCACCGCAGGGGCAGCAGAAAAAGTTCAGACTAAACTGAAAATATATTAAACAATATTTACTGTGCAATTCAATCTGCAGATGATGAAGTTATTTTTGTAAAATAAACAAAAAAAGGTTTTACAAAAACTGTTTACCACCAACTTTAAAGTAAAGTTAAATAAATAAAAGCCAAATGTTAGAGAAAATGCAATATTTCTGACCATTGAAAAACTGCTGAAAAAAATAAACTAAGCTGCTAAAGCTAAAAGAAGCAAAAGTAGCTAAAAGTTAAAGGCTGAAATGATCAAAAAACTAAYTAAAAGCTGAGAAGAGCAAGATTCTAGCTAAAAGTCAGCTTAGCAATTTTTCACTAATTATTTATCATCAGTGTRGTTTTACACCTGGACATTTGCCTTGAATACTTCCTGTCAGAGAACTCCCAGATAGAGGTGGGTGTAYTGATCCAAGGATGGATGACAAAATGCTCATCAGGATTGGATCAATACTAATTATAGGAAATTCAGAGAACTATCAGTGTTCCATTTAGAGTCGGTGTTGAATTTTAGAGTCAGTGAGGTGAAGTTTTTGGGTGTCATCATTGATGAAGCGCTGACATGGAGACCTCATATAAATTATTTAAGAATAAAAATAGCCAAATCTATTGCAGTACTATACAAAGTGTGGGAGTCATTCAGTGATAAAACTCTGTATGTGTTCTATATTGTAATAATTGTTCCACACTTGATCTATTGTATTAAAATCTGGGGGAAAGCATGTAAAACAATTACAAATCCAATTTTAGTTTTACAATAAAACAGCCGTAAGAATTATCACTAGAACACATTATGGTCACCCACCAAATACATTATTTTATCAGTTGACATTAATAAAATTTTACGAGTTGTAATATTTAGCAGGTTATGTATAAGGCTCATAAAAACATTTTACCTTTAAACATCCAGTTAAAATTTGTTAAAAGACAGAATGGTAATCTTAAAGGGATTGAGATGTTTGTGAAACCTAAAGTTTGAACCAGTTTGAAGGAGCRGTGTATTCAGGGAATAAAACTATGGAATAATCTGGAGTGATGTAAAAATGTCAGATCTATGTGTTTAAGAGAATGACTAAACTTTGTTTGTTGAAGAAATATAAATTAGAATAATGTGTATTTATACAAATTGTTGTTCGAGAAGGATTATTGTTGTT
>NW_013952426.1:283935-285471 GCF_001266775.1 Austrofundulus limnaeus | reverse complement strand
AGATAGATAGATAGATAGATAGATAGATAGATAGCATAAGATTAATCAAACAGTAATAAGAGGATTGTTTATTAGACTCTGGTAGGAAATTAATTCACAGAAAATTAAATTAAGCAGCAAATAAATACCATAACCCCGGACAAAAGTAGAAATGAATCTTAAGTTCTAAACTGTAGAATTTGTTGTTTTAATTTGGTGACAGAGAAAATAGCAACATTTTCTAGGTAGYTTTAAGACCAAGGCAGACATTGATAATCAAACACTCTTTTGTATTTTTTTAAGTAAATGGCAGCAAAACATGTACCATAACCTAATCAAAAAGACAAAATAAGTAGGTCCTCACTTATTTTTTCTTTTTGATTTTTTTCTACCTGGATTACTGAGATGCATCAGGACACCATAACCTAATGTACAACATGCTGCAGAGCAAATCTTTAATGTCAAGTTAGGATTAAAAAAACAAAAAGAAATGTTCAGGTTTAAAAATTCAAGTGAGCTTTGTGCAGCATAAACATTCATTTTTAAAAGTGAAGTCCYGTGTCCAGTAATTCCAGACTCAACCCTGCCACTTATAACCCACCCATCACAAAAAGAACAAACAAACCTCAAAGCTGATAATCTGATGGATTTTCAGACTCCCATACATTCAGGTTCCTTTACATGAGAGTGAGATGATTCAGTTCCTCTGCCTGCATCAGATTTATTTACAGCCTTGGGTTTGTTGCACAGCTGGTTTAAAATGCAGAGCTGTGATGAGCTGCGTGTAACACCGAGCGAACCCAAACACATGCTTCACCTCTGCACAGCATCAAGGCCTGAAATGTCTTATTTACACGTTGATCTATGACTTAACCATAAAAAAAGAAAGATAATAAAAAATAACAACTCTAAAACACATTTCCAATCATCCAAACTATTTTCATCATTTAATGAAAACTCTCCCCACCCATACACGCGCTGAGCTGAGATCAGYTGGAAAACCAGGAAAAGCTTTTCTGAATCTGTGCTGCACTACAATCATTGTCCAGCAGGGGGAGCGACGGAGCAGAACTTTAAAACAAGAAGGGACTCCAAGATTGTGTGACTAAAAATAGCAATTCTGACCTTTACATACTTTATTTACCCATAAACAGAGAAAAAACTGTTGTCCATTCAGTTAAAATGCAATAGAAAACCTATTTTCTTTCTAGATTTGGAATTTGGGTTAGGAAAACAGGAAAAATAATCATGTTTTGGCTATAAAAGGTTCTTACAGACGTCCACATAAAAACAGTTGTGGAAAATTTGCCACCAAAAACATCAAGTAGTGTCAGCCAAATATCTAATGTTTTTTTATTGTTTTATATCAGGGCTCAACTTACTGCACTACAATCCCTTCTGAAGAAAAAAAACTTTTTCTTTGTAAGTACTGTTCTGAAACAAATTGATTAGTTGTAACATTAGACTTTATTTAATAAACATATATTTTAACTGTAAAATAAAGACTGTAAAAATACTGTAGGATGTTTAGTTTTGTAAATTTTTTAAACTATATTT
>NW_013952426.1:256037-283336 GCF_001266775.1 Austrofundulus limnaeus | reverse complement strand
GGGTGGATATAGCTCGCTAGCAGCCTCGCACCGATGACCTATCCACGTCATCATTTACCCAGAATGCTTTGTGTAAATAAAATGGCCCCGTCCGTGTAATATATTTTTAAACTTTTAGTTTAAAAATTATAAAAACTAAACAGCCAATAGAAATTTTACTCATAATGTAATGCATTAAGCAAATGTTTATATTAGGATATTTTATTTTATTTTATTTTAAAAAGGCTCATTTTGAAATTGATTCTAATTGATGTTTACAGACGTCAAATAGAATTTTTTTTGTTTTCTAAAAATAAGATAAGCTTACTATGTTCTGATGTGAATAAAATGTGTTTTTGAAAGTAGCGACACTACTGATTTTGGTTTCTTTCTATATGATGTTTACTGTCTTGCTTTAAACATTCAAGGTAAAGTTGTTACTTAGTGCCCAGTAACACCTTAATCTGTAATGGACCTTTTTTTTTGTGCGTGTGAAATAATCAATTACTTCGGTTTTGGATTTTACAGCTACAGACATGACCCCCACAAAAAAAAGTCTATGAAGACTTGARGGCAACTTTTAAACACAAGAACTAGTTTGCCCACATGTGATAGGTCTTACAGGGTTACAAATCAGGAGATGTGAAACCAAATCTCAGATTCACCGCGTTTTGTTTCCTGGAGACGGTGTTTCAGTGACGGGCGTTAAAAAGCCAGCGACGCTTCCAGACTTCTTCCCTCCTCTGAACAAATCCAGACCCCGAGGCATGGATGAGGAAAATACGTGATCATTCGGAGTGATCCTTTCGAACTTGGAAGCTTTAAGATGTTTTGTAAACTTCAGCTCTCTGTGCACTTCGTGGCGAGTCGCTCAGCCGAGACATCCCGGGTTAAAAAAAATTATGACCTTTTTAAGTGGAGTCTGAGGATGACGGTAAGTTCAAAAAGTCTGCGTCCGTCCTTCTTCCCGTCTCCCACGGTGCTCTCGTCCTCACGAGAGTCACGTCCGTCCGAGACGGGGAGGAATCCGTCGCAGCGGGGACGAGAAGTGAGTGCAGGTGGAGCCGAGGGGAAGGGTTGGAGGGGGTGTTACCATATATGAGATTCACAGTGAGTCATTTTGATGACGCCTACTCCTCCACCTAATCGCCTGTAGTTCATTCCTCCATATAACCTGGAGAAAATCAAAACAATATCAGTCCATCATCAATCACTAAATTAAAACCYAAAACTAAATTTATGTTTTGAAAATGACAATTAATTTAAAAATCTGTTTACTCCAGTCTCACTCCGGTTATTTAAGATGACAAAATCAAATCAGTTCTATGAGAAATAAAATGTTTGACTCAAGTAAATTCATTATTTTAAATTATTCAAATTTTATGAGTTGGTTGACTATCATATCTTGCAGATTATGTATAAGGCTCAAAAAACTTTTACCTTTAAACATTCAGTTATATTTTGTTAAGAGAGAAAGTTTATATAATCTTAAGGGACTTGAGATGTTTATAAAACCTAAAATTCGAACAAATTCGAAGGATCGATGCACTTCAGTTCAAGGAATAAGACTGTGGAATAATCTGGGAAGTGATTATAAAAATGTTGGTTCAATGTGTTTAAGAGAATGATTAAAATAAGTTTGTTAAAGAAATATGAAACTGTATAATGTATATCAGAAGTTGTTGTTTGAAAAGGAATTGAAGTTTTTATTTTGTTTTGTTTTTTGACTTATTGATTGAAATTCATTTTGGAAAAAAGGGGCAGATATACCATTTTTTTCTTCTGCCTCCTTTCATTCCAAGTGTGATTTTTTTCCCTCTTTATTGTGTATAAAATTTTGTTTTATTTTTAAATGAAATGAAATGAATAAATGAATTAAATAAATAAATAAATATTTATTTGCTAGTCTTCTTTGCTGCTAAGTCAAAAAGTGAGCCTKTTATAACCACAGCTCTTTAGCCATATTTACCTCCATGTGTTGGCGTCCGGATCATAAACTTCTATTGTTTTTAGATATGTCGTTCCATCGAAGCCCCCTACTGCCATCAGCTGGCCGTTCACTACTGCCAAGCCCACCTACAGACAGACAGGTTCACATTATATACAATCATGGCAAAATAAAATGAAAACCCTCTCAAAGAAGCGACGTGTGTAAACCACAAAGCACACACCCCACTCCGCCTGGAGGTCATGGCAACTACAGGGGACCACTGGTTGGTCCTGGGGTTGTATCTCTCGGCRCTGCTCAGTTCCGTGGTGTCGTCTCGCCCTCCAACAGAGTAAATCATGTCCTGATAGACGGCACAGCCGAGGTGCTTCCTTCTGGTTCCCATGGGAGACACGGTGTGCCAGCGGTTTTCTTGAGGATTGTAACGTTCCACTGAGAACAAAACGATACTCTCACAGGTTATTGTTTATCACTGAGTGATAGTAACAAAAAAAAGGGAAAAGCCATCACTTGGGCCGCTTCTTGCATACAAAATCTTTGAGATGCTGAGTAATCTGAATAAGGACTGATTCATGATTAATGCTATTTCAAATGTCTCGTAGCAGCGAGTGTGTTTTTGACTGACTTGATTTATTAAAATGTATTTGTTTTGTTATTAACATGAGTAAACATTACATTGCATCCACATAAAGTACCTGTATTTAAAGGAGATGTCCCATCAGACCCTCCAACAGCATACAGAAATCCTCCGAGCACGGCGACGGCTACACCGAGTCTCCTGGTGCTCATGGAGGCGACACGAGTCCACTTGTTCTCTTTAGGATCATACCTGCAAACAGGAACGTTTGGCACATGTCAACAACAGATACACCAAACAACACATCAGAACAGCAGGGGTTTTCCCCCGCACCTCTCTAGTTTTATGCACATTAATGCTTACAAGCTCCTTTAATGACTAATTACTCAACACGTCACAGACACCCTCCAGTAACACTGTATACCACTGTATTTTCTTAAGGTTAAACCATGGTATGAAAATGATTAATAATGCCCAACCCTATAAATGTTTATATTTTTCATTTAAGAATGTCACCATTGTGTTATTGACGCAACGCATTCTGGGGATGATGATTATAATGGGTTGCAGCTGAGACTAAAATGTAGAGTCATGGCTAAAAACCTTTAATTTGTGACTATAAAGTTCCACAGTGTATGTGTTGAAACATTCAAAACATGATGTTTAGTAAATTAGCTCTGGAGCTACCACCATGTACTGTATTTATATTACTGATATGTAGTGTTAGCTCCCAAGCTAATAATTTTATAAAATACGTGTTAGCTCCCAAGCTAATAATATTAGCAAAAGATAAAAGACCTCTGTTGTCCTCCATCTATATTTTCAGTTGCAGACTGAGCCGTTCACCTCTCTGTCAACGCTCTCTGGTTTCATTTTAAAGGTCTGATCTTCAGATATTGTCCAAGATTAACGTTCAAGCTAGATAGAGCTTGCACCTGAGGACCTAGCTAGCATCATCATTTACCCAGTATGCTTTGCAGTGTAAAAAAAAAAAACATGGCAAAATCCATGTAACAATATATTTTTCGAATTTATAAAAACTAAACTGCCTACAGTATTTTTTCCAGTCTTGTTTTTATAGTTAAAGTAAATGTTGATCAGATAATGTCTAATGTTACAACTAGTCAGAGTTCTTTTAATGAGACATACAGAAACAGATAATAGTCCTGTTTTTTTTTTTTTTTTTTTTTTTGTAGAATTATTAAATCATGACTACCTCAGAACATGAAGCAACAAAAGAGAAGGTATTTGACACAGTTTGATCAAAAAGGAACAAGGAGATAAATATAGGGCACCTTTCAACAATGTTGAGACAAGAAACTCCATCCTGTCCCCCAACAGCGTATAGATAACCACCGAGCACAGCTACACCCACACTGGTTCTACAGGTGCTGGTGGGGGCCACGTCACTGCTCCACTGGTTGGTCTTCGGATCATATCTGCTCAGGGAGAAGAAGAAGAAAAAAAAAAACGTGTTGAAAATTAATCTGCATCCAAATTCAAAACAACCTAATCAATTATTTTTCAGAATCAAGAAAAACTACTTTTCATTCATCAAAAATGGGCATTTAAAGTGGTTGCATAATTTTAACCACCCTGACATACTGTTTAACCTCCCACCCCCATCAGAGGGCAGTTTTCAGAGAGAGAGCCAGAGTCATTGTAGCCACCTTTCCACAGAGTTGAGATAGGACGAGCCGTCGTGACCTCCCACTGCATACAGCAAGTCATCCAGGACGCTGACACCGACCCCACAGCGCCGTTTACTCATCGACGCCACCATGCGCCACTCGTTGGTCTGTGGGTCGTAGCGCTCCACGCTGGAGATGGCGTCTCCGCTGCACCAGCCGCCAACTACAGAACAAGGCAGATGGATTTATAACAAATGTAACATGTTTTATATTATTACTCAAATAGATTACATTGCTGATTCTTCCTGTAAAAACATTTTTTCCTTCAATACTGACCTGCAAAAAGAACCTCTCCACATCGGATTGGTTTCCTTGGTCTGGTTCGGGGGCCCTGCATCAGTGGCCGTTCTTGTGGCAGCAGAAGGTAATTCTTTGCCTCATCAACCAGGTCTCTGAAACATCAGGAATCCTCATGATCCTGCATGTTTACTCAACAATCTGCTTAAGACCCTGTCACATTATAACATGTCAGACAATGTGTCCACATTTTGTCCTTCACTGAAGATGTCTATGTTGAAGTTGAGTTTAAAATTATATATTGGAAGTATCTTTTGGATGTGTGCATACTGTAATGCTAATGAGTCGAATACATAACATACACAGTGGTCACAATATGATATATTGTAATATTATGACGCTGTAAGCAAAGTGATATATTGACACTTTTTTCCTCCAAAGGATTCTTATAAAATAACAGTATCAACAGCACACCGTGTTACATACATATAATCTGATCAAATTCAGTTTGTTTTATGCAATCAGAAGAACACTGAACAACAGTGAGGACTGCCTTTGTCTTTCACATTTCTTCTTACACAATCAATCTATTAAGCCTCAAATAAAAATTGATATCAGGAAATAAAATACGGCAATATTTCAGTGTATTGATATTTTCTTACACAACCTAACTTACCTGTGTAATTTATTTATAACAAATTGTTCACAAGTCCATGTCAGAGTTTTCGACTAAAATATTCTAATGTTGAGAATAATGGTGTCATTACAGTCAGATGAAAATAATCTTCTGTGTAATCTCCACCAGTATTACGACATGACACGGTGTGTATGWTGGGAATGACTTTCAGCTACGACCACATGAAGTTTCAGCTCAGTATCTGTAAAAGTGACTGAACCATTTTTAGCCAACTATTTTATGAGTTTCATTAAAATTTATAGTGGTCATAAGATATTTTGGTTACAGACAGGCACAGAACAAGCATGCACACACACACACAAATGATTAAAAATCCTTATTTCGCTTCTCTTTCAGCGGGAGGCAATAAAAACAGCACCCACCTGCACTCTTCATCACTTTTKATGAGAGGATCTGAACCCACGGTGCCCACCAGGAACTTGGGGCTGAGAAGCGGTAAACGAACATGCTGGAGGACCTGCAGACACACATCATCAAGTCAAAGTGAATAAAGTTTTACCTCAGATTAATCAGAAACACTTTAATTGGACAAAAATACTTGGAATAATAATGGCAAAAAAAAAAAAAGCGATAGATTTACCAAAGAAAAACATCTGTACCCAAATCTGTTCTGRGACCTTTGTTCTGTTCAGTTTTACAAACCTGAGGCAGTTGAGGTCTGCGCTCCTGGATGCTGTACTTCACCCAGGCCATCACGGCATTAAACACCTGCTCCTCGCTCCGCACATTCAGCTCGTCACTGGATATGATGTCGATCAGCTGGTTGGCAGGAAGCAGCATGAACTCCTCACTTTCCATCACCTGTGACGACAACAAATGAAGCATTCAGGACTTTGTTTTAGCACACAGTTCTGCATTCACCAAGAAGCTCCTGTTCTTCTTAAAAGCAATTTGAGAAGAGAATAAAAATATATAGTTACCGTATAATATTTTGAATTTAATTGTAAGCTAATGGATGCACTTTTACAAGCAATGTCAACATTTAAAAATATACTTTTCTTAAGAACTGGTGTTTTTTATTAAATCAATCAATCAATCAATCACATTTATTTTGCCAAATATACACTGGTTATTAGAAACAAATAAGAAAACAGCTAAACTGTGTCCAAAAGTGACCAAGTTTCATAAATCTGAAAGCTTTATGAATGACAGCCATCAGTGTGGATCAGCCACTGTGTGAGAGCTTCTGTCAGTGAGTGAGGCAGCTTGTTTGTCACACTGTCACATTACATGAGCCGTGCAAAGAGCTTGTCGTATGGAAGCAGAAAGAGCAGAAACCAGTCAGAAGCTAAAGCTTAAGGCAAGCATGTAATGTGTTGGGACCTGCAGCTCACAAAACTAAACACCAGTTTCTCCTTTTTACTAATTCACTTACATGGCCTAACATGTCATCTGGCTGTTGGTAATTACTGTATATATGAAGAATCAATTCTATTTAAAGATGCCATGTCCCACCTCTTGAAAATTGTGCTGTGTGAACTTGTCTGCGATCCGGAGCAGTTCTCGACAGGAGTGTGTGTCGGCGAAGGCCCTGATGCCCAGACAGTTGGATGGATCCAGCTGTCTCTTGAGGAATTCGCAGCAGGCCTCCTGGATCTCAGCCAGCTGGAGGAGGCAGGCAGCAGGGAGCAGCGTCTGCACGTTTCCCTCCTCTACAGTCACCTGGGAGGATGTAGGCTGAAACCTCAGAGACGTGTTTGTTTTTTGTTAACAGTTTTGGTTTATATGCACAGTGCTCCCACTCTACAAAGAGCAAATGATCTAAATGCCACTTTCTTTCCTCACCGCTATAAACAACATCCATCCTTTTTACCCGCTTCTTCCTTTCTGTGTTGCGGGCATCACTGGTGCATAAGTCCAGCAGTCAATGCGTGAGAGACGAGGTACACTCTGGACAGGTCACAAATCCCTCACAGGGCCACATAGAGACAAACAACCAACTCTCTCTCACACTTGGGCTATGCTTTTGTTTGTGGGAGGAAATCAGAATACCCAGAGAAAACCCACATATGCACAGAGTGAACACAAACTCCAACCAGAAAGGTCCCAGGCCAGGATTTGATCCAGCACCTYTCTCGTATCTATGAATCAGCTGTTGTGTGATTGGTCAGAACTTTGCTGTAATCATTTTTATGCAGAAAAGCAGGTGAACTGCTTAGCTCTCACGTTGCTTCAACTGCTCAGATTGCCAAGACTGCTAGAAAATAAAGCCATCTTTACACAACTATGCCAAAAAAAACTTATATAGTCAAAAAACGCCTGGAAAAAGTGGATCAATGTGCATGTCGGAGACAGCATGGAGACACAGGCGGCTCTCCGTGGCTGAGCTGGAGTACGTCTCAACCAGGCTGCGTGGGGAAATGCTCCTCAACGTTTGATCATTACTGAGCACCGTATGTCAGAAATGGTGGTAGTCTAGCGAATCCCAAATGACRTTTACTGTCTTAGTTTGTATTTAAAAAAGTCTGGTTGTGGTAAGGAAAGCATAAATCTGTACAGGGAAGGAAGAGTGGAGACCTAGGGGGAGGGGCTTCCTAAGAGCTCTTCACTGCAGTTTCTCACTGAGTATGAAACGTCCATGAAAAAAAAGGAGGTCACATCCACATGAGCAAGAATAGATTTCTTAAGATACGAAATGTAGAATCTAAACCAGCCTTAAGCTAAGTGTTTTGTTTTGGTTTCATTAAGTGCATACCTGCATTTCTGAATTGCATATATAGGTCTTTCAATTACTGGAGAAAAACTTTTTTAATCTGCACCGTTTGATATAGTTCATGATAACCTTTTAAAGTTTTATTGACCTTCCTGAATTACAAATAAATAATTCAATTAAAAAGAACAAACTGTAAAATAGACTATTTTTGGCTTAGTACTTGGTGTAAAAGCCTATATTGCACTTATATTGCAGACTATAATTTTTTTGTCCTTTTTGTACATCCCTAAAGTTTAAAAGTTACATTTGAAAATTATTACTATTCACAACAATAAAAAAGTTCTCAGTACAACGATGTACAAACACGAAAAAATAATATTTTGTGCTCAGTTTTAGAAAATAAAATATATCAAACTTTTCATTCACATTGATAATTCACCTGCATGGCTGAAATGATTAGCTTTGATGATCTTTGATCTAAAAATTCATACCTGTGAAGTATAGGCAAAGTCAATCAGCAGCTCCATGGCTCTCTCGTCAATATCCCGGATTACCACTTCAGTCTGTCTGCTCTCTGCCAGCTCCCCAGTAAACATCGCCCTGAGGAGACCATCAGAACACGATGCTGTCAAAAGCTAATGAACCTCTTCTACAGAATTCATGCAGGTGCGAATCCAAAACAAAGTGCATCTTCATACCTGAAGTAAGGGCTGCAGGCAGACAGGATGACACGATGAGCATAAATCTTCTTGGCGCCMACCACCAGTACGACGTCACAAAGCTCCCGGTGTTTTCTCAGCAGGTTGATCACTTCCAGGGTCTGCCGCGGGTGTTTGTCTGACACATAAGGCATGCGTGCTGGCTGGGGGACCCCTTCAGGGAGCTTATTGGGGTCCCCCAGAGTACAGCGGCTGGTGATGTCCATTCCAGTGGTGTCCTGACGTGCACTGGTGGCCCTTTACAGTAAATATATTTACATGGTTACAATTTGGTACCTAAACTAATTGTGCTCATTTGTAACAGARCAGCTTCAGATTTTTATTTTTAATGGGATTTTATGAATTCACATCGTGTTAAAATCTATAACTATCCAATCATTTGTGGTAAATAAWACAGCCTATTATCCTCATTTCTTTGGTCAAAGAGCAGAGATTAAAAAGCAATTACCACCACATTCATGTCTGTTTTGATCACTTATTTTACAGTACAAATACTGTTTCCTATTATGTCAAAATGTGGAAACACTTCTGTCTATTATACGCAAAAACTTGCTCTTAATGCAAAAGAACAAGTTGTGAAAGCTTAGAGATGTGGTCTCATGAAGTCTAACAATATTTCTTTTGACCTTTTTTAAATGTTCCCTTCACAACAGCAGGAAACCATGAGTCAGTGTGACCTTTAAGTAGTCAAACAGGATCAATAGTTAGAGTTAACAGGCTAAATTTAAACTCCAGCCAAGAGAGTTGCATACAAAAGAGTAAAAACAAAGAGGCTGTTTATTTATTTATTTTTCTTTCTGAAAGCAGAGGCAAAGTGGTGWGGCTCAGCCCTGCGATCTCAGCAGTTCAGCTTGGCACACTGCGATGGAGGAGCAAGTCACTGGGTTTGGCATGGCACAGCTCTGCTACAGAGATCCAACTTAAGTTAAATGGAAAATCCACATTAAATGTCAGCACTAGAAAAGTGTTTAAGTTCCTGTCTTAGACTCAATTTTGATTGTAAAAACTGCACAAAACACAGATTAAGTCGTAGCCTGTCTGCCATCAGCTGAACCAAATATAGTGAGGTCACTAACCCGTACATGTAGCCGTCAGTGTAAAAGTATCCATACTCTACTCAGTGTGTCCCCAAGTCTTTTTAGAGAAGGGGACACGGGCTCAGTTTGGGGCTGGGACTCATGTTCACAAGCTGCAGCCAAAACTCTGTGACATTTAAACACATCCATTTCAACAGATGTCACCTTCATCATTATGATCAGGCCTCACACTCAAATAGTTTTATACATGAATTACCTCATAAGGTTATGTTTAATCTAGTTCTAGTTAAATTAAATTGCTCTTAAGCACTTTAAGGCCTAATATCCATCAGTTACTTAATTGTTTTTTTTTTATTGTTGTGTAAGCTGAGACAACTTTGGTACATCTTCCAAAACAGTCATTAAATCAAAAAGAGTGCTCCAGTTTTACAAACTCAATGTATGTCC
The DNA here is from genome assembly GCF_001266775.1 of Austrofundulus limnaeus. NCBI lineage: Eukaryota > Metazoa > Chordata > Actinopteri > Cyprinodontiformes > Rivulidae > Austrofundulus > Austrofundulus limnaeus. Next base: position 273,351 of record NW_013952426.1, on the reverse strand, counting down.
AGTAAGAAACTAATCAAATAAAAACATTTTTACAAATTATTAGTGTATATTGGGTTTGAGGACTAATTCATACTAATCCTGCTGCTTTTATTTTGATCTTTGTGTCCCATAACAAAAGAGGTGCACAGCTTTGGGCCATTTTTTGCAGGCTAGAATAAAGTTTGTAATGAACTGGATACTGGGACTCAGTCTTGTCACTGGTGCAACTTTTAATTAAACTAAAAATATGTGTGAACTAAAGTGTTAAGAAATGGGAATGTATTTTCTTTGCCCACAACAAWGCATTATGTGTAAAATCAGATGTTCAACTTATTCTTTGATTTGATTGGTTTGATTACCATGACTTGAGTAAACTTAATGTGTTATATCAGATCTATATATTCTGATCAGAGGAAAACATATCCTTTATGAGCAATACTTTAGTCAATTAAAAAAACAATAAAAATAAAGAATTTTATTTTTGTACCCCTTATATTGGGACTAGCTGCTCGTCATTGTTATTAAAACATTGATTGGACATAAATTCAAATCTCTTTTTCATTTTTTGATCAACCCTATAGCAAATAGTCGTGTTGCACTTTAAAAAATACAATTTTTCTTTCTCTGAATGAGCATTAATCTGTTTTATCCCCCCTCAACATCACAACATTTACCTTGCTACAGTTCACTTAAACAATTGTTTGGAAATCTAACACAACACTCACATCCTGTATCACATTTCTACCTAAACACCACACCCACCTGCGCATTGGCTTTGCGTCCTTGCACTGAAGAACAATATGTGTGTTGACACTTTCAAGTTAGCCTGGAGAATAACAATAAAAAAACATATATATATATTCAATTTGTTTACATCCAGTTCTGGTCTTTAAACCAGCTTTTTAAAGCTTGTATCTGTTGTGTTTACAATAAGCTGCTGCAAATTTCTCTTTTAAGAACAAACTTGTGTTTTTTTTYCCAAAAGGTTTGTTTCAGTTTATCTCAGCCTAATAAAGTTAGTTAATCTCACAACACAACAAGGTGGCTTTTCTGATTGTTTACCATTAGTAACTGTACTTTCAGACATGCCATAATCAGAAAACRCTTCATTTAAAAGACACTACAAAAGATGTGCTAATAAGTAGACTACTGACACGCACTGACAGTATTTAAAAACACACCTTTAAATACAATGGCACAAATTCCTTTAACCTAGATAAGGTTAATTAAATATGGAGACGAGAAAACTAAACGCATAACTTATTGCTAAAATCCCTGGACAATACTATGAGCTTGATTTGTTTGTATCGCCAATTTAAGTCAAAACATTTCTATTGTCAACCCAGTTTGTTCGCGTAGCACTTAGCTTAGCTTAGAGTAGCTAACTATTGCTATCTTCTTGAAAGTCAGCTAGTTAGCTAGCTAACAGTGTAGCAAGGAATTGTTTTATTTGGCTAGGAAAGCATCTGGGCCAAGTGTTTATGTAAAGACATATAAATTCAACGAGGCACACTCGCCTCTAAACGTACTTTTCAACATGGGGAGGCTAAGCTCAACAGCTAGCACTCTCAGTTCATTCGGCAAATCCTTCATTAATTTTCAAGATACAGCAAGTAGCATACAACAATGATACTTGCGCTTTGTTGCAGTGCCTTTTCAGGATATTACTGACTTCCATTCCTAGCTTAACATCATCAGGTTAAAAAACCAATAAACATTGAATATAAGCTGTGCCAATAAATGTTCATAGAACTGAATCATGTTGGCAGTAAGATCGACAGCAGTGTGGCACAAAGCAGACGTTTTCAAAATGTTTTGTTTTTACCTTAGATTTCCATCCCAAAATGTAGGGGAAGTCTCCCTGCTTTCTGGTGTTTACAGTTTTTAGCAGCTGGTAAAGGCAGATGCCGTATGTCCTTATGTGCATGCCAAATGCTAAGCGCCACTTCCGGGGAGGTCGGGATGACGTCATTTTATAAGTGTATGGAATCCCGTTTTCGCCGCTTTGATTAAATAAGCTCTTCAAACTTTGTTTAGCCTATTTAGCTACATCATTTCTATATCTAGATAAAAATCCACAACCTCAAAAAAAATTTGACTGTAATAACAAAACGTCAATGTAAAAGTCGAAACAAACAGAATCAGGCTTGTCTTTCTTTGCAAGAAAAACAATTGAATCAAGGTGAATTGAAGAGAATCTGCTCTGCGTTCCTCTTCAGAGGTTAATGTTTTCTGTCATGTCTGTAAAATATGTGAACAGTTGGCAACTGTGGAAACAGTCCAAGTGACTGATAAGGGTAAACAAAGGTAATGTCCATGGAAGACCTGTTTGGGGCTGAGTCTAACAGACCAGCCAAATGTAGCTTAAATGTGCCATTCAGCAGACGGCTTTGTTTACATTAAGTGTCGACCCACATTTCAGAGTTAAATTCTGAGCAGTATGCTTGATGTCAAAATTTGCCTGAGTAGCTTTAAATCCATTTATTTGTCAGTACAAAAATAAACTTAGAAATTACAGTCAGATTAATGTATTTACACTTGCAGTCCACCAGAGTGTTTTTGTATTTTTATTATTTAAAACAGCATTTTGTGATCAYTTTAACATTGTGCCCGCAAATTTGTCGTTTTAAATTTTAAATTTAAATTTAAAAAATCTAAACGCCACTGCTTTTATGTTTTTAATTCAGTGTAGATAAAAAAAAAATAGGCCCTATTATTTACTGTGATTACGTCATCGCCCCGCCTCTAACCTATGACCCCACGTGCGCCGCGTCAGGCGGAGGCGGAACAACAACAACAACAATGGCGGCTGACATGATGCTCGCGTTTGTGCTGCAGATATTACAGGAGCTTGTGGCTCAGCTTCAGCAAAACCTTCGCATTCTTTACCACCTGAACGAGCAGACGAGGCTGATGAACAACAGCATCCACCACATACTCGACTCACCGCGCAGCAGGACCCGACGGAGGACCAGGAGGCTCCGGGAGCTCTGGGTCAGACCCGGGAGAAGCAGCAGCTGGTGGGACAACTTTGTGAACGGCGCGGTCGAGGACAGCGACTGGAGTGAAAACTTCCGCATGTCCAGAGCCTCGCTCGTCGCCCTGACTGAGCAGCTTCGCCCGTACGTCGAAGGCCAGACGACCAACATGAGAGCGCCCGTTGACCCGCTGAAAAGAGTCGCTCTGACGCTGTACTACCTGAGCGACGGGGAGGGGGGTCTGCGGAAGACTGCCGACGCCTTCGGAGTGTCGCGGCAAGCCGTGTCCGTCATCCTCAGGCAGACGTGCAAGGCCGTGGCGACCCACCTGGGTCCCAAATACATCAAACTGCCTTTCACCRAGCCCGAGGCCGAAGAGCTGGTGGTGGGCTTTTACGACGCGCACGGCATGCCTCAGTGTTTGGGGGCGGTGGACAACACCCACATAGAGATCAAGCAGCCGTCCGTCAACGCTGCAGACTACATTAACAGCAAAGGCAGATACTCGCTGAATGTGCAGGCCGTCTGCGACTACAAATACACGTTCATGGATGTTGTGGTAAAATGGCCTGGGAGCGTGCACGATGCTCGGGTCTTTGCTAACTCCAGGGTCAACTTGTGYTTTAAGTCTGGCAAAATTCCTGCTCTGAAAAAGCAGATCATGGACGAGGAGGAGGCCATACCGATGTTTCTCCTCGGCGATCCAGCCTACCCTCTGCTGCCTTTCCTGATGAAGGAATACTCAGACGGATGCTCTACTCCTCAGGAGCAATACTTTGAGATATGTCTTTGCAGCGCGCGTATGGTCATAGAGTGTGCCTTTGGTCGCCTCAAGGCGAGATTTGGTGCTTTGAGGAGACCCATGGACATCAACCTGAGGGACCTGCCCCATGTCATTTATACTTGCTTTGTTCTGCACAATTACTGTGAGGTCAGCGAGGAGACCGTGGATGAACACACTTTGTGGGAAGCGATGCAAGGCGACAAGGACTCACAACCTCCTACACAAAGCAGTGATTATGTGAGTGACTCAAATGAGGAGGGAAAGAGAATTAGGAGAGTTCTTACCAAGTACCTTGACCCATAAAACTATAGCACTGCATACATTGTATCAGTCACTTGTAAGTACTTTTCACAAAGAGTTGTGTGGAATGATGAACACATTTCTGCAAAAACTTCTTGAACTTTTTTTTTATTGAAACATAAAATAAAGTTCTAAAAAAATGTAAAAGTGTAAAAATAAAACGTGATTATTACATAATCCATAAATTGATTGTGTACATATTAGACCAAGTGTACCAGCCTCATAGGTCAGAAGGGGCAGGTTGTCCCCAAAGTGGGCGTGTCCTCCCTGGACTGGTAGTTTAAGGTCAAGACACATGATTGGTCCAATCCAAAGTCAGGAAGTAGGTGTTCCTCCAAAACATGAGCATCAACAAAAGCCACAATATAAACAGATTTCAAACATCCTTTAACTTAAAATATTAACCAAATCAGATGTTTTCTAGTTTCAATTTTTATTCATTAAAGTGCTGGGGATTATTTATGTATAATAAAATCAGATTATTGTGCCAACAATTAATACTACCTACTGAATTATAACAAAAAAAGTTAAAAATTTATAATTGTAGCATAATCTAAATTTAACCATGTAATTGTTATGTCAGATCTCAGGGTTCGTGTGGTAAATTTAAGCTGCTACAGCAAACTTTAAACGTTTATCTGTAAATTTAACCAGATTTGTTCTTGGTGGGGTCTTTAAGCTGTAGCTGTCATATTGAAGATGTACATTCAATACTGAAAATTTAATAAGCACTTTTTTTTCCCAGTGATCATTGAGGTTTTTTCTAACAGTGAAAGACACAAACACATACAGGCAAAAACATAATTATCCTCTTGCCTTTAGGGGTGGGCAATAAMGTTTTGAACACAGAATAATTGAAATATGGATGTGTTTCATCATGTGTATAAAAAAAGATCAAACTGGAAGCGCTCACACACCAAGACCCTAGGATCCAGATGGTGATCCAGCCTGCCACCAAAATTGAATGCGACCAAAAACAACCTTGGCAGCAGTAATTATTCCTTAGCATAATCTTAATGTTTTATTATAAGGAGCTTGTTTTATTATAGAACATTTCAGGATCAAAAACACATTTCCACATGCTTGAACTGTAGGAAAGACTTCAAATATKTTGGTCCAATAAACAGAAAAGTCAAAAGACATTTATTCTGACACTATGGCCCAAGTTTACTGTTGGGCTTGAAGTACACTGAAAGATTGCATTTTAACAATAATTTGGTCTTTTTCATGGAAATCAAAATTCACATAAGTTTAGATTATGCTGCAACAAACTAATTTAACATTTGTGYCTTAATTGCTATAAACTTTTTAAGAGCGGAAGAAGCCATTTTTATTGGAATTTGCTCAAATGTAAGTTGTTGGCACATTATTCTGAGGTTATTTGAACACAAATTGTGTTTTAAATATTATRTACACCTATATTAAAATCCAACCAGAAGACATCCACATTAAACAGTCCTTCCTTCTTAAATAAATGCCAGAGTATGGATACTAGAAGTTGTTTATCCTTTAGCTTCTTAATGATCACCTTGTGAACCTTTAGAGAATGTAAGTTGGCACTTCCTGTTTGTAGCAACTTCTTCAGGCCTTTTACGTTTCACAAGTCCATCTCTTTCTTTCTTTTCCTGCCCTTGAAAAAGAGATCTGTGATCKCAWTGGGATTTGTCTTGTTAAATAACGGCAAAACTTAGGAACAACGTAATGTTATTCCTATTTTAATGTTACATTATTTCCTGCAGAGGCAGTTTTTTTTCTTGTTGGAAATTAAAAGTACTGTCTTCTCTCTTGCATGCAATTACTGCATTACGTGACCTTTCATCACATTTGAAATCTGTAGAAAATGAATGTTTGAAAATGCAGAAGCATGATTATTTACTATGTAAATCAATAAAAATCCTAACTTCAAACRATATCTGAGGTGTATCTTGTTTATTTTACCAAGAGTAATGTTGCGTCCATTCACGTGGGGGGCGGGACTTGAAACTAGGGATGTCCCGATCAGATACTCAGTATCTGTATCGGTGGCAGATATGGCCATTTTTTTGAAAATCGGGTAGAATCGGATTTAGTCATGTGATCGGGCTGATCCAGTTTTCAGCATCATCATGCTTAAAACTGTCGTTAAGAAGTCAAGACGCACACAAGTATRCAACCATGTCCACAGTGTGGGAACACYTCAATGGAAAACAAAGATGCTGAAACTGCATCTTGCAAAATCTGCAAACTGGATGTTTCTCGTGGTGGGAACAGCAGGGCTCGCTTTAATACTACCAACCTTGTYACTTGGAAAGAAATAAAGCTATCGGATCGGTATCGGAAARACTAATCATTTAAAAAATCGGATTGTATCGGGAGCCAAAAAAATCTGGATCGGGGGACATCCCTACTTGAAACTAGCACTGGAAGCAGGCCCAAGTTGGAGGACTAAATATATGCAGTCTATAATGTACGTGTAAATTAGTTTCCAAAGGGAAAAAATAGCTATTTAAATATAAAAGACAAGAGAGAACCTTTTTGAAGTATAACTGTAAAAGCAACAACACTTAAAGCAGTTTTAGTTCTATCTGCTTAACGCGTTGTTGTATGAGTTCCTTCATCAGCGAGAGGCTCTCCTGAATCATCCGAGTACTGTTCGCAATGTTTGTGTTGATTTGCTGCAGGTTTTCTGCGCTGCGTCTTTCAGATCGCTCCATTAGCTGCAGCATCCTCCTCTTTATCTGCAGGTCGTCCAGCTCTGCGGGTTCAGCCGGGGGCTTCCTTTTCACCGTCTCATTTCTGTTGCTGTCCAGGTTTACCTTGAACAGAGCAGGGCAAACAGACATTATTATTATTACACCAAACCAAAGGCTAAAAATGGTTTCAACAGGGAAATAAATATGCTATGTCTGCATATGTTAAAATATATAATGAATCTTTTRTAATCACATGGCTGACCTGTACAACTGATTAACCTTCAGTCAACCTGATTCAAGATGGCCACCAAAACAAACACTCCCCCTTCTTTTAACCACCTCTGTATGAAGGGTTTCAACTCATATATTGTCTTTAACGTCAATTTATCTCAATTTGATGTAAACAAATATTAAAATATTAAGTGTTTTTTTTCCCCCTGTGAAATTATGTTAGGGCAAAAACTTTGTATTTGCTTCCAACTTGCTTGTAGCGTTGAAACTTACCTCAGACTCCTCACATTTAAAACCAGTTGGKGGCTCTGTTGCCGGAGACGTCGCCCGGGTAGAAGAAGGTGAGGAAGAGTCGGCGATGTCTGCCGTCTCAAAGCCGGCTGAGATGGGGGTCGCTGCGGGCGACCGTCCCCATATCTCCTCGCACAGCCCAAAAAACAACAGAAGAACACGTCCTAGCCCCCTGCGACGCCCCRTGTTCAGCGCCTGCCTGTATTTCCCTCGAATGCTTTTAATCTTTGTGCTGATCTGGGCTTTCGAGATGTTCTGGATCTGGTGAGGAAAATCCTTCCCCTCAGCCATGCCCGTCGCCGGATACTGCTCCAGAAAAGCGTCCATTATGTCTGCATATTTGGATTGGCACGTCTCCCAGTCAACACCGTCCTGCTCCTTGGTGGTCTTATAATTCARTGTGACACGGAGCAGTAGTTCTGCTTCGTCGTCGGTCCACACAAAGGAATCATTTCTTCCTCTCGAACTCGCCATTTTAATGTTTTGTTGTGGTTCCCCGCGTGTACGATTTATGCGCATGCGCAGCATCTTGTTTTACGGTTAGGTGCGTTTTTTTCCTGACAATGTTATACCGCCATCTAGAGGCCTTCTATAATAACTACATGGTTTTCTGTCGTTTTCTTCCTTTTCGCGTGGATAAAACTTTTATTTAAAAGGGTGCYGAGTTTATAAAGACATTTTAAAGACAATAATAAAACATGTGATTTTGGATAAATACCGTTATTTGTGGACAAGGACTCAGGGTGTCCTGGAGCACTTCTGATTTAAGCCAATTCAATTCAGTTTWTTTATGAAGTGCMATTAAATGTCTCAGGGTACTGTACAAAACCATTCACATACATTATAAAATGCCCATGAATACACATAAAGGAGTCTCTTTATCTGCAGCTTCCATGGAATTCACAGTTGAACAGACAATAATCTGCGTTGGTTATGGTTTTAAGAAATCGTATCCTCATATATTCGCCATAGTTTTAGTTGCCAACATTTTTACCCAAGCACTCTTAAGTTTTTTTTCTCTTTGCTGGGAGTATATCAGAATTTGTACTTTGAATACATTCCCCGTAGGGTTTTGTGTTGTTTTTACAAAACAGCAATTTTAGATCAAATGTAGACTAGTGACTAAACTGAAATTACAATGATCAATAGGCCTGTAACCTTAGTGTTACAGAAACAACGTAAAAATGGACAAGAAAATGGGGATTTTATTTTATTTTATTCTATTTACTTTTAGTAATAGTTGCWGGCTTTTGAGTTTAGGTTTCAGTTTAAGAGCACGTCGTCTTCTTGCTGGAGAAAGAACATACTAAAAATGTTAAGCCACACAGAAACCCAGTTTACAGCAAATTTAAGCAAATTTAAAATACACAGAGAAAAAATCATTAAAACTCTCACCATACAAAAACCCACTAGAAGGTATTTTCACATTATGTCTTTTATTGTTTGTCATAATACAATAAGGTTTTGGTTTTCTACGGTTTACTCTGGGTTTGAGAGTCTGGAAAAGAAATGGAAGTGTTTATTTGCAGTTTTTTATTTAAAGCACATTGAGTTCTACATTTATTTATTTATTAAAAATACTACACAAATCAAATACTTTAGTGTATATTGTGAAAATCTGAACTGCAAAAGTATTTGCAGACTCTTGTGTGCTTAATTAATTTCATGACCTTTAAAAAAAATGAGTGAATACAAATTTTATCCAACTACTGTAAAAGGAACAAAAAAGCTGTTTTTGTTCAATTATTTTATTGCTCCTGGTTCCTCTTGTAAATATAAAAAATGGGATAAAATATACCAACCTTCACTGAAAAACATATTTTAATAGTTTTCAAATATACAAGTATGTATTGTCTGCTGTCCTTATGATTTAGAAGTAAAAGTTTATTTAAATATGTCAACAGATTCTCTTTTAGCTTCATGTTTTTGCAAAGAAACCAGTTGAAGTCAGATTAATACAGAATTACATTTGTTTTAATATTCTGAAAACAGCTGAATACTACAGTAATTCTAAATTTGTACTTTTAAGTACAAATTAAGTAGATGTATTTGCACTACTTGTTTTAAAAGACTTGATAAACTATTCAAGAATAAACTTTGTGTTGTAGCAATAAACTTTGATCTCAGATCAAATGTGAAGGTCTTAAATCTCCCATAATGCGGTTCATGCTTTTGGTAGAATTTGGTCTTCACAATCTGATGAAACATTTATTCTACATCCTAGTTTGCAAATAATACAGACCCCAGACGTGTCCAACATTTAATGCATGGATGTGTAGAATACAAAACGCTTATCATTATTTAAAAAAAAAGGCAGTCCACATCAATATTCTGTATTGAACATGTTTACAGTGCCAACTGAAAGTAAAAAGAAAAAACTCGTTTTATTACTGTATTATTTCAGATTGTTTTACTTTGCAGTGTAACTTAATCATTTAATGATTAATAGGTCATTTTACAGGAAAAAAAAACATCACACCTGTGAATTCTAATATTTTCCAGTTCCATTTGTGCCAAAAAAATAAAAATAAAAAGCTTTCAGTCAAAACTAAATTTTATATAGGTGTTTTCGGACAGTCACTCATTTCATTTAATACACTAAATAAGTTAAATTCATAGTATACATATTAACAAAAAATATAGCAAACAATTTGCCATTACCTGTGACTTCTTCTTTGAATAACAAAAAGTGATATTTATTTCTTTTGTGTGTCTGCTCACAGCTAACAGTGACAATTCAGTGCTTTTAATTTGGACGGTAACATCCATTTACTCCACACAAACCTCACAGAACCTTTATTTAGTAGAACTTTTCTTTTTATCCACTCAGCCATTCTGCAGCCTGTTTAGATGAAACTCAAGAGTGGCTGACTGGCAGCTGGGACAGTGGAGTGGTGATGATTGGCTGAAGCAGAAGTGGGTCTGAAGTTTGGACTGGAACGAAAAAGGAAAAAAAATCTTGAATTATTTATCATTTTCTAAGGAATGACAGTAGAACAATTAAACAATAATAATTGTTTAACATAAAAATAAATACATAAAAAATGATTTTTACTTTAGTAAAATGTGATTCATTCATGGTCAGGTCCTTTTACCAAGATTAGCATTGATTTGGTTGTTTTTCAACAGTTCTGCTTTGAACGTCTTACCATCCATATACGTCAGAGTAGTGAGGAGGGGTGTTTCAGAGGAAATATAAGCTGTGTACTGAAGATCCTCCATCATAGGGGGAGTTAGCTGACCAGGAGCAAATGATGTCATCATGACTGAGGAGGGCTGATGAGGAGAGATGTGCTTCTTCTGACGAGCTCGACAGTTCTGAAACCAAACCTGGATGGAGAGATGGCACTGATGATGGTTCTTGAGGGTCAGTTCTTATTTTAATTTGATGATGACTCAACTACTCTAAAATGTTTTACTTTTCCTTTCTGGCAAGAAAATTGCCTGAACTGTGCAAAAACACAAAGATGTCTTGCGGCAAAGACAAGCATCCATTAATATTTAATGTTTTTGCAATTTTTTTTATTTGATGGATATTGAACTAAAGCTTGATGTGGTAACTGACACATTCTCTAAAAACACATTTCAAGCACTAACATTTCTTGTGAGATCTTGTAATACTGCAGACGCTCACACATCCTGTCATTAAAGTTTGACCAAAGCAGCTATAACTTTGTTTCAATCATAAGATGCTTTTATTTTAAAATTCTGGCATGAAAGCATGAAGAAGTTTTTCCAGCTTCAGCTTCTAAACATCAGAGACTCCACAGCTTTGCACAACAGTAGAGCTTCTGGTACACATTTCATTCATTCATTCATTCATTCATTTTTGTGCACAGATGCACAAAATATGCACAAATACAGAGCTCAGTAAGACTCCACTTGATGTTTCATTTTTTAAAATAGCTAATCTAATGAGCTTGATAGTTCTAGCAGCTTTACCTGAATGACTCTGCGACTGAGACCAGTCCTCTCTGCCAGTTTCTGCAGAGTCTGGGCATCTGGGTTGTTATCTTTAGCAAATTGGGCTTGCATTACCTACAGATGGASAGAAAACATTCTACTGTATTACACTATTAAACTTACTCAATGTKTTTATTCCATGTATTAGTCCTTGTTAGAGAGCACAGAAGCATCTTAATAGGCTGAACTCATTAACATTGCCTCTCTACATGTTCAGCAGCTAGAAACAGCCTCTTGCTGTAGCTTTTCTATTATTTAAGCATTTGCTTACTTAAATATACTGAGATTTTAGTGTTGAACTGTTACATAAGTCCTGCAATATCGACATGATCTAAATTTCTTCCAGAGGATGAAAAGAGGCACATCTATAACATTTCAGGTTTGGGGTTGTGTGTGTCTACATTCAACTGAGTGGTGTTGAACACAAAACCAATCTAAGTAGCCTCATCCACACCTTTAAGAGATGCTAAAGAAATAACAGCTTCTAAACTTTATTATGAAGATGTATGTCCTGTCCTCTTATGTTTTAGAGCAAAGATTCTCAACTTTTTCCCCCACAGATGTACTTCATGAAATACTTGTTCCAGCAGACTACCTTCTAACTGGTACAAAAAACTGTTTTGTAAAAGTTATGTAAACAGTGTTGTACCATCAGCAACTGATTTAACTTTGCAACCAAAAGACAAAACGAAGAAAAATGAATAATAAAAAGAAAGAAATTAAAATGTGTGAGAATAAGTTAACAAGGAGCAAGGCAATAAATCTTTTCATCCATGTTGTGAAACTCAAACTGTTCGAACTCGTGCTTAGCCTGTTGGAAAATGGTTCAATAAGAGACAACAGCTGACAGTACCTGTAGCTGGTCCATGGTGAAGCTGGTTCTGGCTCTTTTAGTAGGTCGAGAATGAGCACCTGAATCATCCCTATTGGCTGATTCTTCATCTGCTTTTGGTTGCTCTGACGGGTAAGAGARAATGTGTTATAAAAAGCAGCTAGTATGAAATATAGATGCCCCAATAGAGGAGACTTGCTATATTTTCCCCATATTTTTCAGAATAAATCACAACAAATGGCTCTCACAATAAAATAAAGGTCTAATCAGAGCAAATGATCAGAAAGATCATGTAAAAACTGTGACTTGGTGTAAAAATTAAAAATGTGGATCAGTTTTGTAACTGGGTTAAAAAAGGATCATTTGATTACAACTGAATGTTTTTCTTTACGTTTTAAAGATGTAATGTTTTGACAGTCTGCAGTGTCAACTGAAAGTTAGCAAAGGTCTTACTGCACACAGATGATAAAGAATAAGATGTATTCATGATAATGTTACAGATTTATTGTAACAACCAGCTAACCTCGAGTCACAGACTATTTGATATGATTTGCTTATTTTCAAATAATGCATCGATAATTTTTTATCTTTAATTGTAGGTTTGAATAATACTTATTTTTCAGAAAATGCAAGTAAATAAAATAAGGGTGAGTTTAGATAGTTGTACTTGTCCACACTAACCATTTTCCTTAGCACGTTTGAGATTCTCCATCACCATGTCATAATGAGCCAGGCAAAAGACCCTGTTTTCTAGAAGGCCACATTCTTCTCCAGTAGAGAGCTGGCGTTTGCAGGAGGAGCAGGAGAAACATGCCACGTGGAAGGTGCTTCCTTTTGCTCGACGCACCCAGTCAGTAGAGTGGATGTTCCGGCCGCAGCGAGCGCAGCGGGTGCCATACCTCCTAAACCACCAGAGGAACACAAGGATTTGATTTATTTGATTTGATTTATTGATTTAAAAAGGAAAAGATTATTAAAAATCTGACTCAGCATAATTGCTGTTTTACAGCAGGTTCCTGTTCTGCAGCACATAAAACACTCAGAATTACAGCATCACAATCACATCATTATACACCATAGACACAAAGACAAACAAGCATACCAAATTTCAGGAGGGCAGCATTTGCAAAATAGGACGTCTAAATATGAGCACAACAAAAAGTGTCCAGCAGATGGCAGACAAGATTCTTCTTAAAGGGCTGTAGTTTTGAAATGGACTTTATGTTTTGAGGAACGTCATTCCATGCTTTAGTATAAACATAGAAGAAAGACCTCTGGCCGTAACAGTTTTTAAAAGTTGGTAATATCAGTTGTCCTTTTGTAACAGATCTAATTAAATGACCACTTCCAGAATTTGATTTGGGCAACAATGCACAGAGAGTTCCATAATTGGCACCTTGAAAGATCTGAAAATATAAATTAATACCACTTTACAAAACATAATTCAGAAAAGTCAAGGCATCAGACAATGAAAGAACTGTACAGTGATGAGTCCAAMCAGGAAGTTTTTTATGAATTTTGTAGGCCCTGTTGTAGAGCCTAACTATGGCTTCTAAGATTTCATTTGTTGTAAGAGACCAAACAGGTAAACAGTACGACATGGTTGAGAATAAGGAGAGAGGAGAATGCTGAAAAGATGTAGGGTTTATGTTCAGGTGTGCTGGGATCAAGTTATCAACAACCATTCAACTGCAACATAAACTATTAGTTATAGAGTTTGTAAAAAGTATTTAACATAGAAATACAAATCTAAATTCATTCCTAAAGTTTATAGTTCTTCCTAGGCATTAAAATAACACCTTTGCCAATGGAAGCACCTACTCCCAAATCATCTTCTATCAGAAGGTGAATCCCTAACTCCTGTATTGCTGTTTTTCTTTTTCTTATTTTCTTTAGTTAGTTTCTTTAGATAGTTTGCTAACAGACTCAAATAGTTAAAGACAAAGTAAAAAATACAAACAAACTTGCGCTGACCCACAGTTGATATTTGGATAGCTCAATTAATGACACCACAATCAAACTAAATTATGGCCATTTGTGTTTGCTAAGGTTGCACACATTCTTCACAATCCCTTGTTTTTAAATAGAATATCCCTTTTCTTTTACTTCCTCATTGCAAGGATCAACATTACACTTGACATTAAGACGATGAGTTTAACATACCTGAAGTAGTCAAGTTTACAAAAAACCTGTTTATCTTTCACATAACAGCTCACATGTCGCCCCAGTGATGCTTTACACACACTGCACGAGAGGCAGCGCACGTGCCAGCACATGTTGTTCACCTAAACGGGGGGAAGAAATACTTCATTTTAAATTGTTCATAACAATAATAAACACATGATGGCTTAAATATAAACTTTTAAAATACAATAAGAATACTTAAATTTACTACTCGGAAATTAGTTCCTAGTCTTAAAGCTTATTTTGTTTAAAGAAATACATACTTTTTAAAACCTGTTATTATATCCTAATCAGAAAATATATCAGCCAATGGTTCTTTTCTTTCCAAGAAGGACGTTTGGTAGTCTAGTAGTTGGTAAAGTTTAGTAATACTGTTAATAACTGTGATGTAAAAGAGGGAGTTGGACCTTAAGGAGGTATCTGTCCACAATTTCCTGTCCGCAGGAGGTGCACAAGGTTTTGTTATGTTGGGAGGTCACCAGTGGGACAGAGGCTGAGGAGGATGAGGAGGAGGACGGAGAGTAAGAGTCTTCCTCGAAGAGATCATCGGGCCCAGAGGAACCCTGCCAAACACATGATCAGAAACTGTAAAAGCCAGAACAAGGATTTGTTCATAACATTAAAGCAAAAGAATGCTTTAGTTTTTAATTATTTTTGTATGTTTCACCATGTTTAAAGTATTTGCTTAAAGGTTTTTGCTCTGAAATTCTTAAGTTGCCATGTGTTAAAACAAAATTGATGTGTCCTTTCAAAATAAAAGTTAGTTGTGCTAAATTGTAATATTGTTTATTATAAACAACTCAAATATAAATTTCTTGTTCATAGGCCTAAGAGAAATATATGAAACACAATTATATATACAAAAATAAATAAATTGTTGTGTTATGAACCATATACTGATGCTGGGCCAAAGCATTGTAAGCCTACATAAAACTATTTTTACAAAAAAATGAAATCTTGGTAACAATGTAGTCTGRAAAACAAAACTTTAACATGATGCTATAAACTACATGAAAAAYCATTTATTCACTGGTTTTACTTGCTCAATTTATTCAAGGTTACATCAGATTAAATTGACACACTGTGCCTTTGGTGAAACTTTTATATAATATTTTTTGGTAAATTGATAAACCATTCCTCTTAATTTAATAGAATGTAGTCTTTGTAGATTTGTGGGGTGGCTTTAAATGCTGTTAAAACATTTTTTTGTTTGTTTGTTTTTAGTCTTTAATGGATGAAATGTGTCTAGCAAAAGTTTGTGCTCAGTTTGTTTAATATTTGTAAACAAAACTCGGTTCATTAAAGTAAACATTTTAAGGATTAGCAGCATATTTAAAGTCTGGATTTCTTCGCGCGAGCTAATTAACATCCTTCTAGTTGGTCTCTCGGACTTTTCAGTCCAGCGCGTGAAAGAAAACCAAATTAAGAAGTTGTTAATTTGGAATTGAAAACACCTACTGTGTCATAAAAACTCTCCCCGAGGTGCAGCTGAGTGAAAACAGCCTCCTCATTCGACGGCCGGCCTCCCTCCGCCATGGCGTCAGGTCCACACCTGAATCCTGAATGAGCTCGCGAGTCGGAGTCCCTTTGTGTTTCCATGACAACCACCAGGTTGATTCAAGCCCAACGGGGAGGGTCCGGAAACGGGCGATTTGCGTAAACATTTTGTGAGCGTGCGTAAAGGCACAATGTGGTGTTTTTATTCATGGAGCTGCATGCTCAATAAAAATACTTTTACGCACTGACGTTTTTGTTCCAATCAAAGTTTTTGGTCAGCAGATTTTGCCGGAGAGGATCGCACGCACCTGAACGTCATTCTCACTGATTGGGCTCGCACGTGCACGAGATAACAGGCGGAGGCAGGTGATTTTAATCACTCATTAAGGCTTCTTCTGTGGCTGCGTTGTAATAAGATTAATTGTTTATACTGTATTACAGAACGGCTGTTCTAAACTGCATGACTTCATTGTAGGCCTAATGCAAATTATAATGACAATAAAGGCAATTCTATTCCATGTTCAAGTTTATACTCCCTTCTCTCAGCTAAACCTAGAAATAATTTAAAGTCATGTGATTTTTAGGGAAATTTGATCATCCTTAACATTAGTGAAAGCTGTTTTATAAATCATGATGACCTGAAATTTTCTGGCCCTTGATATTCAATTTACTGGCTAAAATTAACACTTAGGTTTTGTGGCTAATAAAGCTATTTTCCTCTTTTATAAACTAATATACATAAGAAAAAATAAAATAGAGCAGTAGAATAAAGTACACAATATTTATAAATGTATTACATGATGTAAAAGACAGTTAATAACAAATCTTTGCAGCTTATAAAAGAATATAAACAGCACATTATTTAAAAAAAATCCTGCCAGTATATTTGTTTACTTACCACACTGTTAGAGACACAGGTGAACATGTTCGGGGAGCATCCCGGTGCAGCCAGATGTTGCACAGCAGCACACTGGAGTTGATTTCTCTCTGGCAGTGCAGTGTAGTTCCAGCACTTCAGCCTCAGCCTCCTCCCTCGATGGGACAGACGTCCTCTTAGCAAAGAGCCAAACTTGTTTTGTCTTGATATTTTAAAAGAAAGCCCAGTGCACCTCCCACTGTGGTGGTCTGAGCCCGCCCTGCACCAGGTTCACATGCATCTCCACTGCAAAGATCCTACAAGTAGTTTATTTTTTTTTTACTGGCCCACAGGACAGCTGCTGGTTTATGTTGTTAAAAGCAGAAAAGACTGAATTCGAAGAGGTGTTGGTTAAGTTAGGACCCACAGAAAGGCAGATTTTGGGGGGCTAAAACAGCCATGCTTAGATAATGCTGTTGTCCATGATTTGAAATGTTTATTAGTGTACCAGTGTAATTATATGTCTATTATCAACAACATAACTGCTGTTTTTGTTAATTTTGTGTGATTATATGCCATTAAAACATCCTAAAAACAGCATTAATTAGGAGAAATGGTTAATTTATAATCTATTTAAAGGCCTAACATTACTTGAAGGAATGCTTATTGCTCGCCACTTTGTAGTGCCAGAGTTTAGTCATTTTACGCTAAAAATAAAAAGCTTTTTTGTCAAACATTATCATTATT
>NW_013952426.1:253982-255867 GCF_001266775.1 Austrofundulus limnaeus | reverse complement strand
CAGTTAGTACCACAGTCTAACTGGTTGAGTTAGAGCCGCTGTGGCATTCATTTTGAATTTGGTTGACAAGAAAAGTTAATCATTTTTAAATTATCATTTAGTGATAAATTTTAAAATATCAGATATTAAAAAAATGAACACAGGGACAGTCAAACTCTTTCACCTTCAATAGAGGATAATAATGCCCATTTTTATACGTCTGCAACAAATAGACGTAAACTTCACCCCACCAGTTCCTTTCATACTTCATGAAAGCAGGAAATCCTTTTCATTGCTACAAAATATAAAAACAACAAATATGCCACACAGAAATGAAAAGTAATATGTTTCTGTTTGTGTCCTTTATTTATTTTTTCTTTGTTCTCTGCTGCTCAGAAAGTCTGTCGAAAAACCTTGTCAACCTTGTGAGAAACCTTTAGTTTCAGTTATCCAGTTTGACTTTATCAGGATCCTTCATCTGTTCCTTTGCTACCATTAGGGACTTTGTGAAAATAGGCTTTATTTTGTGGGGCTAGACATTAACACTGAGCCGGATCAAAAGTTAATTCAGTTCTTTAAAACTTGGGATTTTTAAATTTTGGAAATTAAAGTGTTTTGCCTCATATTTGCCTGTTTAATCCCTCGGCTTTATTTTTCTTTTTATTTTTAAGTGGGAGTTTTTTAGCACATTTCTCCTCTTTGATTGGTCAGACTTTAGAATATTTGCCGACCAAAGATGGGGGATCAAATGGGGTCTGAATGAAAACATTCTCAGAGATCATTTTGTAAATGCGGAGGCTAGAGGCTGGGTCAGCAATCCCTTTGGGTCGTATCTGTGTGAACCCAACACCTCAGCTCCCTCAGTGCTCTAAAACAGGGTCTAAAAGCTTGAATTTATCAGCATGGATCTGTGAGGCAGAGTGTATTTAACCTCCATCAGAAAGCTGTAAAGCATGGTGATAAAACTCACACCAATATAAGTGGTCAGCTTTGTGGTTTGGACCTTAAAATAAAAGCAGATGTGAAGCGTTTACGTTTTTTAAAAAATTGACTTTTCCATCTGTTTTCATCATTAAATGATCTTAGATTAAAACTTTGTTTTTTAAGGGGGCGGGCGATATGCATGGTGCTATATTTTATGTAGTTTAAAATGAAGCGTTGATGATTGATTGCCATGGATGGGTTCTTTTTATGAAGCTTTCTAGCTGTAGTTTTAAATACAAACTTCTTACTGTGAACTGGGGCGGTGCTAAGAGGGGTGCTGTGGGGCCCATAGCCACCACTAAAACATTGCTCCTTTGGCCAGAAAGTTTAATCTCAAGCTTTGGCTTACCGTGCATTTTTATATTCCATTATCTATTTAGGACTAGTAGAACTTCAAGTGTAACAGCAACTATTGCTATTGACCAATTTGATATTATATTCACAAAAAAAAGTTTTAAAAATGTGTTTGGTAGATTATTTCTTTGTTGTAACAATGCTTCTTAATAATAAATGTTAGACTGGGCACCTGGTTAGCAGCACTTGGGTGTACTAGAAGCTCAAAACTAATGTCAATAGCAACAACAAAATAAGTTGTCAGCGACGATTTGGCAAAATGTTTATGACTACAACCCACATTCTCTGCTCTACTGCTCATCTAATAAATGCATGTTCCTTACAAATGTGGCACCATTTAAAAGTGAAATTAACAGGCTTTACAACATTATAAGTTATATTGCCAAGAACCATTGTTCAAACAAAGGAATAATTTACTAAACACTAATTTCTCCCACTTTTTGTGCTAAGTATAAATATATGGGCCCATTGCTTTTCCCATTATACATAAATAACCTTCCAAAAATATTGAAGTATTCAAATATTTTAATGTATGCTGATGATACTGTTCTTTTTTGTCTGATTTCAA
>NW_013952426.1:247292-253500 GCF_001266775.1 Austrofundulus limnaeus | reverse complement strand
ATACTAAAGCATGGAATGACATTCCTCAAAACATAAAGTCCATTTCAAAACTACAGCCCTTTAAGAAGAATCTTGTCTGCCACCTGCTGGACACTTTTTGTTGTGTTCATATTTAGACGTCCTATTTTGCAAATGCTGCCTTTTTGAAATTTGGTATGCTTGTTTGTCTTTGCGTCTATGGTTTATAATGATGTGATTGTGATGCTGTAATTCTGAGTGTTTTACGTGCTGCAGAACAACAATTATGCTGAGTCAGGCTTGATTTTTAGTAATCTTTTCCTGTTAAATCAATAAATCAAATCAAATCAATCAAATCAATATACTCTTTTATCTCAATTTTGAAGACAAACTTCAACAAGTTGAGTCTCAATTAGTCCTATTAAATAGTAATAAATACACTCTACAAACTAAAGTACCAATGCATACACTATATCAAAAGGTGATTCCTAACTCCCATATTGCTGTATTTGTCAAATAAGCTGTTTATTACAAGAACAAAACAAACCTCATAAATTTAATTTTCTGTTTTAGGTTTTAGTCACTCTAAGATTTTCAGTGGCCCTCATCTGCCCCTTATTTTTGAATCTTCTGTTTATCATCATGACATCAGGGTTCGTGAGCAGTGGCGTTGTTTGTTTCAGGGCTTGGTTTCCCTCCTCCCTGAAAAACATCCCAGCATCCTAAAAAAACAAACACTTGTTTTGGTTTAAAGCGGCAGTTGCTTCTGGTTTGGTCAGGACATGCGGTGGCTTATCTTGGTTTTTGGAGGAGTGACAGTACGGGTGTGTCGGCATCTTTTTGTGAGTGTGTGTATTTTTAAACAAGTGCATCAAAAATCCCTTAGCTTGAAGTCAGAGAGAGTCATGGGTGAAAGATTAGACTTGACTGTGAGTGTATTCTCTCCAGAGTTAAAGAGTAAAGAAGATCACCATCCTCTCCCGTGAACCACTCACCTGACCTCCGACAGGAAGTGTTTAGCAATGAAGTTTATTTCACTCTTTTATAGATTAAAACTATAAATGTTTAGACTTGTTGAAGACTGTGAACCACTTGATAAATTTCAATGAATCTTTCAAAAACTAATAATTGAACCACATCTAGAACTCATTAAGTGTCAATTCAAGTCAAGATGTCCACCACAGCAAATGGACATCAGCCAACACAAAAATGGTTTCAACTCAACCATTTTGACAGATACTGGCCTGAAATGTACTGTGGTAGTAGCTGAGGATCAAATTCGACACACACTCTGAGCATGGCATTGTGTGATTTCACAAGATTTTCAAGGTTTGACACAAACAACAGTTTTGTCATTTCTCAACACAAAATGCTTTTAACTTGGAGCTCGCATTAAAGAGTGAACTGATTTCTTTATAGGAATGCTAGGCATTTAATTTGTTCTAACATTATGATAAAACAAAGTCAAGCTATTGTAATAAGTCATGGCGTGTACATGTTTCTTCACTCCTTCTCRTCTTTTTCAGCTTTTTCATGTCACTTTCAGTACTTCAGCACCAGGACAACCACAATAAACAGCAGGACTTCTGGGTATTGTATTGCTCGGACAACAAAGGATTCAAAGGCAGGGACAAGGAGACCACATCTGGGCTTGGTTAGCATCGTTGGCCAGTGACAGATGACTTATATTCTGCTCAGCAGCGCAACTTAACGCTGGCTGGAGAAGACATTTGACAGAAGGAAATGACATCATGAAGAGAAACATGTTTCATGGGCTGCAGAAGAGTTTTATGGACCAAAATCTTTTGTTGGGATTATTAATGTAAGTCTCAACACTGATTTTCAGAAGTTCAATTGAAACTTCACTTCCTCACAGACATACCAGCTTTAAATACAACCATGATCAAAATACAACCATTGTCAGTGCATCTTGTCGTTTAGTACTGCTGAATCTGCCCCTGACCAGTTGAAACTCCAGATCATCGCTCATTATTTTTATTTATTTTATCTGTGTTCTGATTCTAAGCGTGTAACTTTAGCTTCAAAGATCACTCCATCAGCTGATTGGCTAACACTGGAAGTAAACAAACTCCAAACTTGGTGAAGGCCTGTTGTTGGCTTTGACACAACACTTTCATCCCATTTATGTATTCTGCTGCAGACAAACACAGATGAGTCATAAATAGTTATTTCAGGCTCTGTTAAAAGATCTATAACAGATATTCTCTTTTCTTTACCACTGTGCCTCTATTTTTTGAGCTGTATAGATTTAATTGTAGTAATGCAAGTGTAGAAATGTAACGGTTTTATTTTGTTTTCTTTTTAAAAGGTGATCAGGTTTTCCTCAACTTATTTGTCCACCTAACACTTTCACACCAGCTGCTGATTCATGAGTTGCCTAAAACTGCAGAATGTTTTCTGTTCTTTACTTATTTTTAGAGAAAACAGTAATAAAACTCAGTTTTATTAATAGATTTCAATAGTTTTTTTTTGTTTGTTTGTTTTTAGTCTTTAATGGATGAAATGTGTCTAGCAAAAGTTTGTGCTCAGTTTGTTTAATATTTGTAAACAAAACTCGGTTCATTAAAGTAAACATTTTAAGGATTAGCAGCATATTTAAAGTCTGGATTTCTTCGCGCGAGCTAATTAACATCCTTCTAGTTGGTCTCTCGGACTTTTCAGTCCAGCGCGTGAAAGAAAACCAAATTAAGAAGTTGTTAATTTGGAATTGAAAACACCTACTGTGTCATAAAAACTCTCCCCGAGGTGCAGCTGAGTGAAAACAGCCTCCTCATTCGACGGCCGGCCTCCCTCCGCCATGGCGTCAGGTCCACACCTGAATCCTGAATGAGCTCGCGAGTCGGAGTCCCTTTGTGTTTCCATGACAACCACCAGGTTGATTCAAGCCCAACGGGGAGGGTCCGGAAACGGGCGATTTGCGTAAACATTTTGTGAGCGTGCGTAAAGGCACAATGTGGTGTTTTTATTCATGGAGCTGCATGCTCAATAAAAATACTTTTACGCACTGACGTTTTTGTTCCAATCAAAGTTTTTGGTCAGCAGATTTTGCCGGAGAGGATCGCACGCACCTGAACGTCATTCTCACTGATTGGGCTCGCACGTGCACGAGATAACAGGCGGAGGCAGGTGATTTTAATCACTCATTAAGGCTTCTTCTGTGGCTGCGTTGTAATAAGATTAATTGTTTATACTGTATTACAGAACGGCTGTTCTAAACTGCATGACTTCATTGTAGGCCTAATGCAAATTATAATGACAATAAAGGCAATTCTATTCCATGTTCAAGTTTATACTCCCTTCTCTCAGCTAAACCTAGAAATAATTTAAAGTCATGTGATTTTTAGGGAAATTTGATCATCCTTAACATTAGTGAAAGCTGTTTTATAAATCATGATGACCTGAAATTTTCTGGCCCTTGATATTCAATTTACTGGCTAAAATTAACACTTAGGTTTTGTGGCTAATAAAGCTATTTTCCTCTTTTATAAACTAATATACATAAGAAAAAATAAAATAGAGCAGTAGAATAAAGTACACAATATTTATAAATGTATTACATGATGTAAAAGACAGTTAATAACAAATCTTTGCAGCTTATAAAAGAATATAAACAGCACATTATTTAAAAAAAATCCTGCCAGTATATTTGTTTACTTACCACACTGTTAGAGACACAGGTGAACATGTTCGGGGAGCATCCCGGTGCAGCCAGATGTTGCACAGCAGCACACTGGAGTTGATTTCTCTCTGGCAGTGCAGTGTAGTTCCAGCACTTCAGCCTCAGCCTCCTCCCTCGATGGGACAGACGTCCTCTTAGCAAAGAGCCAAACTTGTTTTGTCTTGATATTTTAAAAGAAAGCCCAGTGCACCTCCCACTGTGGTGGTCTGAGCCCGCCCTGCACCAGGTTCACATGCATCTCCACTGCAAAGATCCTACAAGTAGTTTATTTTTTTTTTACTGGCCCACAGGACAGCTGCTGGTTTATGTTGTTAAAAGCAGAAAAGACTGAATTCGAAGAGGTGTTGGTTAAGTTAGGACCCACAGAAAGGCAGATTTTGGGGGGCTAAAACAGCCATGCTTAGATAATGCTGTTGTCCATGATTTGAAATGTTTATTAGTGTACCAGTGTAATTATATGTCTATTATCAACAACATAACTGCTGTTTTTGTTAATTTTGTGTGATTATATGCCATTAAAACATCCTAAAAACAGCATTAATTAGGAGAAATGGTTAATTTATAATCTATTTAAAGGCCTAACATTACTTGAAGGAATGCTTATTGCTCGCCACTTTGTAGTGCCAGAGTTTAGTCATTTTACGCTAAAAATAAAAAGCTTTTTTGTCAAACATTATCATTATTNCAAAACTCAGATGGATGGTGACACCTGCAACCACTCTATTTTGAAGGGGGAAATGGTTGCCCAAGTTTTTTGAACATGTTCAAAACTCCACAGGATACACCTCTGTGACTCATGGAAAGAAACTGAAAAGCTGTTTTCTCTCACAGTCCAAAAACATGTTAAGTTAAGGGGTGCCTCTCATTTGTTTCAGTTGGTGTGAGTGTGATCGATTGTCTGCCCTGTGATGAACCAATAACCTGTTCAGGGTGTGCCTCTGACTGCTCCGAGTGGGCATCAGCTCCCAGGGACACTGCACAGGATGAAACAGGTGTAGAAAACGGACAAAACAGTGAAAAAAAGCAGCTCATTTAACACTGCAAAGCTGGAGGGAACGCACATTTTGGGAAACCATGACACATTCAAAGAACATTGGAAAAACCAGTGAGTATRGCAAAAATATAACCCACATACATAACTACAGCACATTTAAAATATTATACATCATGTGTGTTTGATGTACTATTTTACATTATACTATATATTTCCAGTAGTGAAATGCGTAAATTAAGATGAACGTGGATGTTTGTTTTACAAATTCATCAAAAAAAWTTAAATAAATAAATAAAAAACATTTAAAAACAATATCCGGGATAACTTACAACTTGTTTTAGAGTGTAAAAACATTTTTCATACTTTTTGGTTTATTTTGTTACCATTTTAAGCAAATGTTTTGATGAATAGTCTGGAATATTCTACGTGACTAATACTTCACACTGTCTACTTTTCCCAGTCTTGAGGTGGATGTGATTTTCCTGCCAGCTCTTGATGCTGTAGAAGGAGAACAGAGATCAAAGCCTCGTCTGTCATTCTGCTGACTCATGCCGCTAAAAACCTAAAGCTTTGACTCAGTTCTGTTTTTAGAAAACTTTCATCACTTCATCTGCTGCGGCGCACACAGCAGGACACTACTGTTTATCAAATCATATCATAATCACAACAAAGTCCCTTTGTCTTTTAAAGCAGACTTCAAAACGGAGGTTTTTACTCTTACGTCTTCCTTCACTAGAACTGTGATTTTTTTTTCCTCTTTGTTAATATTTTCTGTACCATCTTTGTTTCCTCCTGTTCTTGCTTTTCATCCTTTCAGTCTTTCTTTCATTCCGTCTCATTCATTTTTCTCCTCAGCTTTATTCACCACTTTGCTTTACTCATTAACTTGACTATCTATCTCTCCATCTCTCCCCTTATTCTCGTTGACATGTCTGTGCGTTTCCTGGCCTTTGTGAAACTCTCCTCTCTGTCACATCTTGTTTTCCTCATTCTATCCTGTTTGAATCCAGCTCCCGCCTTCTTCTATGGCAGAGTCACGCTATTGGAGGAAATGGGGGAACAGTGGCTGCTGAGTGACAGGCTATTCTGGGTGTACTGGGGAGGTAAACACAGAGAGGTAATGGAGGTAAGCGTCCGGTCACTCGGTTGGGTGGTGCACAAACAATGGACCAGCCGGTTCTGACTGGGCAGTCACTGGGCCAGAACTGTGTGGGTGTGGTGGGCAAAGCAACATCACACATATCACAAGAAACTTGGACTTATTTGCCAAAAATAAGTGGAAAAATTGATGTTAAMCAACTTATCTAATTACTAGGGCTGTCTATTTTGCAAATGCTGCCTTCCTGAAATTTGGTATGCTTGTTTGTCTTTGTGTCTATGGTGTAATAATGATGTGATTGTGATGCTGTATTTCTGAGTGTTTTATGTGCTGCAGAACAGGAACCTGCTGTAAAACAGCAATTATGCTGAGTCAGGCTTGATTTTTTAGTAATCTTTTCCTGTTAAATCAATAAATCAAATCAAATCAAATCAAATACAAGGGGATAAAAGAGAGG
>NW_013952426.1:245484-246874 GCF_001266775.1 Austrofundulus limnaeus | reverse complement strand
GTTAAATTTTGTGCAGAATAATGAGGTTAAATCAAGAATTAGCGGATTTCCATTCCAAATGAGAATTACATGAGGAATGAAAGATAGATGCTAAGGTCACAGTTGTCAGCAAAACATAAATAAATAAAATAAAATAAAATAAAATAAGATACGCCATAAGAAGACAAAAAGAAAAAAAACTGTACATAATGTGTTACACATGAGTTTTTCATTTTATTTTCTTCATTTAAACTTTATTTATCCAGGTAAACAGTTTGAGAACCACTTCTCATTTACAAACATGACCTGGCATGCACTGAGTGCATTGCAATATACAAACCTACATGTTCAGCCATAGTAAAGTGATTGTAAATTTTAATCATGATTAATCGTGATTAAAATTTTTAATCTATGCCCATGCAGCACTAAAATTAATCAGAGTTAACTCARTTRATTTCACAGCCCTRCTAATTACTTATTTTGTTCTGTKTTATGTCAAAGTATGTAAAGGCTGCATTTGTCTGAAGATTTGGACTTTTTGTGAATGTTTTTAAATGAGCAGTTGATCCTTGAGTTTCCCCTTTGGAACACCTACCTACCTACCAACATACATACAGACGTACATACTTACCTACCCCCCTACCTACTGTATAGCTATCCACCTATTGTATATACCTACCTACCAATACCTACATACATACCCACATACCAATACATCTATTTACCTACCTACATACATACCTACAACCTACCTACAGGGGAGAATGAAACTGAAACACCTGTCATTTTAGTGTGGGAGGTTTCATGGCTAAATTRGACCATCCTGGTGGCCAAACTTCATTAACTGCACATTGCACCAGTAAGAGCAGAGTGTGAAGGTTCAATTAGCAGGGTAAGAGCACAGTTTGGCTCAAAATATTACAATGCACACAACATTATGGGTGACATACCAGAGTTCAGAAGAGGACAAACTGTTGGTGCACATCTTGCTGGTGCATCTGTGACCAAGACAGCAAGTCTTTGTGATGTATCAAGAGCCACAGTATCCAGAGTAATGTCAGCAAACCACCAAGAAGGACCAACCACATCCAACAGGATTAACTGTGGACGCAAGAGGAAGCTGTCTGAAAGGGATGTTGTGGTCTAAAACCAAGTGTTTCACTTTCATTGTCTAACCCCTACCTATCTACCTACATATCTACCAACTTACCTACCTACCTACATACCTATCTACATGCATACCTACCTACATACCTATCTACATACATACCTACTGTACCTACATACCTATTTATCTACCAACCTACTTACCTACATACCTACCTACATACCTATCTACATACATACCTACTGTACCTACATACCTATTTATCTACCAACCTACTTACCTACATACCTACCTACATACCTA
>NW_013952426.1:241678-245413 GCF_001266775.1 Austrofundulus limnaeus | reverse complement strand
CCTACCTACCTACCTACCTACCTACCTACCTACCTACCTACCTACCTACCTACCTACCTACCTACCTACCTACCCACCTACCTACCTACCTACCTATATGTCAACTTACCTACATACCTACCAGCCAGCTGGCCAGCATAATTGAATGTTTCAGAATTTATTCATTATTTGTACAAACAAAAGGGTTTAAAAACGGTCAAACATAACACCAAATTAGAAACTCCATAATTATTATAAAATAACAAAGCCAACAGAAAAACAAATATTTTTATTATTGTAAAGTAAAAAAAATAGGTCATTTGTAATTCCTAAAGTACAACTTTAAACCTTGTGTTTACAGCAGACTTTTCWTTCTAGTATGTTAAAGTAGATTCAGTTCAGATGAGACAAGATAAAAACTTTGAAAATGAAAARCATGAATGAATTTATTTTTAAAACTTTTACAGACTCATAGTTAAGTCATTATCAACAAAGGGGTTGAATCACGTAAATCAATCTTAAAGGTCCTGAAAAAGATACTGACATTTATTTCCTGTTTCAGTCTGTTGGCATTAGGTCAAATGGGACACACACACAGACAAACACACACACACAGGAAGTGTATGAGGCCCAGTCTGTCTGCCGGAGTGCAAGCTGATTCTCTGGTAGGAATTGGACCTTGTAATAAGTATTCACGCTGCTGGCCAAAGTAAACCAATGACTTCAGTTTCAGTGTGTGGTTTAGAAATGCAACAAGTGTTGAGATCCTTCATGTTGTGGAGTTCTTACAGCATCAAATCTGGGGTTTGAGGGGTGCAGGAGTTCAGGTTGCTACAGCTTCAACCTGATTCTGGGTGGTGTGTTCAGGCTGTAAGTCCCTTTTCAGATGAAAAACTATTAAAATGTTCTGTCAACACTGGTAGGTTGGTAACTAAAGCTGTGTTTATGTRATCAAATTGTTTCAACATCAAGAATTTATAAAACCCTAAAATCGATTTTTTTTTAATCTATTAGAATCAGTTCACATTGAACGGATATTTCAGACTAGTAATATTTTCAGAAAAGAGCAATCATAAATGAATTTCTACTGTAATACAGTCATAAAATAAGTCAGATGGAAACAACTGTTAGATTAGATATATCAACATRATAAGGCTTTTTCTGAAACTGTTTTACAGCTAGGAATTGTTAGTGTTTGCTGTTTTCTGAAATAATAAACCTCATTAATGCCATCTTCTTAGTGAACTTGATTTAAGATGGCTGTCATCACAGTTAATTAGCAAACATTTACAAGTATTATTGGAATTTAATGTTCAGAATGTGAAAATCAGGGGTTCTCATAAATGTTAGCTTTTGGAACTGAAACAACTCCATTAAAATAAAAAGTTGCATAAATTACTTATGTCCACTAGGTGGCAGGATTCACTTTTGTTTATCAGGTCTTGTTATACAGTAGTAATCATATCCATGTCTGATTTTTTTTTAAAGGTGTTCTATAGAAGAAAACGTATTTTGAAAAATACTATTCAGTTTTTTTGGAGGCCAGTGGGAAAATTATTTTAAAGACAACCTGTTAATCTGTGGTGGGTAAATAAAGAAGACATAACTTTAACAGAGTTTGCTATAGCTGAGTTAAATGAGCACCTCAAAACTGAGATCTATTACAAAGTGAATGAGAAAGTTTAAAAAGCAAAGATATATAATATGTATAATAAACAAATGTTTTCCTGGCAATTATCATTAGATTTGGATAAAACTAATCATATGATATTTAGTGATAGAAAAAGAACTACTGATTTTCCATTTAGAGTTGATGGTGTTGAGAAATGTAGAGTCAGTGAGGTGAAGTGTCAGGAGGACTGTGATCAGTTATACGTCGGGGAAACAAAACAGCCACTGTTCAAAAGAATGAGCCAGCACAGACGAGCTACATCATCAGGCCAGGCCTCTGCAGTTTACACTCATCTACAGGCCAGCGGTCACTCTTTCAGGGATGAAGATGTTCTCAGCCTTGATAGAGAGGAACGCTGGTTTGAGAGAGGAGTAAATGAAGCCATCTTTGTGAAGAAGAAACATCCACCATTAAACAGAGGTGGAGGCCTTCGTGTCCAGTTGTCCTCCTCCTACAGTGCTGCTATTGCAAGTATGATTCAACCCCCTGTGAGCAAAAGGTGTGAATCAGGGCCCCAACGATGGTCAGGTGATGGGGCACATGACCCTCTATGAACAGTAGAGACAATCAAAGCACTAACGATCTATTGTTTGGCTGATGGCCCTCTTTTGCATACGACTAACCTGTTTGTCCAGGTGGAGGCAGTGTTAAGGCTGAGTTCACCTGAAACTCCTCAGACTGAAGAAGTCTCTTGGAGGAGAGACAAAATGTTTCATTAAAAAAGAACCCATCCAGAGGACCTACTTATTTGTCKTTTTGATCATTGAGGGGA
The DNA here is from genome assembly GCF_001266775.1 of Austrofundulus limnaeus. Lineage (NCBI taxonomy): Eukaryota > Metazoa > Chordata > Actinopteri > Cyprinodontiformes > Rivulidae > Austrofundulus > Austrofundulus limnaeus. Next base: position 242,990 of record NW_013952426.1, on the reverse strand, counting down.
AGTTTTTGGGTGTCATCATTAACAAAAAGCTGACATGGAAATCTCGCACAAATCAGAACAAAAAATAGCCAAATCCATTGCAGTATTGTATAAAGTAAGGGAGTTATTTAACGACAAAGCTTTATGTTATATAATGTAATATTTGTTCCACCCTTGATTTTTTTGTATTGAAGTCTAGGGTAAAGCATGTAAAACAATCACAAATCCCATCTTTATTTTACAGAAAAGAGCCGTAAATATTATCACCAGAAAACATCACAGTCATCCAACAAATACATTATTTTCTCAGTTGAAATTATTGAAATGTTATGAATTGGTTGATTATAATATTTTGCAGGTCATGTATAAGGTTCATAAAAATTTATTACCTTTAAATATCCAATTGAATTTTGTTAAGAGAGTAAGTAATTATAATCTTGAAGGGCTAAAGATGATAGCCCAAAATTCAAACAAATACGAAGGATCAATGTACTTCAGTCCAAGGAATAAGTGGAATAATCTGGAAWGTGATTATAAAAATTCTGGCTCCATAAATTTGTTTAAGAGAATGATAAAAGYTAGTTTGTTAAAGAAATATGAGTTTGTATGATGTGTGTTCAYAAGAGCTGTTGTTTGAGAAGGAGTTGACTTTTTTATGTTTTTTACTTGAAGATTATTATTRACAAGATCTGTCTCGTGTGTTTTTGTGGTTTGTACTCCACCTCCCTCTGGTGTTCCTTCATGTCATTGCTTTTTCATCTCAGTCCTCAGTTTTCCAGCTCTACATTGTTCTCTCACACCTGTCTGCCCTTTGTAATCACACACTCAACTGCACTTCTACTCATCCCAGTTCTGTATTTAACCAGTCGGTCTCCACCACTTCAGCTCACTGTTTTGATTTTCGTCCTGACTCTCCTTCGTGTGCTCCAGTTCTTGTATTTTTGGTTTTTGAATGCCGCCCTGCCATCTTTTTCTTTAAATAAAACCTTTATTTTGAGCCTTCCAGCTTGCATAATGGGTCCGATCCTGGTCTTACAGTTTTTATTGACTGGTTTAACACAGCCGTCAACTCAAAAACCACATTTTCAAAACAGTTAACGCAGAGGCCTAGACATTGACACAGTGGTCAAAATGACACATTTTGTTTGCAAAAGGCAACAACTGTGTCAAAACATTTAAAATATGGAACAAAAGCAAACTTTGCTGTCAAACAACTCAACTTTGTCACAGTGTATGAGCACCTCCAAGCAATCATTACACAATAGGCAACAAAATACAAAATACAGCACTCATGTGAATCACTGCACCATTGCTTGTCATTGTAGCCTATGAC
>NW_013952426.1:233726-239311 GCF_001266775.1 Austrofundulus limnaeus | reverse complement strand
TTTCACAGAAAATGTTTCTCTGTTTTGTTTCAAAATTAATTATAAAATAGTTCCTTTATTGTCAAAATTTTATGGACTAAAAAATGTTGTACACTGTGTACTGTAGAAAATGTTTAAAATATATAAATATTTGCATCAACAGCATATAAATAGGAAAACTTTTATCTATAGTCTTTAGCTACCTGTAGCTCTCTCCATGAAATGCTTTGGAATAAGTTACCTGTTTTGTAACAAAAGATATGAACGGCGTTTTCTTTAATGTGGTGCTGTTTTTCATGCATGTGAAGCTGCAGTCAGAGAYGTTCAACACAGATTAAAGTTAAGGGTCATATAAAGTCCAAGTAAAACTCTGGACTGAGGCTTTATCAACCACGTCTAATACGTCTCCTCAAGCCACATCCTTCCTGGCGTTGTTCCTGCTGCCTGTTTCCTCACTGCTTTCCCCATCTTCTCTTTCCCACTTGTCTACAACTTACCCCCGTAAAACCCAGACACCCACTGTGAACCCCCTCCCTCTCCCCAAAAAACTTCCTCCAACCTTAAAAACTCTCATTTCTTAATCTGTCTCTCCCAAAAGCTGAATCCTTGAGTGATGCCAATGATCAGACAGCTTAGCTCCRCCCACTGAGAAATTCAAGATAATCCAATATTAAAATCAAAAGGAACATTTTTTTGAAGTGATCAATAGATGAATWCAAGGCTGCCGTGTTTGGAAAAGGGAATTAATGTGTGAGACAGTGYTGACATGTCCATTAGTGTGTCAATCCCAGAATTAAGCCTCAGCACTGCAGGGGTTGACGTCTTATTTGGGTCATCAGATGGTTAAAGAGTAAAAAGACTAATATCAGCTCCAGCWGCTGCTCTGTTTGCCTGCATCCCACACACAAAGAAACCTGTTATTTTATGTGGACCGCAAGAGCTTCAAAGATGTATTAACGTCTTAAAATAAGTGCATTCTKCTTTAAAGCCAGCCTTAACCATAAACTACATCTCCCATAATGCATGCTAATTRTTTTAAATGATGGCATCTGGGTTCAAAATTGGACTGCAAAGTTTGCAGTATAAAAGTTCAATTTCACTGCGTTTTCCTCAGCTACTTTTGCAGCAGTTGTACTGGGAAGTGGGAATTTCCCACTTACAAGTTGTAAATTTAAACTAGAACACCCCTCCAGTGGGGATTCCCTGTTGGGAAGTGGGAGATTTCAGAATTCAAGATGGCGGCTATACTCACCACAACTCACCAAGTAAAAATCTCCTACGTTTTACTTTTAATAATATTTCTGTATTGTTTATCCAGCTGAGTTTGCCATACACATAACTTTCAGCGTTTGGAAGACGTTAAAATGCTGTTTCTGTACTGGAAATACCACGTAGAGCTCAGTTATTGCTTATCAGCTTTGCTCAGCTGTAGTGATGAGACGAGTAACGTAACGTTTCATGTTTGGTTGAAGTTAAACACAAGACGTTGAAGTTAACCCATTGCAAATGACCAAACAAAAGGAACTCATGAGCYGAAATTTAGTGTGGTAGTAGCTAAGAGTTGCCCTCAAAATGTAGCCTGAGTGCTATCACATCTCACAAACAAACAAWCAAATGGTTGAGGTCAGTATGCTTGGAGTTAATGAAGTTTTGACTGACCCACGGGTCTAAAAAGTGCTGTTGGTTCTAAATGTTGATCCAACAATAATGTGTAAAACTTGAACTATAAAAGCAGATAAGTTGTATYGTTCAGTTTGATGGGACACTATTTCAGGAGAGTGTAAGAAGTAATAAAGTGAGACGGGGGGCGGGGTGGTGATACAGCAAAAGCAGATTGTGCAGCAGAATGAGTGTTGATTTGACAGAAACAGAGATGCTGATGATGAAAAAAGAGAAAGAGAGAGACATCATCAAGGCTGGCAGGAGCATTACATAATCTCTGTCAGTCTAGGAGAGGAGAAGAGAAGGAGGGAGGATGAACCGAGAGGAGGACAGACTGTGACGCAGGTTTTCAATGAAAAGAAACCAGCTCTAAATGCAGCCACACACCGCAGAGCAGATTCAGCAGGTGCCAATAAACTCCTGTTTGCTTTAGTAATTTTTAATCTGAGAAGTTATTTTATTTAYTGAGGGCACTTAGGTCAGAAGAATTAATCTCGAAATCTGACAAGCTGCATTCAGCTGAAACAAGAACCTGTGAGATTACCAGTCAGTTCCAGCTGATAGGCAACAGTTTGAAGGGGTTAACACAATGAATCACAAAGACAGGCGTCTGCTTTAGTGCTTGTTTACTGTACACAGTATGGGGCTTTTTTTCAGAGATTATAGATAATCCCAAATCAAATGGGGGCCGTAATCCTTGATAATCCTATAGAAACCTCTGCCTCCACAGCAGCCAGCAGTCCTCCAGTCACAGGGCCACCTATCCATCATTCACCAAATGAAGAATCAAACTGACAGGAGTCAAGTCTCCTGAAATGAACAATAATCTAACCTTTGGAGGACTTTTGAGATTTTATTTGTTTTTTTGCAACTTCCATCCTCACGTCCTATCATTTTTGAACACAGAGGAAGTTGCTGCACTCAKTCTGGGTCACGTGGTGCAGAATGTGGTCAGCATGTGATGCCTCATGGACTCAGATTAATTTCAGCACCATCTTCGATGGGTAGTCAGGTCATCTTTGAAGTGATGTTTTTTCAAATATAATTAATACAAAAAGTAAGGAAATTAGTGTTTGGTAGATTTTTTTTTGTGTATTTTATTTTAACAATGCTTCTTGGCAATAAAACTTATACAGTTGAAGAGCCTGTTAATTTCCCTTTTAATGGTGCCACATTTGTAAGGAACATGCATCTGTGGGTTGAGCAGTAGTGCGGAGTATTTGGGTTGCACACATGAAAAATTTGCCAAATCTTCTCTAACAGTGCCGTACTTATTTTGTTGTTCATCTTGACTTTTTGTTTTGAGCTTCTGTTCTTTGTTATAACAAAGGAATAATCTACCCAAAACAAATTTCCTTAATAATTTTGTTACCTGTTAGTACTTTGTCAGCTGTGACATCTGTCATTGAGCATGGATTGGTTGCAGTAGTCCCGTCTCATTCATCTAAACAAATGAGGCCATTTTCCTGACTAAAAAATAAAAATACACTTCAAATGATCGATTTCAGGTGTTGTTAAAATACACCTCACAATATATACAGTATGTATAAAATTTACATTTACTTTCGGTTAGTCATTTGAAGGTTAAAGAAAAGTGTCTTGTTAAACTGTCACACATGACACAGCATGTCAGCCAGTTGGTAGGGTGTGGAGACAGGACTTTTATTTTGAAGGTACTGCCACATGGACCTGGTGCACAGACCCTGGATCCAAAATACACAACAGTAGTTGTTTTCCTGCTTTGGCACACCTGAATTAAATAAATGAGTGATTGACAGGCTGACCTTAAAGACCTGCTGAAGAGCAGTGAAACAACTAAAATGTGCAGGATAGCGATCCTCGAGGACCAGGACTGAGAACCATTGGGCTAAGCATTAAAGTCTGGTGGAAGACCTCAACCTCTTTCTCCACATTTAACAAATTTTATTGCATTTGCATAAAATTAGGCACTGCATGCTCAAATGTGGTTGTATTTATCAATCACTGTACAACTCTTTTGGTTCTTTGCATCTGCTTGTCATTGACTGTTACTGAGCAAACCTTTTTTTATTTTATTTTATGTTGTGATAGTGACATGCAATTTTGCAGCATGTCAGAATGACTGAAGAGCACAGCTGAAACATACATATAAACACYGTTTAGACTGAGTGTATTAAAAAACAGAAGTGGGCAAGACCCCATAGACCAGTGGTTCCCAAACTTTTTGTCTTCTGACCCACAAAATATCCATGACAAAACCTTGTGACCCCAAATATTACTGGTCTGAGTACACAAACGTCGTTAATAACCCTAAAAACACAGGATTTTTGACAATCTAAACAGCTTGTACACAAATACAAGTACTTATTTTTACTTATTTAGTGTTTTTGTAATAATTATGGAGAAAATATTACATCAGCAATTATTTTATTACCCTTTAAATTGATTTCTGGAGATTATCCAAGGTGCTTCATGACCCATAATTGGGTCCCAAGTCCAGCTATTTTGTGTGATAAACATTTGTATCAGGTCAACTAAACATGGGCATAGTAACAATATTTTTATACACATTTATCCATTTTAAAAACACTAACCTCACTCCTTTATAATAAGTAAGGCAAAAATGTAATTAATTCAGAAAATCTTTTCAGGACCCCACCTTGATGTTTCGGGACCCCACTTTGGGTCCCGACCCCAACTTTGGGAAACACTGCCATAGACCACAATGCATTGTAAAGTACTCACCATGAGCATGAGAAATAGTAACTGTATAAAGGTCTATTCTTTATGACTAATGTTATGGCTGAAGAGGTATAATTATTTGAAGCAACATCAACCAAAAAACATTTCTCCTAGATTATTTTACTAGGATTATTTTACTGAACAGTTATTTGTACAACGATAATAAATGATTTTTAATAAATATTTTCTTGTCCCTCCCCCTTCAAATATTTAGGATAATACGTTTTCTTACTTTATATTACATATTTTGCACCCTCGTTAAGATTCACATCAAACCCACCGCACCGTCCTTTTGACGGAGGTTTCTTGAACGCATCAGCTGCCTCTGCTGCCTGCAGGTTCAGAGAACTCCATTCTTGTTGCTCCCGGCTCCTGATTGGCTGAGCCGCTCGGAAAAGGGGCGTGCCCGTGTTCCTGGCACCAGTCTGCTCTGGAAGCAGCGAAAGGTGGAGAGATTTTCCCCATCACACACACACACTTGTCCTACATACACACGCCGAGACATACACACTACGCGAGAGAAACGGGACCCGTACGAACGGTGAGTGGCGATTTTTTTTCCCCCACGATTTCATCCAGCTTTGAGACGTGTCGTCGCGCGACTGTCGATGTTTTTCCTGTGGTCTCGCGCTGCGCCATCCTCTCTTTGGTGCCTTCTACAGATGAGAGGATGACACAGTCAAAGCGTGATTAAGGTCTCGCGATGCAAGTGGCATGATAAATATGGGCCTATGTTTAGCTTGTTATGTGGGGGTTCAGATTTGTTGTTGTTCTCATAATGTAAGAAGATAGTGGGCGTGTGAGAGGGAGGAGGGGGTGGTGGGGGGTCTGTGTCTCATGCAGAGGTCCGTGGATTCGTGTCTCTTTGTTATGGTGGTGGTGCCGCAGTCAGGATGGTACATCCCTCCCYACAGGAGGAAAAAACATCCACCTAATTTTAGGACCAACATGAGTTCTCATCTGTTTGTTGCATGATGCATGTAATATTTTCCTGCATTTATCTCTGTTCTTCCTGTATGTGACCAGCTGTAGATAAATTAGTGATCTAAGTGTTTCCTGTGTAAACAGATAATTGAACCCTGTATATAAAGTTTTTTCTTTTTGTTTTTTCTAATGTTACAACAGTAACAAGAAGAGCCTGGTGTTCTATAGAGAGGAAGCAGGCCCATTATACAGTAATACCCCCATCCCCACTGTACACACACACACACACACACACACAC
>NW_013952426.1:232135-233321 GCF_001266775.1 Austrofundulus limnaeus | reverse complement strand
CACACACACACACACACACACACACACACACACACACACACTGTATTCACTGTGTGGATTAGGACACATTGTTGAATCTTTGCTCATCCCCCCCCTCTCTGGTTGTTTCTGTCCTCGTGTGTGTTTGACATGTGAAAGTCAACAGTCTGAGTTTGATGATAACAAATCCGCCGTCGACTCATTAATGAATCGACTACATCTGCAGCGTAAACACGGTGTTAGGAAAACCATGGGAAATTAAATGTCTTAAATGTGCAAGTGGTGAGGGTTCATTCTTAGAAAACGACTTGACTTGTCTATATGTTCTGATGTGCAGCACTTTACTGAACCTACATGATGCAACCCTGAGTAAAACAAGTGCACACGTGGCAGGCTGCACCATTTTGTAAAGAGGAGGTATATGCTGTCCTCTGGAGCCTCGTTTCATATGTCTGTCTGACGTGCCTGGCATCTTTAAAAACTCACTTGAGACAATAATCGTCTTCCAGCTCCAGGTTAATTATTTGCCCGTTTGTTTTTATTTTGATTTGTCAGTATGTTTTTACAATCTGACTACTGTACATTTGATATTTTAGCTATTCACATATCAAAACATTCAGCTCATTCAGGCGATGGGTGCCATGAATGTAGTTTTTTGTAACTTTTGTTCAAAAATATTTTACTTTATTTACAAATGCTTCCCTAATGGAATTACATAGAAATACATTGAGATCATAAAAGAATCCTTTAAACAGTTTTCTCTTTTGCATTTTGCAACTACTGTTTTGCTATTTTAGTTTTCAGTTAGCCTTTTGCTACTTTTACCTTTTACCTACCATTTTGCCACTTGTATTTTTTATTAGGTGTTTTGCTACTTTTAGCATTTTGTTGTTTATCACTTTTATTTTTACTTTCAGCTTATAGCTGGCCTTTTTTTTAACATTTAGCAACTTTTGCTACCCTTAGCTACCATTTAGATACTTTTATTTAAGCTTTTGATATTTTTGGCTACTTCAGCTATTAACATTTTGGTCTTTTAGCTTCCAGCTAAGGTTTTGTTTTTTAGTTTTATTAACTCAATTTCAGCCTTTTTTAAAGCAAATTTTATCAGTCACAGTACAGGTGCTGGTCATAAAATTAGAATATCATGAAAAAGTAGATTTATTTCAGTAATTCCATTTAAAAAGGGAAACTTGTATATTATATT
>NW_013952426.1:223139-230500 GCF_001266775.1 Austrofundulus limnaeus | reverse complement strand
ATATTATACAGTATATAGTGAATATTAAATGCTGGTTTGGTTCAGAATGTGGTTTTGTTAGAAAAACACATGGAGCCTTAAAGGCCTAGCATTTCTTGGAGGAATGCATTAATATCAGCCACCATTCATGCCAGATCAGACCGAGATCATCCTATGCTGAGGAAAAGATGGAGTTGTTTTGGTCAAACATTTTTAAAATGTATCATACAATATTGCTAGATGTCACACTTTAAAATATGTGCTGTGAACGACTCTTCTCAACTGCAACATCACATTTTAGATCAATATCTGCATAGCATTTTTTAGTGTTGAATTAATCGCAGTTGGGAATAAAGGGATAGGGTGCATGTAGGAGCATTGCAGGTGCCGTTAGAGTGCCAACACGTTTTTTTGTTTTGTTTTGTTTTTGTTTTTATTTGTTTTAGCTTTATGGTAATATCTCACTTGGTTGCAACTATCGGAGACAACTTGGTGAGCTACATTTGATACAATGTCCCATTTCTGTTTCCTTCCACAAGTCTGAGACTACAGCCCTGAATGCCCAGATCTAAAAATAATGCAGTGATAAATAATAGTTATTAAAAACAGCTTCCAATCTGTCTGGTTTCAATTTTTAAGTTTTTCCCAGTAGAATAAATTATAAATGTAAGTCAARGTAAAAATGGGCTGCAGTTTTCAAAACAACTGATCACTTGAAAAGTGTCCATTCAGCTTGCTGGTTACGAATACAAAAAAAACCCAGTCAGATTGCAAAGGAAAAAGTTCCTTGTTTTTGTGTAATTTGAAGTTGCTAACTAGTCACAGTCGAGGGAGATACTACATCAAAGAAATGGTCTAAGGTTATCTTGTGGATACTTACCTCTTGGTAGTCCTAGCTTACTTTACAGCTGTGTTTTACTTTTTGAATTTATATTTTCTGGAGCTCTAAATCTATACACAGAAACAAAACAAAGTGCAGTCATTCTCCTTTTTAAGTGTTTGGAATAAAGTGCAACGTCCTTAGTAGAGCCTCGGTTACATAAATGTGCAGTATAGCTGAGGGACTTGTGTTTAAACATGTTAGAGATTATAGTTTTGAATCTGTAGCTGTCTACTTAAACATGTTCACACWGAAATATAACCAGATGTTAATGAACGTGGCACAAACACTGATAAAGTATAGCCATTGAGTTGAACTTCAGTTAAATTTTGTGCAATATTAAGAAACTTTAAAAAACTGCAAAGAAATAGGATGTGTAAAGCACTCTTGTTGATTATTAAGCTCTTTTTTTTAGCTTTTACTTTATACACACTGTAGAATGACTCTTTGTCATGCACTCACTCAAAAACAGGTAAAAGTGTTGGGAAAATGTGCAGTTCTCTAAACAAAAACGTCAGCGTGTGGACAGCATAAATCAGTGATCCAACCTCTGACATTACGACTGTTGACCAGCCTATCACTTTAATCTTGATAAATTGCAATGTCCTCAGTAGAGCAGCTGATAATAGATACTTTTTGAGTGACTGCTGGGTTCATCTGTTAGCAGTAAGTGATGCCCATTATGAAGAAAATCCTGCAGAGCAGTTTATCACGTGTATCTCAACAGCTGAGACTGATAACATAAAATGAAGTGCCTTCAAATCTCATTTTAAAGTAGGATCTCACTTGGCTGGGACTGTTCGAAATTGGTTGTTGACCAAGTGACCAACGAGGCGTTCAGCTGCATTTTGAATGGCCAATTTTTGAAAATCATGKCTTRTTGTCTTGTCTTACAAAACTGCATTCTAGGCCTTGTGCATTATTTTAATATACCACCTTCAGTATTTGTATGTTTATCACAATACATCTGGAACCATAATTTCATGAAGTTAGAAATGTGTCTGATGTTAAAGTGACCATTGCATTTAGAGTTTAGATTAGATAGACCTTTAATGTCATTGTACAGAGCACAATGAAATTACAGTTCAGAACACCCATTCAGAAGAAGACAGAACATAAACACAGGAGAACAGGTGCCCTGGGTCATGCTGCCACAGACCCTGCACAGAGCAAGGATCATCTTCATGAAGACATCATGAGGAGGTGCAACCCTTAACAGAAAAACTAAAAACCACACAAGGGAAGATGAGGAAAAAAACCCATCGTATTATATCAACAATGTGACACACTATGGTGTTTATAAAAAAAACTCTGCATAGAGCACATTTATTAGCCAGAGGAGTAGTTGAGTTTGGGGGGGGTATCTGAAGTCATGATTGTTGTATGCACTTGTGTGTGGGGGTGGGGTGGGCAGACCCTCAGTCGACATAACCATCCAGGAAGAATTAAGTCCAACAGCTCAAGGCCATGTCAGAGAGAGCCAAATTCTGGAATCAGTTGTTTTGGGAACAGAAGAGAATGTTCTGTTCAGGCAGACAATAACAATTTTCCATCTGCCTTCATGTCCGCTGGTACAACTCAAGGTGGCGAATCCAATCCGACAAATGGTGTGGGCAACTTCCGCCAAGCCGATCTATCAGCTTCTCCAAGATCAATTCCATCTGGCCAGCAAAGTCCAGGAACCACAGCCGGCCCGCGACCCTCAGCAGAACTGCTTGCAGACTGAGTCCAGCTCGCTCAAGGCAAAAGTCTGAGTGCTGATAGAACGGCAATCCTTCATACTGGTCAGGCAGCCAGAAAATGAATAGCCACCGACGCTGTTTTGTAGAACACCAGGAGACCACCAAACCAATCTGTAGAATCCAGTGATCAGAATCCAAATATATATCCAGAACAGAGCAGAACAGTTGTCCCACCTTTGACATGTCCAGAAAAAAAAACTTTGTTCCAAAAATTTATTACGAGACCAGCTAACCAAATCCATAAAAATAAAAGTATCCATAATTTCTAGTTTCAGATGAAAATGTAGGGAAGGCTCCAAGCAGCAAAGCAGTGAAGATAAGGAAGCGCAGGAGAGAAAGAAAAAGCATCTTACTCCTCCAAGAGCAGAACAAAAAAAAATTCTACTAATGATGACCATAACGATGTGCGAAATTATCTAAAACTGACAAATAACTGGTTAATGTGTTTGCAGTTCTGAGTGCAAGAACAGTATGGATTTATTTTTAGAACTAGTTTGTTGATACAAAGGAACTTTAAAAGGCACCTAAATCTTTCGTGTCCTTATGTAGTGAGTTCAAGACTTTGAAAAGACAGACTGATGATGTCTGAAACCAGAAGCTGCCAGCTAGACAAAATGTCAGAGATGTTGCTATAAATTGCCACTGTGATGCCACCATTTCTGCTGTAGGGATTCGGGGGATTATTTGCAATCCCTCACAGATTAGAGCAGCCAAACAGGCAGGAAGTCAGCAGTTATTCAACCAGGCAGAGTCAATATTTACAGTCCATTGGGTAGCTTTTGCTCAGGTGGTAGAAAGGATTGTCAAATGATCACAAAGGGCCGGCCATTACCTAAAATGCCCTTGGGCAACACGTTGAATCCAGAATTGCTCCTACTGGTGAACACAGAGCATTCAAAATGTGTCATAACAGTGAGTGAGGGTTGTGAGAAAAATTATACGTAAACGTGCTTTGAATAGAGTTGGATATTAGTGATCTACAAATGTATTATTAATTGCGGCATTTAGTCAACAAAGATTAATAGATAATAATTGTACTCCCATTTATGACTGTGTTTGCGGGGATTAAACAAGTTCATAGAGTTAGGATTAGCTGCTCCACTCTGCCTTCCAACATGGACTCACATGCATGTCTGATAGTGTGCCGCATACAAAAATACGTCATCATATAGCATTAATTGCCATAATTTCAAAGTGGGAAATGTTAATTGTTGACAGTTTTTCTGACAATTAATTGAACATGGTACAATTAGTGTTGAAGAACAACTATAACAGTTTGCACATTATTTCCCTGTTAAAGGCAGTTTTTCATCCAGTCAGCCATGACTCAGTCATTTTACACTACAACGTAACGCCACGGAGCAGCTGCTGTTAATGTAAAAAAGGTTTTCAGTTCTCCATTAAGTTCGCAAGTCATCCAGACAGAGCCAGTCCTGTAGAAATGTGAAGGAACAATGGCTTCTTGCCCCTGAGCAATCTAAAAGCCTTAACAGTGGTTTGTCTAACAGAAATTTATTTTACACCCTGAGGTCAGAAGGGTGATCTCTTTTTGTTTCTGCTCATAAAAAAAACCTCTGATATGACATTGCAGTTTTTTGCCAKTTTTTCTTGTAATATTGAGAATCTAAAAACAACAGAGTGACGCTGATTAAGTTTGAAAGAGTATTATATATATTTTTAAATCCTCATGGAAGAGGAGAAGCTCAGGTGGAAATGTAAGACCATAACCTAAAAAAAATGTCAGAATAAAATAGGGTTAAAGTCTGAATTTGTTGTTTATTACTGTTATTGGCATAGTTTGACTGAAACATTAATATGATTTTATGCACAATAATGTTAAAGTGTTACAGTAATGTATCCTTTTTAATCTTGAAGTGTGAAAAGATTGGGCAGCTCTGATGAAAACAAAAGGGAAACTTATTGCACCAGTCACTCTTRAGAGTTTTCTATAAAAAAAAGATAAAAGGTGCATAATTAGCAACAGGGATTTCAATGAATTACTTATGACCTTAAAAAATAGCATTGGCTTTCCAATTATGTAACAGTTGCAGTTTTTTTTTTTACTACCTGAGTTCTGTCCGCCAACAGCTAAACGACTCTAGAAAACTTGTCTGAACTCAGTGAGTTTTACAGTTGTTGGTTTAAAACTTGGTGTGGTAGTAGCTGAAAGTTGTCCSCAACACGTACTCCGAGTGCTAACAGATTGTGCAAGATCTTACAAAGTTGCATTCGATTCCACTTAACATAATTTTTAAAATTTGAGTAAAACTCTGTTATTACTCTGTTAGAGCCACAGTAGCTGTCGAAGTACGAGATTTTTCAATGGTTTTAATTTTTATGCTTCTAACACAAATTGCCTATTTTGACAGCTACAAACTTTCAAAATAAGGTGGGTGATATGCATTTCTTTAAGAAATGCTGTTTTTAATTTATAAGTTAGTCATTGAGAGAGAATTGTTTAAAATACTGCATAAAGGATAAATACTGCAAATCATAAAGTTTATAGAGGTGTATCTGTTAAACTTTTTTGATGCATCTTATTTACTTGGAAGACTAGTTTGTCTTGATTTATGGATACAATAATAATCCTTTTTGTTTTTGTAAAAAGCYTGCATTAAACCTCTAAAACCTTCACTAACAGGTTGGCAGAGATTGGTGGGAGAAACCCGAGCACTGACAGAAATCTTTTTGATGAATTCCGATTTCAGCAGAGCTGTTCCTGGAACAACCGTGTTCCTTTGAGAAGCTGCCAGATTACTGCAGGTTTGGGCTTAAATATGCCGCATCTGATGTAACTGTAATTCTGCAGATATACATGTTGAGTGGATTATTGGGGACAAACCGTACAGCCAAGCATAGGTTGTCCCAACATTGTTCCGCCTATGACTGTTGACCCCGTTAAAAACAAACGAGTATTAATACCAGTTAATGCTTATGTCATGTGCCTCTGCCACCATAACATCTCATAATTATTGACTGCTGCTGAAAGGTCAAAGCAGCGCATTATGTTTTTATGTATGTGTGAATACATTTGCCTGTTACCAAGATATCTCACAAACCACTAGACTGAAAAAGTGCATGTGACATGAAATTAAAAAATAAATCTAAAGGCATTTTTGGAAAGATAACATCAATAAYATATTGCAAAAATAATTTCCCGCTGCTAAGATGAACAGTTGTTGAGATATTTGCAGGTGAAGTAACAGGAAGTGATAAAGTGGAATGTCGGCATGGAACAAAGCATTGATAAAATAACTAACGACACAGACTGTACAGAAGAATTTGATGTTTCTTTAGATTATTTTGAGTCACTGTCTGAGATAGATGAAGACGAGTCAGAGTTCAAATAATATTGTTTCAATAAACAAAGGCCACAGACTTCTCTTTCTTAAAAAGTTCCCCTTTGATGTCACTTCCTGTAGCACTTTGGCTGAGCCAAGTTCTAAAGAAAATATGCCATTTATGTGATAAAATGGGTAAAATCACATGTTTTATGCAAGGTTTCTTATATAAAATTGTGTTTTCTTTGACTTTTTGTATTCATTGGATAGGCATGTCACTGGCACTTTAAGAACCTGATGATTTAACACCTCAGTCATATTCTAAATTAATGTTTACATATTTTTACATATACGATGCATCAAATAATTTTAATTTTGAATTAATAATCCTCTGTATTTCTCACAATGTGTTTTAAGTTTGCAATGCTTAGTCATGCATTTACTGTTGATAAAGCTGAGTCAGTGTAAAGCTGTTCATAGGTGCTGAAACCTGGAATTGCAGTGGCCAAGACATAAATTAATAAACAGTGACGGGTTTTAAACTAACTAGTGATAGAAGTGATGCTGAGGAAAGTTTCAAGGTTGCAACAGTTCAGATTACCAATTCGAGGTTCAAATCGGGTCAAATCTTTGCAGCATCTATATCACACAGGTAACACTAGATTTCTTTCTGACCTTTATATATTGAATACCTCAAGTTTTCTAATTATATGTGGATGCAGATCTCTTTTTATGAGCATTTTGTCTCTTTAAGTGACCAAAATAATCACAGTTTTTTTTAGAGTCTACCTGAGATTCAGCAGCAATCCTTTTTGAAATTGTTTTGAGCAGCCTGACTATGTTAAAGGTTGGGTGAAAACAACAACATAAAGGTCATGCTTTCCTGCTGACAGTGGAGCAGAGAGCGAGATCAGACCTGACATCAGGCAGTGGAGGATGAGCAGGAAATGTCCCCTCCGTCAGCTTCTTTAACACTTTTTGTCCAGCAGGGATTCTTTATTTAAACCTAAAAGGGAAAATGTAGGCCCAGTTAAGTTTTACTAAGTACTTCCTCTTCTAAGACAATCTGAGTTGACCGTATATGTCCACTTAAAATGTGCCAATATTCCAAATGAAAGATGGTCTAATTAAAAATAGATCATGCTATCTTTGCTATTAATAACCTGTACTTAAAATCTAGAGAGAGAGCTTCATCTGCCACMACAGATCTGATAAATATTTTATATACATCCTAAATGAAAGGAGGATGTGTTTCATGCCTCACAACCTGTTTTGATTTATGTTTTGGGTAAATATTGAACATAAACCAGTTTCCTTGTATCTCCTCGTGGAGTTGTTGGCTGCTGGGATCTGGACTCGGCCCGAGTGTTGTGTCATTTGGTCGGGTTGGTTGATGTGCTGACTGGCTTCACCTCTCTTGTATGCTGCAGATGTGTGTTTACATGTTTGTGTGTGTGTGGGTTTTTTTACAATTACAAT
>NW_013952426.1:220413-222904 GCF_001266775.1 Austrofundulus limnaeus | reverse complement strand
TGTGTGTGTGTGTGTGTGTGTGTGTGTGTGTGTGTGTGTGGGCCCATCAACACAGACACAGAGGAGCTGCTGAGTCACCATGGCGACCGGCCGGGCAGTCAGGACAGTATTTTGTTAACCTGATAATCTCTGTGAATCTGAAAACGTCACTAGTTGCAAACAGATTGGTAATTTTTTTTTATCATCTCTGTCATTTTCTCAAAGTTTTTCTGTTTATCACACACCTTCTCTGACATCAGGAGGATTATTTTAATGTAGAAATTAGTTTTTTTTTCAACTGCAAAATAAAAAGAGAAAAAAGTGGAGAATTTACCTGTTAGATTAGTAAATCCTGCTGTATCAAGGATAGTTATTTGTCGGTTGAAGCTCCCAAGCCTATAAATATAAATGCTGGCCAACACCTTAAACGGAAAGTTTAAATTTTTAAAGTGGGGTTCAGTGGAAAGGTAATGAGCAAACAGTGTTTTACTTGCTGTAGATAGATATTTGACAGAGTTGCCAATAGTTGACACTGCACGTCCACATAGCCGTCATCCGTTTCCACCCCAGCAGCTCAGCTCCGCTGCTCTGAGAAGCATGAGCAGGAAATGCAAGCTAAAGCAATATATCCAGTAATAAATGTAGAAGTCAGACCAAATGAATTCATTCTGTGTAGGGATGGGTACCGAATTTGATACTTTTTTAAGTACAGACCGAATTCTGTCGGTACTATCGAGTATCTATTCGCGTAACATCAAACAGTACCATGTTTCGGTACCTAAACGCGTCATTGCGACCGTATTGGCGTAAGAGTGTGAGTTTTCCATACTTGTCCTGAATCAGCATCGTGCAAGAGCGTAATGACGTCMGCAGCCGCTGGTTCAGTAAACAGAGCTCAGTCTGAATATAGCATGAAAGTGAGCCTCACAGCTCCTGGAGTAAAACTCACCGAACAGACCGCCTCTGAATTACCTGGTGGATTAATTATCTTGTGAGCACGACGTTCGCTTGCTCAAAGTAGAGCTGCTTCCCGACAGTCCGAACGCGTCTGACCTGAAAGAGCACAAGCAGCTAACCTGAAGTGTTGGGCGCGTTTTGGATGCTCAAAATGTAGCTTGAACAGCTTTTATTTATTTTAACTCAATCCTCTTTTGCTTATTTGATTTAAACTTATTAGCCTACCATGGACCTCCACCACACAATTTTTCTAGTGGGAAATGACATCAATTGAAACACGTGGCGCTGGATTTTAATTTGTGCAACAGGGCAAAACAGTGTTGTTGTTTTCAAGAGTTTGCACTTTAAATAAGTTACACGACTGATGTTACAATACAAAGAGTTGTATGTTGTCTTGATATTTGTTAATTTTATATATTGAGAAATATGTAAAAAAAAAATAAAGTTTATTATTTAAAAAGAATCAACACACACAAAGTACCGCAAATTGGTACCGTTAAGTACCGGTACAGATTCCCAGGTACCGGATATTGGTACCGATTCGTTTCAAATGCCAAAGGTACTCATCCCTAATTCTGTGGAAGAAGACAGAGTGGACAACAGATAAAAAGGCATTGCTGTTGTCTTTTTTAATCCATATTTATATCAAAAATAAAATCCACATATTTTGTGTGTAAATGCTTTATGTTGCATGTTTCCACCTTCTTCTCAAACAGTATGATAGATTCTGACAGCATGCATGTATAAATATGCCTATAGATACATTTATTAATATAGCTGGGATTTTGAAAAAAATGTAGTCTGTCTTTGGTGAATTATTTTGAAAATACGGATGTTGTTCCTGTTCCTGTTCCTGTTGGTGCGGTGTGATCTTTGTAGATTGCTCCGTCGCACGCCACAGTGTAACCATTGATTATAATGGGTGCATTTTTAATGCAAAGAGGACGCAGTGTAAATTGGGGTTAACAATACATTTGATCGATATATCAATTAAATGACTAATGATTCATTAACATCAAGGCAAAATAAAAACATCAATCCATTTCATTTTATTTCCTTTATTTAACCAAGTAAAACCCCATTGAGATCCAGATCGCATTTGCAAGAGGGACCTGAGCAATCCATATTGGAATCATATGCCTTATGTTGATTAATATCATAGGTTCATCTAATACAATGATTGTGTTACATGGCCATATGATATTGCATCATAACAATCACAGACTTGTAAATTGAACTGAATTAAAATGATATGAGAGGCTGGAGGGGCGTGGTTGGGAGGAACGGCCCCCCTGATCTGAACTCGAGTGGTGTTCTGTTGTTGGACTTCTGTGCTCGTCACGGATTGTCCATCACGAACACCATGTTCAGGCATAAGGGTGTCCATATGTGCACTTGGCACCAGGACACCCTAGGCCGCGGTTCGATGATCGATTTTGTTGTCGTTTCATCGGATCTGCGGCCATATGTCTTGGACACTCGGGTGAAGAGAGGGGCGGAGCTGTCCACTGACCACTACCTGGTGGTGAGTTGGCTCCAGTAGTTGGGGAGGAAG
>NW_013952426.1:215103-218265 GCF_001266775.1 Austrofundulus limnaeus | reverse complement strand
GGTCTGGGCCTCCCTTCTGAAGCTGCTGCCCCCGTGACCCGACCCCGGATAGGCGGAAGAAAATGGATGGATGGATGGATGAGAGGCTTTATGATATTGAGAAACATCGGATCCTCATCCARACATATCGATACAATGTTGTATTGTTATAAAGCTGGTGATTTACACCCCTATTTGCCAAGTCAGTAAGTGACTTTGGGCTTGATTTTCTATAAATACAAGTAAAAACAACCCTGCATCTCTCTTAAGATTCTAAATCTGACTTCCTGTTTTTTTGTTTTTCCTCTGTAAGAGTGTTTGGATTTTGCTCAGTGGCTTGACAACAACACCACTGTCCCCTCTGTGTCCTTCAGTGAACACTTGACTGTGGACAGAGTCAAACTGATGCTGCAGCATAGATGTTTGTCTCTGTTGGACTGGACTCATCACTGAATGCTCACTATGYAAGCAGTAAAGCCACGACTGGCTTGCTTCATTCTTAATTTACAGTGTAGAGACAATATGTTTAGTTTTAGCAGGAAGACGTAGGGCTGGGTGAATTTTAATAGCCAGTCTAAATGATTATATTATGGTCTTTTTGTTTTCCATGTGGGAGGTCAATGTTAAACTGTTTGATCTCATTCAGATTAGGTTATCCAACTTCTGCAGTGGGCAATTTGTGCCAGGTTTAGGTTCAACTAGTCGAACAGGAAGTCACAGTCGACCTTAACGTTTCTGCCAAAGGACGTTTTGACTGATGAGCAGACTGCTGAACAGCAGTCACAGCAACATCATGGAAATAACTCCTGCTGATGAGTGGCGTACCTTTGATATATTTTAAAAAAGAAAGAGACATCTGCACAGGATGTCTACATCTGTCAATAAATTTTGATAAACTCTGGTTGTAACTTAAATTCAAATTGAATTTGCATATAGCTGTAGACCAACGATCCTCAGTCCTGGTCCTTGAGGGCCCCTGTCCTGTATGTTCAGTTATTTCCCTTTTCTTCACCTGCTTTTAAAGTTCTACAAAAGTCTGTTAATTAGGGGTGCACTGATTGCAGTTTTCTGATCTATCACTGATCTTTAAAAAGTCTGACCTGCCGATTCCAATTTTGGCCGATACCAATTTCTTTAATAACTGACACAGTCAGAGGTTATAAGGCCACAATACACCTTCAATGTTCCAATCTTCTTTTATTGATAAACATTGAACAATACCCTTGAAACAATACAAACTTGTTTAAACTGGACATAGTGCTCACAGCAGAGCAAAAGGGGACAGTGGCTGATTTTCAGACCTTTGTGGAAGTTGTGAGAAGCCAGTTTTTTTCCCCTGATCTTATCTATGTATTGGCTGAATTCCCAAAATTAAGGACATTGGTACCAATAAACTTCAGCTCAATATGCGGAAAATTAACTCAATTATAGCCATGATGGTGATTGCAAACGGGGATTTGTTGTAGTGACTATCTTGAATCAGGTAGACTCCAAATCAGTTGTAACTGCACATCCAATGGTTACTTTGAGTTTCTTTATAATTCTTACAGTGGTTCATTAAATTTTTTTTGCTTTCGTTTTTCGTCTTTCAGATGCTGCTGACAAAAATCTGTTTTATTGAGTTTTCAGTTTAACTTTTAGTGAGTTTTATTAAAAATGTAATAATGCTTTACTGGGAGTCCATGTAGAACAGGGGTTTCTCTATGAACAAACACACAACATAACATGAAAACATTTATTAAATATTTTCATATGCTAATGTATTTTAAAAACAAATGTTTAGCTGATGAATAATTAATTTACCATATTCCACTAAATCTCTGATATTATTATGATGGTACAGCAATGATATTGGTTTGTATTTTCACATTTACATAAGTTTTGTTGTGTGTTGTGAAATGATTGTGTGACTCATGGGTTTTGGCAAAATTAGCTGGTGAATCCGGAAACAAACAAAACATGTTTTTTTTTAATCTTTCAGATGCATCAAAGACAACCATATGTCATCCTGATTGTCCTCGTCCTCTCTGTCTTTCTCCCAGTGTGTGGGGGTCTTTTCCATATGTACAGGTGCAACATATTACAGTTGTGTAACCCTCCTATGAAAGTAATTACAAAGTGTGATGCGGGGTGTGTTTGCGTATGTGGGGAAGGTGTAAAATTCTGTCCCAGTTGTCATTGGGTGAGACATGGAATACATCCTGGACAGATCCCCAGTTCATCACAGACAACATACAACATAACCATGTAGGCTCAAGCTCCATCAGTGCAAACCAGGTTTTACATATCAAACTAATCAAAATAAAATAAATCAGATTTGATCTTCATCCTTAATCTTTTGATCCGGTGCATCTTAAAAACATAATGTAATAATCTCCATTAGAAGAAGACATTAGAAGAACCAAGATGGCGGCGGTGACGGCAGATGTATGTAGCTGTGCAGTATTGCTGCAGGAAAATACATCCTATTTGGCTTTACAGGCATCTGCAGGTCTGTTTTTGACCAAATTTACCTCAGCTTTAGTGTTGCTGTTACTCTGTATGCTGCATAAATGGAAGATCAAAGATGCAAATGATGGACATCATTTTCGAAAAACAACAGCACACAAGCGTCCTATGGCGTGTATACAAGCATCGACCATAAGTTATCCTAACTTTGGTAAATATCATCTACCTTGCCAGTTGGGCTGGTTTCTCCGGCTTGCTGCTCTTGCGGCRTGTCTCGGTGGAGTGGCGGATGTGGATAGAGTCCCTCGGCCCTCGGATTGTCCCTCGTGTTTGGACGGAGCGCCTGGGGTGGACTTGCCGGCCTGGAYGYGTGGCGGTGGGAGCYGGGACGGAKCGACTAATCTARCWAGTGAGGTGTACCAGCTTCCCTGTTGCCTATTTGGATCAATATCAGCCGTGCCCTGTTTTTCGGTTGAGGATCAAACTGGAGCTACT
The DNA here is from genome assembly GCF_001266775.1 of Austrofundulus limnaeus. Taxonomy (NCBI): domain Eukaryota; kingdom Metazoa; phylum Chordata; class Actinopteri; order Cyprinodontiformes; family Rivulidae; genus Austrofundulus; species Austrofundulus limnaeus. The sequence continues at coordinate 215,343 of NW_013952426.1, read as the reverse complement.
GGTTTTGGTGAGCATGCTCGTGTCCGACATGGTGGGAACCATGTTATTCAAGCCTTAAAGTGTGCACCATTCAGCAAAGAAAAGAACAGCAAGCTACTGACTGGCTTCAGAACCTCACCTGATTGGGTAGTAATTTCGGTCTATGTTACTGTTTTTCATCAGTGGMCAAAAGACATTAGTGCTAAAGGCATGGATATAACAGACTCTGTTTTAACCAGTCGGAAACAACATTTAAGACTT
>NW_013952426.1:209420-211491 GCF_001266775.1 Austrofundulus limnaeus | reverse complement strand
TATTCGTCAGTGCTGTTTCAAGTTTTTATACCTCTTTAAATTAAAATAAAGTCCTGCAAAAAATAAYGAAATCTGCCCAAAAGTAGGTTTTAGAGCACACTGACCAATAAAAACAAAAAACTGACATTCCCTTAATTTAGTTTAAAAAATGTCTCAACAGAAGTTTTCACACTAACAAGCAATTTAAACACACGTTTTCATGCTGTTTTATATCCTGACAAATTTAAGTAATTTTAGCTGTCATCCAGAGAGAATTTTCTGTATTTTGGAGGAAGTAAGTACTCTGATCTTTTAAGTAGTTWGTTACTAATTGCCTGGATGATGTTGAGTAGTTGGCATTCAAAAAGCTCTACTAAATAAATAAAAAATAAAGAAAAGAAAAGAAAAATTAAATTAAATTAAATTCTCCAAAAGAAGGAAGGTATATAAAAAAGCCACTTTGAGCCTAACAACAATTTAGATTTTGACGATTTAGGGTCTGAGTTGTTTTTTATGCATATCCATCCATCCATCCATCCATCCATCCATCCATCCATCCATCAGGAAAAAAAACATTCCAGCTCACTGAATATTTTCCCTCATAAAACTCCTCCAATTCAGCGATTAATGATGCAGGGTAAGAAATTAAAAAGCAACAGAGATTAAGAGGCAGCGTTTTGAATAAGCTCATTTAATTATTGAAACAATACAGAGTAAATCTGTGTGCGTGTGAAAGAGAGTAAAACACTGTGTGGGGTTACAAACTAGATTATGGATAAAATTCTTGGTGAAATGTTTGTGTTTGTTTAGGAAATAATGATACAAAAGGAATAATTCTGGAATTAACTGAGAGAAAAAGGAATAATTCTGGAATTAACTGAGAGAAAGAAACAAGTGAAAGCGGTTTGGATAAAAAAAAGTTAGAATTTCAAATGGGAGAGTAGAAGTCGTATGAGGTATCCGCTGGTGCTTTCTGTGAAACAATGACCCACAGTTCTACCGGAGGCCTGCTAACACTCTGTTGTATGTCCTCATGGTGGCCGTTGGCCACGTAGTGTGTGTGTGTGTGTTTGTGCGTGTTTTACATTTGCAAGACAATGACAGCTTGTTTGCCGGGAGTGCAGATCGAGGGATAAACAGAAGCAGAGAGGACAGAAAGACGGATGAGTTTTCTGTGGGGTCACGAGTTTTGGGATGCAGAGAGCGTGTTTTATGGGTGCTAGTTAGAGGTATGTCAAACTGTGTTGGAAAGAGAGTGTAATTTAGTTTTATTTTATTTGTGGTGCGGCTCGTTTCACAGACATCTGATCAAATTGGACTAAAAAGATTTTGCTGTAGTAGCAGTAGACATGCAGTGTGTTCATTCAGATTTATTTTGTTTTAACTTTGAAAACTTTGGTATAKATTTGACATGATTTCCATAATTACCAGACTCTTTCTTTTGGCTGCTTTCTTTAGGGATCACCACAGTGGCTCAGCTGCCTTCATCCATCTTACTCCATTACTAACACCCTCCTCTATCACCCCCTGCATTTACTCTTTCACTGCATTTATTAACCTTTTTTGTGGCATTCCTCTTTTCCATCTTCCTGGCAGCTCCATATTCAACATGTTTTGTTGTTTTGTTTAACCTGAGCTGCCCTGCTRATATACTTTACTCATTCTGTCCATTTAGTTTATTCTCCATAAAAATCTTAGCATATTCATCTCTGCCACTTCCACCCTGCCTTTTGTCACAGTCTCCAAACAATGCAACATWTAAGTATCATTACCTATAAGCTCTTTCAGCTCCCTTTCTGTCACAAATCACCCAACACTTGTTTTCAATCCACTCCAYCTTGCCTGCATTCTTTTCTTTACTGCTCGTACCCCACAGATACTTCAACTTGTCCACATTCAGTGCCTCTACAATCAAATTCACTGTTCCATTTATCTCAGTCTCATTCACACATCCTGTTCTGCTTATATGACCTTTTATTCCTCTTCTCTTCAGAACAAACCTTCACCTCTCCAGACTCTCTTCCACCTGCTCTCTACCCTCACTACAAGGCACAATGTTGTCTGCAGACATTGAAAGCCATTGGGACCAACT
>NW_013952426.1:200183-208066 GCF_001266775.1 Austrofundulus limnaeus | reverse complement strand
GCCATTGGGACCAACTTGAGTATCATTATTGTAAACAAGAAGGGAGCTGGTGAACATCTCACCACGTGCACATCTGATGTTCTCCTACAGGACCTCAGCTCCCCTCTTGGCACCATAATCGGCTCTCTTTAGATCTACGAAGACTTTGTGCAACTTTATCTGACCATTTCCATACTTCTCCAATAAYACTCTCAAAGCATAATGATCTCCGCCTCACTTTTTAACCTGGCTTTAACAACTCTATTTATATCATGTTCATAACTTCATGGTCATTTGGTCTATCCCGTGGAAGGTACCATAACTCTGCACATTCTCCTAGTGCTAGACAATAATTCAGTATTGATATATACAGTATTGCGATAGGAAACATTTCAATAATACTGATATGACTTTTAAAGAAATTCTGTCGATATTCGTTACGTCAGAAAGTGACGATGTACACAACAGGCTCAATGCTAGTGCTCAACTCTACCTCTGTTTACACCATGCTAACAATGCTACAGACAACACTGTGGATACCTRCACTAAAATGAGCTCTACAGTAGGTGGTGAACAAGTGTTCACAGTTGGAAAAAGAAGCAGAAGAAATAGTTCAGAWAGAAAAGACTACTGTAATTCAGTGGTGTAGAASTGGTTCGGGTATCGAAGGTCTGATAAACTTCAGTTTTCAGTCTGCTTAGGACCTGCAGTGTGAACGTAGCCTTAAAATGGATGTGAAGTGTCATGATGTCACATGAGATAATGCATAAYATTATTTATAAGGTTTCACCCAAATGCTTCAAATATTAAGTTCAAATCAATTTTTCAACGTAAGATTGTCATGGTCTGAGATTTTGGCACGGAAGTTGGTGGGTCAGTCTAGTCAGAAAGTTTGGATTTGTTTTTTTTTTTTTCTTCTATGATTTAGAATTAATCGTTTCTCAATTTCTTTTTAAGCGAATGGTTTTGTCTAAAGGTTTTGGATCTGTGGTCTCAGTTAGTTTCACTTATTGATTTTAGGTTTCAGTTTCCTCATTACAGCAGCTTAGGTTTTAGTTCATCAACATCTCTCTCTCAGTCTGTGTACTGTATATCATTTTAAGTTTTAGTTGTTTTTGTCTCTGAGCATTGTCAGTACCTTCTGTTTTAGTTAACTAAAGCTTATTTATTTACATCATGAGTAAATTAGTTTATAAGTTAGTGTATTCATATTATGGTATACTGTACATTACAACACAGGATTACAAGCAATAGATTCTTCTGGAAGATATCTTCTTATGTATTTTATGGTTTTCACTCCTTGTTGACTTAATATAGAGAGAGAATGGGGAGTTAAACAACAACAAAACTAAGCTCAGAACATATTTGTTTCTTCACCTGCTCYTTTTTTATGATGGCTTAATGTTTARATTGCAGAAACTTGCRTCCTGAGCTCATCTGAGTCTAGAGAGGTGTGAAGTGGTTCCAGACAAACAAGAGTTGTTACCTTGAGACATGTGCCAACACAGCGAGGTGGGCAGAGAATATTAAAAGTAATCACATCCCTTCTCTCTTCAGCAATAGGAGCATGGACCTGAGCCTGCGAGACGCTCTAGGTGGGGGTGGCGGYGGGGCCCCAGCAGAGGCCCTGCTGAAGAGAGACTTCGTGGCCTCGCTGGAGAAAGAGAGTTACGATGACAAGGTGGGAGAAACGGTCTCCAAAGCTGACTACAGACCCTTGCTGGACGGGAAGGACACCAAGAGCGGTGAGTTGCCTCCGGCGTGTTGACAAAGACGAGAAGATGAGCAGCTGTGGAGATTTAATGTGATAGTGAACTCAGTGTGGCCCTTCGCTTGAYGTAGAGGAGCTGTGAGTGAGGTGGCTGATGGGCACGTAGACAAACCAAATCATCTGTCCAGATGTTTTGGCCTCATGAGGCTTGAGTTTGACAGTCACTTAAGTTTCTGGTAAAAAAATGTCTTAAGCATAAATAAGTTTAAACAATAACACAAGTTTAGGATTAAGCAGCAGCACCTAAATGTTGCGATCACTTGTAGAGCTCAGTCTCTTGAAATAATTCTACTTGATGCCACCTTTTATCAGACATCCTGTAAGGTTTATGTGAAATATTGATTTGAACTTAATATTTTATACTGAAGGCTTTCTGCAGGCATTTCTTTCTCCGATAATTTAATGGTGTAGTTTTCAGTTTTAGTTTTGCTTCAGAAAACACCATACGGCAGATTACAGAATATGTACTCTTCAGAAGATGGCCTCAACAATACATAGAAACTTAAAAGCAACATATCCTTTTCGTTTTGATGATCACRTGTAATTAGAAGCTGTTTGCATTATTTCCCTTCATTTCTCCTCGTAATCCAACAAGAAAATCCTTTGATTTAAAATATGTATTTCAGAGTATGTTAGTAGGACCTGCACTGTCTGTGCTTAGAAACAGAACAAGCTCTGTGTAAAGTTGAGCTGGGAGGTTAAGATTTAAGCAACACTTGAAGGAAAAAAATAAAGAGAAAAGCAGGACTTGACGAAGATGAGAGTGAAGGATGGTGGGTGAAGTAAATAGCTCAAACTCAAAAAGCCCTCTTGACACAGACATGGATTATCATAGCTCAGGGATTTGTTCCAACTTAGTTAAAGCAGGAAGGGGCCTTTATGCTAACAAGGCATAGCATATTAGCATTCTGTTGACTTTAAGCTTGTTTTTGCTGTCTGTAAGTGTTCCTGTGTGACATATCCCATAATATTTGTAGCTGTGGTGATGCTATGATCCGACTGTCTAGCCATCACAGTTTGGAGTTTGTCTAATGTGATTTAACCCTTGTGTTTCAAAGGTTGATAAAACCAGATTTAAAACACTGATTTGATGAGCAGATTGTTTTCCTGGAGCCTGAAAATCTTCAGTACGTTGGTGAACACTTTTTCCCCTCAGAAGAAAGGATGTTTTTGCTTTGCAGTCTTTTCATGCACTCTTTATGCCTTTGTACGTTTTTCTCTAGGTCGCAGTCTAAAAATACTTTTGTATTAGTTCATTTGGGATTTTAAATTGCCTGGAAGTGTCAGCGAAAGCAAACATTTTCCTGATTAAATGCTGTGAAAATGACTGGATTTCTATCATTTTGTTTTACTGAACCATCTCTTCTTACAAAAACTTGTTTGATCAAAGTCAGAATTTGTTTTAATATTTAATGTTATTTTAATCAGTATATGTGGGAAACAAATTTGGCTTTTTGGATACATTTAGAAAAGCAGAAACCAAGAGGTAGTGGTGTTTTATTATCAGTCTTATAATTATCTAAGGCAAATGTTTGACTTCATCATTGCTTCTGAGTAGTTACCATCTGCCATGAAAGGCAGGTGATCATGTATTTTCTTTCATATGTCTCAGTGTGTTCTTATTTGTTTGTCATGTTACGTTGGGATTACACAGTAACATTACGGTGCCAATTTCTAGGCCCGATTTTTCCCTTTCAACAACCTTAAGAACGCCCGAATTATCCTGATGGCTCTAAAGAAGATCTGATGAGATATTCCTGCTGTGTGTGGTGGTTAAGAGTTATCTAGAATGACGGCAGGACCGCTCCTATCTCAAATTGGGGATATTCAACATGATGGTTTGTCTTGGCGTGTGTGGAGTTCCCTGAGGACAAACGAGCATGCAGCCTGTTGAATGTGGCGTGTAGACAATCGGAAAACGAGGTGACAGAAGCAGGGAGGGGAATTCAAAGCACAAAAGGCAAAACAACCACCAGAAACTTCAGTGGGCGTTTTTTTTTTTTTTAAATAGTCCACAAACTATCATCATTGCTTCTTCCTCGTCGGCCATGTTGATTCACTCTGAACTCACGTTTGAACTCGAGAGGTCTCATGAGATTTCCCGTCTGACATMTGAATGTTMATGGGTGAAATCTGTTCGTGTGGTGTGTGTTGTCTTTTGCCATGTTGTTGTTTCCACACACTGTAGGACCAAACCTGTTAGGATTTTTTTATCGTCATGTGTGGGGTCTCAGTCTCTGAAAACCAGCTGACATTTTTAAACGAACCAGGCATTCGAGAAATGTCACAACAAGACACATTTTAATGAAATTCAACCCCCACAGCTAATAGACCAAACACATAAATAACAATAGCTAAAATTAGGTGTGGTAGTAGCTGAGAGTCATCTCCAACACGTACTCCAAGTTCTAACAGATTGTGCAAGATCTTGGTTTAAAACTTTTGCATACATACGGCGAGGAATATGCATTCTTTCACAAAATGCTAGTTCTATTTCAGCTGTAGTTCATCTTCCGTGTTTCCATTTTTCTCACTTTATCCTTTTGTCAGTTCCTTCTTGTCTCTGTGAAGCCACATCAGCCTGGAGACAGTCCTGCACAACATTGTTATCATCACACAAAGTTAACACCCGTCAAGTGTCACAGTTTGATCTAATGAGCTGAATATTAAGCTGTCCAGCTGTGGGACACGACAGAGGGCAGCTCTATGGAGGACCAGAATTTGGCAGGTGTTTCAATTCATGGCTCCAGATTACAAGAAGTGAATCATATTTAAATTATTCTTTGGCACATTAGATGAGTGTTACAGGGAATTTAGCAGCCTTGTTTTCTGAGGAATTAAAAATCTTTTTATTTTATTATTAAGTTTATGATGCCAGGAACATATAGAAAAAGGGTTGCATGATACTGGAAAAACAGATGTTGCAATTTTTACCAATACTGGGATTTTCAACAGATGACTTGAAAAACACTTTAGGTTCTGCTGCCATCTTGTTGTTCACAAACCTGCACCACTCTTACCTCTTTTTTGTGCGTTACAAGTATGTTTTTGTCTGTATTTGAGTTATCCTTGTTATCTTTTATTGCTGGATTTTATTGTGCTGGGGCCTGAGTACATGTTTCTTTCTATTGTACAAACGTGAATCGAGTTTTTCCCCCTAACGTGTTGCCTCTTTGTCAAGCTTAGTTTCTGTTTCCATCACACTTTAATATGATCATTCTTGCTATCTGTATTTTACTCTCTTTTTCTCTATTTCTCTGCAAATTGGCTAATTTTCCTCATTTTCATCAAGATCCTCATTGTTTTCCCCCACAGCTTGAGAATTGTTGCCATTATTGTCCCAGAAATTTCACCACAAATGTTTTTGTTTTAGTTTTTCTTGCACAAAGCCGCCCACGTCAAAATAAAAGATGCAACATCGCATGACCTGCAGTGTGATTGTTGCACACACGTACATTGTGATGATGATGCTCAAAACGATCTATCACAGGAAGGGAAGTAGAACTTGTTTCTTCACATGAAGCCCCGGCCTCCCTTGAAAAAGAGATCTATCTCAACGGGACTTGAGTGGTTAAATAACGGTAAAAATAATAATAATAATAATAATAATAATAAAGGACTTTTTTGCTTTAACACTTGTTTTTGTCAAATGTTCTAGTGATTGTGAGGTGTCCACACAAAGGACTAGATTTTAGATTTCACTCAGTTTACTTTATTTCACCAGCTGGATAAATTTAACAAGTGGAAAACCTTCAAACACAAGAAGAAACTGTTATAAATCATTTTGGTATTTTAAATGGTAAATAGACTGTCCTTGTATAGCGCCTTTCTACCCAACTAGGATACTCAAAGCTCTTCACATTACAATCTGTGCCCTCATTAACCCATTCACACAGCACTCTACTAGACCTCCTACAAAGCTAACRTWCAATCAACTATGGAGACTAATTTTAACACAGCGTTAGTTTACACCATGGCAAGTATTTCAACAAAGGAAGTTACATTAGATAAAAGTGAGTATAATTAGTTTATGAATAAATGTAAGTGTATTTAATTTATAAATAAATAATACGTTTTAACCAAGCAAAACTGAGCATTTTAATTGAGGTTTACTTTGTACATTTTTAACCAAACTTTATGCATTTTATCTTAATTTTAACTAAGATCATGGGAATGATTTAAAGGGGCAATATCATGTAAAATCAACTTTTTTGAGTTTTATATCATGTTATAATGTTATACTCTGATCAAAAACATGCCCAGAGTCTTGCCTTGACTCATTCATGCATGTTTGAGAAATCCTGTAGTGTCCTGAGGCAGCCGGGCAGGGGAGCAAAATGACTGGTCGGGACTTGAACCACCATTTGGAATCATCTCCTCCTCTGGGCTGTGTCTCTGAACGGAGCTTCCTCATCACAGAGCACACACACACACACACACCCAGCCCCGTGCTGAAATGGGCGGGACAGAAGCGGAAGGAGGTTCTTAAAGAGACAGAGACCAATTTTAAGGTGTTTAGAAACAGATATGATGAGAAGTCAAGTTTATTTTCTATTTAAACATATAAACAACATTTTAATAACAACTGAAGGTGACATAGGTACTTTTATTATGGTATAGAATTTAAATATATGCCTTAGAAACACATAATATTACCAATTGCCATTATTTACCTTTAAGTCCTTAAGTCCTTTAAGTTAAAAGTCCTGTTTTTCCTCACAGAGTTTCAGGGCCTTTGTGTAGCTTCCATCCATTCCTCTCGCTGTATCCCAGCCAGATGGCTGCTTTGCTGTATTTGTATTGTCTTTAAGTGCGAGCTGCTGATTGTTCTAATTAAGCTCACCTGGTGGAGTGCCCAGGGCGTGCAACAGTCACGTGTGCATATTCACATGCTCATTTCTGTGCGCATGCACGTCACAGTGTGAGGTGCGTGCAGTCACATGCAAGAACCAGAAGAAACAGCCAGCACCTCTTTCAGGTCGCTGCAACACATTTAACAGTCTTATTGTCTGATTACCTGTTTTTGACAACAAAAAGCAATAAAATGGTTGGTTTGAGTAGTTTTTTTGGCATCATTTCTGTCCCATAGCGCACCCCTTCTTGTGCGTCCAGTTTGCAGCCTGCCTGCTTGTACATGGAGCTCCTCCTCTATAACCTGGATTCTTTCAAATAAGAACGGATCTTTTCTCTGAAGCAGAAGTGGCTCCTGCCTCTTCACACGCTACAATTCTTGAACTCCCACTTATGTAACATTTACTGTACTTGTTTCAAAGTAAAAACAATAATAATGGAGTGCTTTTGAAACTGGGATTGGTGTCTACACGTAGGATTCAGAAATATGAATACTGTAAATTATTTACATATTTTCTCAAACTTAGTGAGCAGCGCCACACTATGAGGCCAATATATAAGAGTTACTGTGAAAACTAAATAAGTTGAGTACAATATCAAACCAGAAACAACAAACTGTGTGTTCATCTACGTAATCCTGATTCAATAATTACATAAATAATTGCCAATTTCCAACTACATCATTTCCATGATCTCACACGTTTATTTGAGGGTTTTTTCCCATTATTTTTTACTACATCACTGATATAAGCTCGTTTTTAACCATTGCTATGACAATATTTTTATATCTGCTGAGACAGCAATACCAGATTCTATAATGAAAAAAAAATCACATTTAACTTAATTAGTCAGGACTGTTTGGCACTCTAGTTTCAAGTAAGCAAACAAATTTGTCACATCTTCCATAAACTGACGTTGACCTTGGCTTGTCACCGAGCCAGAGGGAAATTCAGTTACTGTGGCTGGAAGTGAAGTTCCTGCAGTCGGGTTTTGTTCCTGTCAAGCTGAGATGGAGTTGCTGAGCAATGATAAAACATTCCCGCTGTGTGTCTGTGTGTGTGTATGTGCGAGCATGCACGTGTGTTTACGTGTGCTCCTGCTGTATGTATGTGTGCTAAAGGTACGGGAGTACTTCCCTGCCTTGACAAGTTGAGCAATGGTGTGTGTGTTTTAAAAGACACTGCAGTAACATGTGACTGCAGTACAGTAGAGCATCGGTGCCAGCAGCAGATCTGACGTCATCACACACACACACACACGCACACACACACACACACACACA
>NW_013952426.1:190816-199236 GCF_001266775.1 Austrofundulus limnaeus | reverse complement strand
CCCCTGTCTCGTACCACGTTCCAATTCAAAACAGCTGGATAGATTACTGTTAGTGCGTACTGCTGCCATTGGCAAGGTATATATCAGCTTTACCCATGAAACAAATTTAGGACCGAAGTTAAACATCTCCAAGGTCTTAAAAAGATAGTTCCACTCCACCCGGTCAAACGCTTTCTCGGCATCCAGCGAGATTAAAATTTCATTGCAATTGTGACCGGGCGGAGCAGAAGTATACAACACATTAAACAACCGCCTGATATTAAAGAAGGATTGACGATTTTAATAAAACCAGTCTGGTCAAACAAATGGGTTTTTTAATCACAAATTTCTAAAGAAAGAGCAGMTACATGAGGAGCAACAACTGATGAGAAATGATTCAGCCTTTATAGTCAATACAACACGTTGAGATTTAATGTACACTTAAAAAAATCAAAATGTTTGCATTAAATTTACTTACCGGTAAATACATTATTTCAACAGGTTCCACTCAACTGAATTAAGTAAATTTAACACAATTACTTCACATTCATTTATAAAGTAAATGGGAAGAAAACTGCTTTAGGTTTACTCTATTTAGTTGAGTAGAAMCTGTTGACATAATTAAAGTAAATCCAAAGCAAAAAATTTGATTCTTTTGGTGTCTTCAGCAAAGCGAAGGGATGGTGCTATGGCATACAGTAATTATTTTCTACTAAATTTAAAGGGTCTTGATCCATTCATCCATCCATTTCTTTACCTGCTGTTTTTATTTTGCAGTGATTTTTTTGTTTTGTTGTCTCGTCACTCGTTTATTTTTTATGCTCAAATACRATGAACAAATACACCTAGTTTTTCTATTTTTTAGCAAAATAGTTTTTTTTCTCAGTGAAAAAGTGAGTTTATAGTCCTCAAATTAAAAGAAGGAAGAGAGGATATAAGTTTGATTTTTTTTGTAGATGTCATACAGGATTTTGCCCCATAAAAAACATAAACAAGTATGAAAAAATACTTTTTTTTATTATCTACTGTAGTATAAAATATATCACATGGCCATGTTAGTGTCTGTTACAGTRGAGTTAATGTATAATGATAAAAATAACAGTTTTGGGTAGCTGAAAAGACAAGAAGTGCCCTCAGTGCTGTCAGTCCCAGTAACAAGATTGGCATTAATTATTTCGAGAGTCTTGGGACAACGATTACAGAACATCTGGAGTGTGTCGTGATACTGTCAGGAAACACTGTCTGCACTCAGAGGAAGTTCAAATCCATCTTTGTTTTCTCTTTCAGATTCACTTGTTTCCATTTGTTTACCTCCTTTTTTTTTTATTAATTCTTGTCCTTTTCTCCCTCCCTTTCTTATTTTTCCCTAAATCTTTCTGTGGCTCCTGACAAATCGTACTATTTTGGTTGACTACTTCAGTGTTTGGAGTGACTATTAACTCAAGATTTATCCATGAAATGTACTTTAGACTCTCAAGATTTAAAAACTTCCAATGTTGCTTCTTTTATTTGATGTACTAAAATGATTATTTTGAGGCAGATTTTACACAAAGCAGGAGTTTTATCTTGTCCGTGTTTTTTTGTTGTCACGTTTATAAAAAGGAGTGGATGTCTGCTTTCAAAACACTTCTGCATCACTTGCTGTTGACCTCTGTATTCCTCCACTCATGAATTGTTGCTAGTATTAACATGATGGTAAAACTAATAAATCAAACTAATTTCCCTGCTCAGCATTTTACAGCAGCTGAATGTAACATTAATTGTTGTATCACATTTGGATAATCATCACCTGCTGCCATGAACAGAGGGCAATCATGCTATTGCCTGGGTCTGTGTTAGAAAAATATCTAATAAATCACTAGTGAAGTTTTAACAAAACTCAGAAAGTAATCATTTCATGCACGTCCTTTAGAGTCAAATTGGCTCAAAATGTCCACTGCAGCTAATTGACTTAGTAAACCTAAAACTGTACGTCATGTAGTTTTATCGATTTTTATTTAAAATTTAATGTGATTGCAGCTGAGAGTCCGCCCCATGGCATACTCTGATACTAACAGACCAAACAAGACGTTAGCTTTCAAAACTGTTGCGTCAGGCAGTGAGTAATATACTTTCCTTTAAGGAATGCTATTGCATAAAAATATGTGTTGTTCAAAATGGTATGTCTGAATAAACAGGAATCCACTGGATTTCTTCTTTAAAACTTTATTTTCAATCTTCTGACTCCAATCAGGTTCACAGTACAGCACTCAGTACAAAGGCCTCAGTAAGACCTTGGGCTGAACCAAAACACAACACAGGAGCCCTGCTCTAAAGCAGAGACTCTGCCAAACACTGACAACTTCTTTTTACTATAACCATGAATTGATCTTATAATGTACATCTCTTCCTGGTTAAACCAGGAAGCCTTTTACGTCAGACGTCAGAACGTAACTCATTTTGTTTCGACTAAAGAAAGAACACACGATAAGACACACCCCAACTCTTTGTCTGTTTTAACCTTACAAGCTGAAATGATCAGAAAAATACAATACTGCATCTAACACGCAACAATCAGTTACAAAATTTCCTTTACTTGTTTTAACTTTAACTTATAAATTAGGCATGAACCTATTTCTAGTTTTAAAATATGTTAAAAGAGTCATAATTGTTAATTGTTTTAATTAATTTTATTAGGATGCTCAAATCAGTGTTGGTTTTTCTTTGTATGAAGCACAGAGCAGTGCACCTCCTCCTCTTTCTACATCTGTGAGCTCACTCTGCTGTGTTTAATGGGTAAAAAAGGGACATCTCCTAAACTTTATTCCTTATTTTGTTTATTTGTGAATTTCTAAGTTTCTTTTCTAAAATTACTAATTTAAGAGGAAACAGTCCATCTTTTAGGTAGATTAAACAAGCACATTGACCAAGCTGGAACAGTTTTAAAATGGTTTTAATTACATCTGTGTGACAGAATGTTGTTCGCTAAAATTAATGATCACTTGTCCAAAGACGACAACATTACAACAACATTGTAGCAGAAGCAGCTGATACAGAATCTCTATTCACAGTTGTGTTGATTAGGGCTGCACAATATATCGAACATTTATTGTCATTGCGATAACAGCCTGTGCAATCACGAAAACTGCATAAACTGCAATAAATGGTTTGGTTCAAACGTTTGCATTTTATAAGATGGAAACTTGAAGTATTTCACCAATCAAATGGAGCCCTTCATGTATGTGGCCAGTTGGGTGGATCTCTTCATATTAAAAAAAAATCATGCTGTAATGAAAATTATAAGATTTTTTATTGTTTTTGCTCTGAACCCAGAGCAGAAAGACATCAACACTACATACTTACTGTATGTATTTGTTAATTTATCACAAGTTATATCATCATGGCAATATTAAGAAGTTATCACACATCGCAGGTTTTCTTAATTTCTTGCAGCCCTAGGGTTGATGACACTGAGCTTTATGTTGTCGTGTCTCCTGAAACAAGATGGTTTGACACACTTGATTGTATTTTGAAGAATCAAGAATCATGGATGTTGAAGAACTTTCTGCAGCTCAGCCATGAAAAAACYGACGTTCTCATTGTTGGTTTAATGCAGTGGTGTCCAAAGTCMGTCCTCAAGTGCTGGTGTCCTGCATGTTTTTRGTGCTGCTCTGGTTCAACACAGCTGAACCTAAGTAGTGCTTAATTAGTGGGCCTCCTCAGTTTGCCATCAAGGTTTGCAGAGGCCTACTAATTAGGCACTCCTTAGGTTCAGCTGTGTTGAAGCAGGGCAGATCCTAAAACATGCAGGACACCGGCCCGTGAGGACTGACTTTGGACACCACTGGTTTAATGGCTCAAATAGAGAGTGGTCCCTTCATAAAGTAACTATCCCAGGAGGCAAGAAATATAGGTGATAATTGACTCAGGTTTTAATTTTTAACCATGTAAACAGTCAGTAACAATAACAGCTTTTTATCATTTCAGAAATATTTTCAGGGTGAGGCCTATTCTTCTCTTTGGGCGACACTAAGAGATTGATTCATGTTTTCATAACTAGCAGGCTGGGCCACTGTAACACTCTTCTATCTGGACTTCCAAAGTCTTCCAAAGAGTACAATAAATCAGCTCCAATTAATTCAGATTTCAGCAGCCAGAGTGCTGAGAAAGACCACAGGGAGAGCTCACATTTGGAATGCTCTCTTCTAAAGTCCTTGGCTGCCTGTTAATTTTAGAATTGATTGAAAACAAAACCTTTTATTGGTTTTTAAGGCCCTTTACAGCTAATCATCAGAACAAGCCAGAGAGATGGTTTTTGTTTCTGAACCAGGATGTCCCCTCAGGTCCTCTGGTTCCTCTTTTTTAACTGTTCCACAGAGCAGAACAAGAACGTTTGGTGACTCTGCTTTTAGTAGCTATACTCTGGAACAGCCTGCCAGAGGATCTGAGAGTTCATAACCTTAATATGTTTTAAATGCAGACTAAAAAATACACGTTTGGTTATGCTTTTACATTGAATGGTTTTTTTTCCTAATGTAAAACACTTTGAAATGCGTTTGACTTGTATGAAAGGTGCTAAAAGCTWGATTGATTGATTGATTGATTGAAGCAGAGCCATGACTGAGCAGTGAGACCTATATGTACATTAATCCACTTTCAGCAGTTTTGTTCAGAGGCTGACTGTCATTCTCTGTAATCTGTTGGCTGAAGTGCATCTGAGTTTCAGTCTTTCTGTTTAGTATGACCTTTACTCTTACAAAGTACAATCCATCTCYGCAAATATAACACTTGACCAGAACTCAAATGAGACCAGACTGTGCTCAGACAACCATGACAGACAGACATAATCGTTCCCTGACCCCCTGAAAAAATGCTTCTGTTGGAGGTTACACAAAACCAGATCCCCCTAATGGGAGGTAGTCCCTAAACTGTGTAAATACTAAATAAATAATAAAAACTGCATGTAACCACTTGGCTTTAGATGTTTAGCTACTCGGGTAAATCTTGAACTTCAATGTCACTCAAAATTGCTTTTAAAAACATCGGCCATTAAAAAAAATCCATCACCTTTATGGATTACAAAATCAATTTTTCTCACTAGTTAGTATGGCGTCAATAGCTTCTGGTYCTTCTGAAGGTAATTCTATTACTAAATCAGTATTAAATCTCAACAAAACCTATTTTCACCCATTACAGTTTGAAATATCTTGCCCAAGTAGTTAGAAAATAAAATAAAAATAAAATATATGGTTCTGAGTTTGGAACATTAAACTCAACGGTACTTGCCTGGTTCAATAACGGTAAATAAAATAATAAAAATAAATYAATGTGTCAAGRTTTCTGTAATAAGATGTGGATACTACCCGACGCAAAACTACTGAATTATGCATTACTATTTGTTACTTTCAGTCCACATGATGTGTAATGTTTGTAATATGTACAAAGTTGGAAATTTAGCTGTATTTAATCATAAATTTAATGTTTACCATTGATAAAAAATATTTTCATAATAAATTAAGTAAAAAAAGTCACCCACAGGCCTTCAGTCTGACACATGTACCTTAAACCATACTTTATTTAGATACTATTATAAACAATTCTTTTGTTGGGGGAAAAAACAGTTATGATAGTCAGATCTGGTCCGTTTTGTTTTGTTTTTGTTACWTGAGCCCAAGGTCATCAGTCAGATTTAGTTTCATTCCATTYTMTTCCAGTCTGTAGGATTTGAGCTGAAACTAAGAAAACATTCCCCGAACATTTTGATTCACCAAAGTATTAAAAAGCGGATGTAACCAGCCTGGTGAAAAGCCTGTCAGGTTGTGTTTCCTCAGGCTTCACAAAAAAAAGCCTATTTTGTGGCTGATAAGTTTTAATTTATTCTCGTGAAAGTTTAGGAGAGCTTCGAGTCTGAYCACAGACAGATGACATGAAAGTAATGTTTAGAGAAAAAAAAAGAGAGGGTGTTTGACTTTAAGGCATGATGCTGTCCTCAGCTGACCGTCTGGGTTCAGATTGTGTCTGCACACTGTCTCTGTGGTTGTGTGTGTGTGAGTGTGTGTGTTTGTGTTTAAATGTCTGAAAGGGAAAGAGAGAGAGAAAAGTCCAAAGACTGAGGCGATGTTACCAAGGACAGCTTTTCAGACATTTATCTGTTTGCTCACGACTGGAGGTCGATGATGTGGATTTTTCTATTATGGATGCTTGAGGGTCGACGATTCGGCAGAAATATATCTATATATGTATGCATATATGTAATATATGTATAAGGTTTTATACATCACAAATTTAATACTATTTTACACAGATTTTTATTAGAGGTGTCGCAGTACCAGCTTTTCCTCAAACCAAGTACGAGTACTTCAGCTTGGATACTTGATGATACAGAGTATGAGTACTTACTGAGCTAAAACTTAAACATTACACAATGACTTTAAATGCTTTATTTTTATTTAGAAAAAGGTATCTCCTTTCTTAAAAGCCAACAGCCCCTCTGACTGAATCAAATCAAACATAAAACATGWTATATATAAACTGTTGCAAATTTTCTTTTCATGTTTTTTTTTTGACCTAACACACTTCTCACTTGAAATTCAACACATTGAATTTAGTATAAATACCAGGATAAGGGCACTTTGTATGAGTACTTGTAAAAAAGCTGGTATTGGGCCCAATACGATATTGGTATAAGTATTGGGACCCCACTAATTTCTACCTATAATTTTTTTTGAATTATTATTTTGCAAGTTACAAATTACTACCAAATTATTTTTCCACTTAAAAACAGCCCTATAAGGAAAAAAATAGATATACTGGAATATTTAGACCAAATATCATTACTGTGCACATTTTAACACATTTGTACAAAATGTCAGCTTGAACCAATTATAATAAAGACATAATAAATATGCCTAAAAGTTTTTTTTAATTTAAAAGCTAAAGTAAACACTTTGGTAAAGCTAAGGCTTGCTGCATAAAAGCTAATTTATGAAACGAACAAACAAAAAAAGGAGAAGTCAGTTTAAACAATATTAAAGCTTCAAATGTGTTAAATAAAAATGTAAACTTTTGCTATAAACTGGTGCAATTTTGCGTTTATTTTAACCGGGCCCTTCTTACATGACTTTACCTCCTCAAGTAAAACATGAACCRTCTTATTGAAAAGGGTGAAATAAAGATTTAAACTTGGAGATAAATTGTGTTTGCCTCTGAAGTTTAACATGATTCAGAACAAAATCAGAGTGTTATCTTACTGAATCTTACTGATTATTTAAGAACCCAGCAACCTTTTAACTCCCTGTTTTCTAWGAGTCTGTGAAAGTAAAGATAACTTAATATTTTTTCTTCTTCTTTAGTTCCATGTAAAAGAGCTGAAGTGATTTTAGGGACAAACTCCTCACTGCTCTACAGTCTGAGTGAGAAATCCTCCGCTCTGACTGTAGTTGTTATTATTGGTTAATTATTGTTTTTTTAAGGCAGGTGTTACTCACAGTGTGGTTTGATCGAGAAAAACAATTCTACAATTTAACTCAGCATCATAAATGTCAGTAATGTTGTTCAGTGTTGAGCCCTTTGTGTGTTTTGTTTTTAATTGATGCACTTGTAAGGCATTACATGAGCAGTAAAAAACTGAAGTCTTTTAACCCTGACACAGCAACTTGAAGTGCTCATTTATAATTCAGACATGCTGAAGGCAGGAAAGCGACTTCAAAGAAAAACTAAGCTGAAATGCGATGAGTGCTGAGGAAATAAAATCCTATTGTATGGGATGTTTTATCCGTTTATATGTTTTCTGCTTCTTTTCTGCGTGTGTTTGTGTACACATGATCAGATTGAAAGGAGAACAYGGCCTCCATCACTCTGATCCAGTGCACTTACTCTCATACATTGAATTATTCAGGATGTAAACACCATTACACTGAAACTGAACCTGGGCCAMAAATATGTCGCCCCAATTCCCATGACGGAAAACAGCTTTAGCATGAACCACTGAGTTAAGGTGCAGCACCGCAGTCAGATTTTATTGTTATATTTTAAAGCTTGGGGCACCATATAAAGTAAATTAAAGGAGACTTGAGACTTCTGCACTGGGCTGAGGCTGGTATTCTGGTCTTCCTGTGTTTGTCTCAGGTGGAAGAAGTTCTGGAACTACTGCTTATGTGGTGCTATTTTAGCCATGCATCACAAAGATCAGTTGAGTCACATGATGGGTGCTTCGACTTTTGAGTTTTGTAGCTTTCATACTATTTGAAATATTTTTAGATATATTTACTTCATATAAACGCACTGGGTTTTCTTCAACGCTTTTAAAACATTGGGCCTCATGCAAAAACATGTTCGTATTCTAATCCTAAATTTCTCTTACTTTTGTTCGTACGAAGGGTTCGTACGAACATGTCACGTCAGATTCAACAAACTCTTCTATCTTCAGGAAAAGTGCGTAAATGAGCTGTGTAAATTCTACC
>NW_013952426.1:173027-190085 GCF_001266775.1 Austrofundulus limnaeus | reverse complement strand
ATACGACAGGTCTGGACCACTCGTAAATTTTGTTCTTATCTGAAAAAAATCTTAGAATACGGAAACATTGGTGAATGCCACAAATTCTCCTAAATCACTCGTACGCACAACTTAAGAACAAATCTGTGTGTACTAACGGTTCTTGCATGAGACCCATTGTTCTTTTTGAAATTTGCTATTTTATTTAGCACAAAAAGTAATGAAAATAGTGTTTAGTAGATTATATCTTTGTTGGAACAACGCTTTTTGGCATGAAATCTTATAATGTTGGAAAGCTGTTAATTTCCCCTTTAAATGGTGCCACATTTGTAAGGAACATGCATTTGTGGGATGAGCAGTAGAGCTCAGTATGTTGTTCACAACAAGTTGCCAAATCTTCTCTGCCAAACAGCTTATTTTGTTGTTGCTATTGACACTTGTTTTGAGCTTCTGTTACCTCCAGGTGCCAATCAGGTACCAGGTATAAGATTTATTAAGAATCATTGTTACATCAAAGAAATAATTTATCCGTTTTCTAAGTGTGAATAATGTATTATTGTCTTCTAGTTTTTTGCTAATGTTCTGCTACCTTTAGCTATTTTTGCTAGTTCTTTTTACCTATTGTTTTATTTCTTTTAGGTTTTTATTAATACTTTACTACTTTTAGCTAGTGTTCTGCTTCTTTCAGCTTTAACAATTCAGCTTCATCTTCTTGAGAAAATTTCAGCACTCAGCTTTGTGTAAGTTTGACAGAAAATGCAAATTTTCTAGTTATTTTATTACATTTCAGGGACTTATTCTACCTTCTTCACTTTGGTAAGATTTTAAAAGCATATCCACTGTTCGGATCCCGAATAAATATTCTGTCCTGTGATTATACAGCCTTTACTGTTATGAAAATAGGAAACGAGTTTTATTTAATTTGTGCCTAATGGGAGTTAATGGAATCAGTTCAGCGAGTCCTCTCTCCACCAGCAGCTCCCATCCTCTCATTAATCAGCTGGGAGGCGACTCCCCCTGKCTTTCACAGCACTGTGAAACATGTGTGTATTTATAAACTTTGACTTTACTTTCCAATGCCTGCGAGTGTGTGTCCTGGTGCGCGTGCTTCAGCGGGTGGCGTCTTCCGACCTCCAGGAAACGTTSGCCGACGGCAAGTGTCGCCATGGGAACCGCAGATGCTGTCTCCCTCCTTTTGGTGTAACCATGGTGATGTTTCCTTCAGCGACATGCTGTGTCTGCTCGCCTCACTGTCAAAACATGTGACACACGCACACACACGCACACACACGCACACACACGCACACACACACACACACACAGACAAAGAGGGGGTTTTGAAGCAGCACCTGTCTGATGGGCCAACAGCTGACAGAGCAGGGTGACAGAGAAACTCAGCTGCAGGTTGGAGAGGCGTCAGGTTCAACGCTGCTCAGCTCCCGGATGACAGCGCGTTCTTGACCATCGGATGAAGTTTAACAAAACAAAAGTTTGAAGCTCGTTTCGCATTTTCTCTCCCTCAGGCCCTGGGATGATGTCAAYGATGATGACGTCAGGTGGACGCCAGGACCCACCGGGACAGCCCGCCTTTGGATCCGACTACCTGTCCGGTGAGAGTGCAGCTCAGCATGTGTGTTGGGAATCAGTCTCAGCTACCACCACAGCGTATTTAAGTTCAATATCTGTCAAACTGACTGGATTRTATTCATTTTAGTTCGTATTTTTAATATCAGCTGTCTGTGGCAGCCATCTTGAACGGACACACAAATTCTCCCCCACACACACAGACTCATCTTGTATCAGAAGATTAAAAAAAGATTTTGAAACTCCAAATAATCATGTGATCAACAGTTTTTGATGTGTTTGATTCAAGATGTTTTCCATAACATAAATGTCACTTTTTAAAGCTAAGACAGGAACATGACTTTTATAACTTCTATTTATTGAAAAATGTTTTTAAAATGTGGATCAAATCTGCAAGGAGGGACCGACAGTATGAGAGAAAAAAAATGTTTCAGATATAAATTAGCTGCAGTGGTGGGCAAAGTTCCCCTAAAGCACTAAAGCACTAATAGGGGRACTAATTTCCTGATTAGTGCTTTAGGGCTTTTGCTAATTTTAGAATTTATTAGTGGATTAGCACTTACTAAATTTATAGGCTAAATTTAGAAGCACAAACTGAGATCTWTAAAGGTTATAGATCAACGTTATCGTTAACAGCTGAGGGTAAAAGCTGTCACACATTTTGTTCACATGTGTGTCACTTCTCCACTAGGTGACATGTTGACAATATATAAACTCAAATACAGCTGTGGAATGTCAATGATAAGTCTTAAGAGAGTAACATGACAATATGTGACTCATATTGTCTGTTAAAGAATGTTCCATGGGCCACCTGGGTTATTTTAGTGCTTTAAAATTAGCTTTTGCTAAAAATTTTCAGTGTGTTAGTGCTTTAGAATTAGGGGACCTAAATATTTGAGTTAGTGCTTTAGGGCTAGTGGAACTCATTTTTAGATTAGTGATGCCCAACACTGATTAGTTGCAAAATCCACAAACAAAACTACTGTTTCTTTGGCTGTTGTTTTTCTGTTAGTATTCTCTTTTTTTTTTTTTTGTATCGTCTATCTGTTTCTGTTTCTCTCCTTATGATTGTTGGGTCGACTGGTGTGTTGAGCTTGACCAAGACAAAACACAGCATCACGCTGAGTCATCGCTTCTCCACACTTTAACCTGTAAAGCCTGGTTGTTGCTGCTTTTTATCTTTTCTCTATTTCAATCTGAATTTACTGCAAATCAAAACAAATGGATCAAATTTTGAATCTTATTCGATGCTAACTTTACAGTTTTTCAATGAAAATAAAGGGAAATTTAAACAACCTAGAAGATAAAACACCTTACAGCAGTCTACTGTTTAGCTCGGTTTCAGCTCTTCTTCTGTGCRCTGCTTCAGACTCAAAGCTGCCATATGTATGTGGGTCACTGCGTTAGAGGCTTTATCTTTGTCCTAGAAATCTCTGTTATTCCACACACACACACCATTTACATCTTCTTTCAGGGCTGCTAGAAGCAACATTTATTCTAACATCATAGAACCGTAAAGTGATTGTTTAGGCAAATATGCTGGTTTATTGATTGTGTTTCATGTTATTCTTTGCATATAACACATGCTCAGTTCCAGGACATTTAGAGGCAGAAACAAATTCTAATGAACTGTGATGGACAAATGTAAAACTGCTTAAGTATTTCAATAGGAGAACAGTTGGTTTGTTCCAGTTTGATCAGGTAATTATTTTTCAGGTTGTGTTATCAGGGTTTTAYTGTGTTTGTTCAGGTGTTTTTTATTGAAGCGTCTTGTCCATCAGTGGAACATGTTGTTTACACAATGACGTGTAAGACCTCAGGCTTGAATCTAATCAATCTGGTATGTCTTTTTTTTCTGTTGGAAAAAACACAGAGCTTACACATTAGAAATAAATAAAAATGGGTTAACGCTGTGTAAGAAAAATACGTATTCAATAAAGTGAAGTCGATATTAAACCCAACATTGTTAAATAAAATGATTTGTAGAAGGAATCAAACCATACAACACCAGAATTCTGGAACTGAGTGAGGTTTAATGTTACCGGAGCTGACAGGAAACCACACTGGCGAAAAACCAGGAAGTTAATCAATTTATACGTTCTTCAATGGCTGCGTTCGCCCCCTCCTGACCTACGGCTGAATCACAGGCATTCAGACAAAATTCTCASCTACTGTTCTCRTAACGGTTGATTATGTGTTGTCATATAATTCAGACATGTAACKGAACCTATTTCAATCAAAACATAATAGATWAAACAYWGTCAACATTATAAAAAGGAAAACCTAAAAATATATTGTTGTGCTTTTAACATCAGTACTAACCTCTAATAACTATAAATTTCTTCAGCTGCTCTACAGCTCTGTCACGAGGTTAAACTGAAACTAACGTTTGCTGATTGTTCACAGAGCGGCTGCAGCCAAAGTATATTCATGTGATTTATGAAGCTGGCACTGAGAAAAGACCAGGGGTCAACCTCAGATTTAGTTGTTGCTTGTTTTTACATAAAAAACAATATTTTATGACCCATAAATTGTTCATAATTTATGTTGTGTTCCTTTTAGATCTGCTTGTCGCCAAAAAAAAAAAGCTGGTTACTTTTAAGAGGTGCTAAATAAGTTAGTTGTAGAGTGTCTTTGAGGTTCTCGAAAGCACTTTATAAGACTAATGCATTATTATTANTTATTACTCTGTTGCAAATTAGATCAGTGGTTCCCAAAGTTGGGGTTGGGACCCCACTCTAGGTCTTGAAACGTCAAGGTGGGGTCTTGAAATGATTTTCAGATTTAACCCATTTAACCCCACCGGTTAAATGGGATTAACCAGTGGTTAAAAAATGACTTCTAACAACATTTTTTTTGCCTTACTTGTTACAAAGGAGTGTGGTTAGTGTACTTAATGGATAAAAGTAGCTTGAGGAATATTATTACTATGATCTTGTTTATTTGACCTGATAGCAATATTATCACCTAAAAATTGTTGTGGGCTCGGGTCTTTGCTACTACCTGTTTGGAAACAAAGATGGTTATATCTAAGTTTAAATAAGCCTGATGTCATGAAAAATAACTCTAGTTTCTATAGGCTTAATGTTCTAAAATGATTTTTTAAGTTATTTATATTCCACAAAGAAACTAAATTATTATTCTGCTGCATATTAGTTCCAAGAACTGTCCACAGTTGAGCCATCATCTATAGTAATGTCTTGAAAATGTCAAATCTAAACAATATAATTCACAAAATGTGGGCATTTTGTCTAATTATGGGTCCATTTTATGGTTTTAGTTATTTGTACTAAAATTGTTTTGTCTTCACCAGGTCTTAAAATAGCACCAATACCAGCTCAGGTGATAAACAGCACATGACATTTTGCCATTTTGCCAAAATTGATTAACTTAAACTTGTCAAAAAGAATAAATAAAAAAGAAACAACGTGTCAAATATTAAGAACATCTCATACCAACAGACTAAAACCATACAAGTTGTACAAGTTGTTGAATCATTATGTTCAATAAATACGTGGACAATAAATTGTTTTCTTACTAGATGAGACTAGATCACACTGATCCTCTGAACATGAAGAGGTCCTCACTTTTCATAGGCTGTTTGTGTGTTCCTTCTCTTCATCAGGTTTCTCTCAGTCTGGGATGGGTATGACCCTGGGCTCCAGCCTGCCACCCTTCCAGACCACTATGAGCTCCAGTTTGGGCCAGACTGGGATGAGTCCTGCGGTGGACGCCCAGAAGAGTTCTGGCCTGTTCGGTGTGGAGAMCAAGCCCCCCAGTAACATCAGCGGGAGCGGTACTTTTAACACCACTGATCCGTTTTCAACCGGTGGCCCGGGAATCCACTCGGCGGACCACCCTGCAGGTACCAGAGAGAGGCTCGGCTTCAGGTCTCATTGTGTGGAGGGGGAAGTGTAAAACAATAAAAGCAGGTCTGAGTTTCTGCAGCGTGGAGAATGGAAGCAGCCTGATGACACAGGACACAGTTTCAGCAGCAGAGGGCAGCCTTTTCTAGCTGTTTCCACCGTCCCCTGTGCAACTTCAGCATCGCCGGACTCCTCATAGCTTCACGCTCTCTCTTTATCCACTAACGTCTGCAGCGTCCATGTCTTCAGTGTGTGCTGCAGTCTGAGGAGAAAACAGCTCCCTGTAGCAGAGTTARACGCTGCTAGGTGCCTTTTTATCATTAATTGTTAATGTTTATTATAATCAATTGCCGCACAAGGGTGTACAAGCTGAACATCAGCTAATTATGTGGTTGCCAAGCAACAAAAACATTTACCCAAGGGGGGGGAAGCGGCCTATCATGACTTGTGCATCCTACATGTGGTAGCTCTACCAAGTACCTACCAATCTAGTGCTGCTGTTTGACATTCAGGTGCTTCCTGATGCTCAACAAAAATCCTGCCAACGTGAACTAAAATATCTAATTCTACATATTAGGCTGCAGGATCTATTTATAGCTTGGTTGCTTTTACTTTATTAATTTATAAAGATAGCTTTTATATTTTAAGGCCTTCTGCTTCAGTTATGCGTGATGCAGATTAGTGACATAGATTGCATAAAAACCTGAAAACCAGAGTCAAAGAGAAAARGTATATAAAACATCCATCAGTCCAAAAGTTTTGTTTCTGCAGAATAGTGTCTCTCAGTGGCTGCTCTAATGGCAAAAACCTGCATCTGTGCTTGTTTGGCTCTAAAAATAACTTCCCATTGTTCATTAAATTTTCAGAGAACAGACTGTGGTGATATGGCCAAAAAGCTGCTATTTTAAAACTCCTTCGCACAGAGAACCTGCAGTGACTCTGTAAAAAAAAAATACAAAATTCTCTGAGTGTTGATGACAGCCGTCAGTTCTTTCACATTTTCCATCTTCAGCTTGTAAGAACAGTCAACAGCATGGTGTTCGTGCAGCCACACAATGAGGCATTTCTGCTGAGAAAAGTATGAATCGTAAAGGAACAACACTATCGTTTTCAAAGATTCAGGGCCTAATCTAATGGAAATATTGTGGCAGATGCTCTGGTGAACAATCATTGTAAGAAAAAACTGAAGCACTTATTGCAGGAAATAAAGTCTAACAGTGTTGATATTAAAGACTGATAAGAAGTTTAGCTTGATTTATAGCAGCACATGG
Organism: Austrofundulus limnaeus; assembly: GCF_001266775.1. NCBI lineage: Eukaryota > Metazoa > Chordata > Actinopteri > Cyprinodontiformes > Rivulidae > Austrofundulus > Austrofundulus limnaeus. The sequence goes on along the minus strand of NW_013952426.1, from coordinate 183,385 downwards.
GGGTGAGGGTGTCAGACCCAATCCTGGATATTTCACCTGCAACTGCTTCTTGGATTATTTTCCTCTTATACTGAAAAAAAAAACATTAAAGAAAGGTTCATCACTAATCTAGGGATAATTAGATATTTAGCTGAGCATGCTTTGCAGATGTTGCAGCTCTATCACTTCTGTTTTTACTGTGGTTTAGTTAAACAAAATTAGACCTAAAAGGTCTAAAATCCCTTCAGCCACAATCCAGACTCTCATTAGAAGCTGTAGGAAGTGTTTAGAGGCTGTTATTTCTGTGAAAGGAGGAGCTACTAAATATTGAGTTAAGGTTGTTTTTTGGTGTGTTTTTTTGTGTGCCCAAATTTATGCACCTACCTAATTTTGTTTAACCAATTATTGCACACTTTCTGTAAATCATATAAACTTCATTTCACTTCTCAAATATCACTGTGTTTGTCTCCTATATGATATATTTAACAGATTTTTTTATCCAAACAATCAATGATTTATAAAGATAAATCAGGAAAATTAACAACGCTGCCCAAACTTTCACACCCTGCTGTATAAATCAACCTGTGCAGAAAAAAACACACAAAAAACACTTCTGAAAACAATGATTTTCCTCATTATACTTATATAATGGATACTAATATACTTGTCACAGCAGAGTTGATCAGATTTGCTAGTAGCATACAGTTTTCCCTAAACAGCTTTAATTTAATTTACTTCTTTTCATTAATGTGTGTCAGGTTAAACAATATGAAGATATTAAAAATACAGTTAATATAAACTCTTTTTTTGTTGGCAAGCTAAGCATAAGTTTAAAGTTGTGGGAGCTGTCTCACTTTAGGAAGGCAACAAATCAATCCTGAAAATACTGTATATATTGGAAAATAGTTGTTGTTTTTTTTTATTTGACAACACAAATGCCATCACATGCATCACAGATCTGCGTGCATGTCATGAATTTCAGCAGACTTTCTGACTGAAGCACTTCTAAATGCTTTGTCATTTTCAAGTTTATACCAAATGAAATTTCACATCACAGACCCAAACCAAGTAATTWATTTTATTTCCAGTGCAGGCAGAGGTGGCAGATTTGAAAGGAAACCCAATGTTCTCTACATCCCCTGTTAGGCAGGGGTGTTCAGGGACAGGATGCTGAAAACTGAGATGGAACAACATGTAACACAGGAAGAAGAATAAATAAGCAGACTGAGAGAGAGAAAGAGAGAGAGAGAGGAGTTCAGGTCATACACTTCTATCTGTGCATTCTTCTCCCTCGCTCTGTTTATTTGGAACTTTACAAGATGCTTGTCAGTTATTGTTGAGAAATATGGTTTCAGAGGGAGCAAGCCATATCCAGCTGTRATAATGTGGTAGCAGAACAAGAACAGACAAATAGGAAGTTCACGTCAGCGCWAACTGAATATTTGGGTTTGTTAGTGCCTCTGTGTGCCCTTGTTTTGTGATTCAGTTTTACACTCGTTTTGTTTAAGACGTCGCTTTACATTTGTTGTCGCGACTCTTCAGATGTGTACACATTTGACTAGATTATGCATGTTACGTCCTGTATGATATGTGCTTGACTTATTCGTCTTGTTAAGTTGCTTCGAAGCTCTGCTGCTCCCAGCGTGCTTGTTTTGCTCGTATTGTTTAGTTTGTCTTTTTTTTGTGTGTGTGTGTGCGTGTGTGTGTGTGTGTGTGTGTGTGTGTGTGTGCCGGCTCACTTCAGAAGAGCAGCTTTGTTCTCTATGACAATGATGAAAAGGAAAGAATGAGAAACACATCAAACTTCCACAATGTTTACCTGACCTGAAGCACACCTCGTTTGCTTCTGCGTGGCTTTTAATGAGCAACTTAATCAACAGCAGAAACAGCGTGTTGCTACTGGGACACAATCACATAGTGCTAACTCACATTACCTGATAACATGTAAAACATCAGCAAATGCCAATGTAGAGCAATTAAAAAATAGCAAATGAGAATAAATAAGCAATTCTTTTGTCTTTGCAAAATCAGGCACCTTCACATACATGACATGGTAAATGTTCTAAATGTTGAAAAAGTGCTAAAAAGCAGTCAGACTATGGTTACTGTTGCTGTGCTTGTATGGAAAGGCTGTTGTTGATTTGTGTGGTAAAATATGTATTAGACTGAATGTGCAGTATGTGTAATAAGTGTATTATCTGTATTGGAAAAAGCAGCTTGAATGCGTTTTATCCTAGCGTCTGCTGCAGCACCTGCTTTTCCATCAGAAAATGTGAACCATAACAATCTGCTTAGACACAAGGCAAGATGAGTTTTTTTTAAATATTTCTCCCAGATTCATATCTTTAGCTAAACTAAGATTGCCGTTGTGTCACTCTTCTCACAAATACAAATGAAACCTTTGTGACCCATGTTGGCAAAAAGGGGTCTGAATGAGCACAGGCTGTAGTGCAAGATAAGCGATAATATTGCTACAGTTGATTGATCGCAGTAACTAAAATAGTCAATAATCTTCCTAATCAAACTTTGAATCAAAGTTTTCTTACAAGTATGTCTTCAGAAATTTACCTTTGTCCTGTAAGTCTTATCATTTCTTTTGATGTTGACCATTTATGCTGTAGCACTAGGATACCCCTTTGTATAATGTTTGGCATCATTGTGAAGCTGAGGCATTCTCCTTGTTGATTATAGAGCAGAACTTCCCAGTTATATCACTTCAGACCAATAAAAATCAACTTTTCAAAAGAACACACTCATGAACAAAACAAGCTTGTTGCCAGATGATAAATTGCCAAATTTTCTTCAAACTGCATATAATTTTGCATGTAATTTAATGTAAATAACAATAACTTCCTCTTTATGACTCATTATGCCAACACTGGTCAGTTTTTGTAATAAATATTTAACCAATATTTTTTTCTGCTTATAAAAATGCCATCAAAACTGCTAAAATACCCATGCCACACCACTGGGTGGCAATAAAGCTGACATAAATGACATCAAAATACAATGAAAGAACATTCCTAGCATGGCTAAAATTCTCCTAAAATAATTATATTGGTCAGTATTTTATTTTGTTACATTGTTTATCATTACCTGTCAAATCAATTAGTTTTATCTTCTTGTTGTCAAAGTTTAACAGCGAAAAAGTCAAATTATGCAAGATGAAAAAAAATTAGAAAGTCTTATTTGTGTGGTTTTAAAGCAATTGTGGGTAGGTGCAATGTGTACAGATGCATTAATGTTTCTCAGAATCTCAGTTTGCCAAATTAACAAAAACGTACCAAAAAATGACCTTGGAGTGACAGCAGAAGAAGTTTGTTTTGCAGAAAAAAACACTATGTGGACTAGGGATAGATATGGTTAAAATTTAATTGATACTACTAATCGTATCGGTATTACTTATTTTTCCGGTATTTCAATATTGATGCTTTTCTCTACTTGCAATATCTTTTATTGACCATATGTCATGTAGTGTTCAGGTTTTTGGAAGTTTAACTGTATACAGAGCTTCTTGATAATAATGTCTGTCTTCTTTACGGGAGTCAAGCAACTACTCAGAGCTCTCAATTAAGACCATAAAAACATCTCAAACAAATCTTTAATATTTTATAGCTGTTGTATCACCATTTCTTCATTCACTGGGTTTCGAAGTGATGAAGAATGAAGTTTTGCTGAAGTAGACTGTATGTAGTCTAGTCAACAGTTGCTCAAGATGCAGTGAAAATGAATTGATTTACTTAAAACTGTCAACTTACAGTCAGATTACCCAAACTACAATAATTTGATGAGAACAATCATTACTATCAGTTTGTACCAAGATACAAGTGTTGTTAAATCCAAAACTCACTTATAGTAACCACAATCTGATTGCTTTTTAGCTCACATTTTCTGACAAAGTATGTGATTGGTTCCTCCTCTGATAAACCCCCCCCCCCCCCCCCCCCCCTCGGCAGCTCCCATCCTCTCCCCCAGTGGCTCAATGGACGACAGCAGTCCCACGTCCTCCAACTCTGAACCCCTCAGCCCAGAGAGAGTGGGGACAGGGGGAGAGGCCGGCAAGCAGCGGCGGCGGAAGAAGAAGAGGAAGGACCATGACGAGGTCTACGACTTTTTGGATAACACGGGGCCCTCAGACAAGCGCGGGCTGCGGGAGAAAGACGGCAGGGAGGTGGAGGCCGACGAAGACGAGGAGGAGAACTGGGAGTGGGARATAAGAGAGAGTGGAGGAGGGGGTAGGGTAAAAGGCAGAAAGACTAAGAGTCGGGCAAGACTTCCAGAGGAGTGGGGCGCTCCCCAGCAGCCCATCTCCCCAACACCAGCTGCAGTTGCTCCTAAGTGGGCTGCAGCTCCTGAAACTGCCCCTGACCAAATCCCCACAAGTTTCACTAACTCTTCCCATGTTAGCTTTGGAAACGATTCTTCTCCACGTGCCTACGAGCCCATGTGTGTAGATGGTTACCCTCTGTCTGGTAAAGATGGGCCCAAGTCAGACAAAGAGAAAGTTTCAGGCAGTAAGCTTGAACCTCACAGTGCTCACAGTAAGACGAGTGTAACTGGAGATGGTAGCGCTAGTCTCGCTCTACTGACAGGGGACAATCTGAGCCCAGTCTCCCAGACCTTCTCTTTCCTTGATTCAGTCCTCCAGACTCCTCCAGGTTCCACCCCCGACTCACAGACCACCACCCCTATCACCAACACCCCATCCATTGCAACCTCTTCCCTCACTAAGTCCACCCCGATAGAAAGTGGCATCCTTTCTTCACAAACCTCTTCTTCTTTCAACCCTGCAGACATCACTCCAGACCGCCCTCCTGCTTTCACTCCTTCCACCCACCCATCACCCCCAGCTCCTACACAAGCTGCAGTCAGCTCAGCCCTTAACGTTAACGCCAAGCCGTTTGTCCCCTCGGCCACGCTCCTGTCGTCCGCGGCCTCTCCTGCTCTTAGCACGGCATCAGGCACTGCAGCGCCCACGACCACRGCCCTCTCCTCCTCCTCTCCTTCCAAGAATGAAACCATCTCCCTCCCATCATCAGGCACACCTTCCAAAGGTGTTGCCGTGTCACTTAGCTCAGCCACACCCCCTMCCGCCATCACCCAAGCAGGCCCTCCCTCTCTCCTTGCACACTCAGAGCACCGGGAGTCCTCGTCGACACAGCTCCCCCCAGTGGAAGGTTGGTGAACTACAGGGAAGAATATAACTAACGTGTGGCTGGTTAGAACAGGACAGATTAGAAATTAGGACAGCAGGAAGTAGTACTTCTTGTTTGTCTGTTTGTTTGTTTGTTTGTTWGTATGCATGGCTCAGCCTGTGGATGGAGCACCAAGCCCTGTATGGTGTTCGATCCTTTTCCCTGTGAAGGAATTAATCAGGGCCCGACAAACCRTATTTGGTAATTTAATTTGTAGGATATTCATGTGTATTAAAGTTATTCAAAACTCTTTGCTGACATTTTAAAAGATGAAATCAGGAAGTCATTTATGAGGAAAAACATTTGAGTCCTAATCTATAATCTGGCTTGATGAAAGTGGGACACAAATGTTTTTTTGCTGGTCGGGCCCTTTCTGACTAAACCCACAGGGTTAAAGTCTTAAGTTGTCCTTTTTGATTTCCCTCTGCTTGCTTCTGTGTATCAGTAACCATGATCATAACAGCTGTTTTATATGACCTGCTGTTTTAAATAGCTCCTCTGCTTGCTCTGCTGTTTCATCTAAATATCAGCTGCCTGTTTTATCTCTCAATCTCTCCTTTTGTCTATAGAAGCATTCACATAATCCAGGTTCTTGCATGACAAAGCCAGTTTGCTGTTGCCTTTTTAGCTTTTCAAACCTCTAGTTATTGATCATCTCTGCAAAGGACAATGTGTGTGGAAACAGGTTAAAGTTGATTTGTCCTGTAAATGCAAACTAAAATGTATCCAAACTGTCTTTTCAATAACTTAATGCAGTGCAGGTTGCAAAATTAGCAAAACTTTTTATGCAGGTTGTCTGTGTTTTTAAATATAGAAAAAAATGTAGATAATTCTAGTTTGATGACACTGTAGCACACTCACTACTAACTTTATGTCCAAGTAGAATGTGATTTTTTTTTAAGTTCATCGGTGATCCTCATAGTGTTTGTCGTGACACACATACAGTTTCTGCCAGAGGATGGCCTCTTGTGTGTAAGAGTATTTCCACATTTAGAATGGATCAACATATCTGAAAAAAAAGAGCCACACACTGGAGCGCAACACTTCAGTTGAAATCTGTTAAAGCAAATTTAATTCATATATTATTCCCAAGGCCAGCCGTTGTATCTAAACACGGTTTTGAGGTGTTTTTGAATCTGCTTGTTTAGCATTTTATCAAAATTATTGACAAAACACCTTAAAGTGTCAAGCTCTTTTAAACGTATTGGCACAAATCTGGAAAGCTGACCGTGAAAACGATTGCACCTCCCAGCTGGTATTCTGCAGCATAACGTTCAGATCTGACAGAGAAAACAGAGAGGAAAACCTTATTGCTTCTTTTGTTATGTAACGTTACAGTTTAAACCTTTAATCCTCTGTCACTACAGCCAATAGCCTTCTAAAATAAATTTTCTCTCTATTATAATTCACTGTCCTCCACACACATAACACTTAACCACAATTTAATATTTGATACATGACTGTTCTATTTTCCCTTACATTATTAAAACTTTTTTCCTTAATAATACTCACTTTTCAGTTTCAAGGTGGAACAGTGACATAATYTCTGATTAGTGATGAATCTTTTAACTTCTGGAAACTATATTATTGAAATAATAAATCAACTCTGTGCTTTGTTTAAATACTGTAGAAATACAAACATTGATGTGACGTGAAAGTTGATGTTTGAATGTTTAATTCAGTTAAGACTGAAAAAACTAAATGTGTTTTTTTGTTTCTTTTTTCCTCGGTATGTTTCGTGTGACCTCCATCAACAGGTAAGACAATTTTCCTCTTAATTTAGTTTAATCTGTATTTTTGTTTACCATCTCTAACAAATACCTTTGCTACATAATATCAATCTCTATTTAAACTAAAGGTACAACTTCATTATTTTTAAATTTACCGAGATAACCAAATTCCATTTTAGTTCCTTACAATAACTTTTTACACAATATAGGTCAATATTACTAATAAGGCTTTGTTGTTTTCTTCACATCACTTTTCAAAGCTACAAGGAAATGACTGTCTACCTGTCAGATCATTTTTTTTATTTTAAACCTCCAAATTTAATATTAGTTTGTTTTAGGGTTGGGCAATATCGGCAAAAAAATTAATCACGATTAATTGTGGTATTTAGTCGATAACGATTAATTTGATGATTAATCCCCTGGAGTCCCTTATGTCCTGGTCACATGACCAATTTAGTGGGAAAGATTTGCTCTTGAGAAAAATCTGTTTCGAATTGTGTCAAAATTACAGACTCCAGGGCATACATCTATTTTTAAATTGTGTTGATAGATAAATTACAGAACCTTTTTTTAAATAATTGTCATATTTGAAGCGGAGAGGAGCACCGAGCRGACTCTGCCTGGTGGCATTAATCGTATTAATCATCAAGTGCCAAAAAATAATCGATTAATGTTTTTCTGATGATTAATTGCACACGATATGATTATGCTCAATCCTAGTTGTCATATGTAAGAATTGAAAATTTTAAATAATTTTCTAGCAGCAGAAAGCTTCAGCTGACAGCACTCTTTTTCATTTGCGCCCCCCCCCCAAAAAAAAAAAAAAAAAAACAGATTTTGTTGCTGTGACCTGTTGTTTTTAATTAGTTTGCAGCTTTTGTGTGTTTTGGTGTTTATTAAAAGACATGGATATGCCAGTAGGAATGCTCATTAACTAAAGTCAGTGATAGTGTTCAGTGATATAAGATTAACTTCATATAACATGGTTCGGTTTTTGCTGGATTCACATTTTTCTGCCTCATCAGTGACTGAAAACAACAACAGTGTTTTTGTTGACCAGACAGTCTGGGAGTCGGTGAAATGTCCAAAAATATTTCTCTCTGTCCTTCATCGGCCTGTTTTTCAAACCAACATCAAGTCTTTTTTCTCTCATATTGATGAGTGCGTTTTTAACCCTTATTTAAAGTGAACAAGAGAAAGAACAAAGTGCTGTCACCTGTGTGTGTGCGTGCGTGCGTGCGTGTGTGTGTGCATTATATATAGTATATATATAGTGGGTGAGTCAGTGAGATTAAATCTAAGTTAATTAAGACCCCACCGGGGACATGTGTATGTTGTGATTGGCTGCAGGCTAGTGCTGGGCGGTATACCGTTTTGTACCGAATACCGGTTTTTATTTTTGTTATGATTTGAATTATTTGAATACTGGACATTCCGGTTTAAATAGCGGAACGTTTCGTCACGGCCGCCAGTGAACTGTTGTTTCCTGGGGGACATTTTTCCTTGCTGCACCGCTATGTTCATTAGCATGCTAATGTTTGGAGCAGCTAGTTGCAGCTGCGAGTGGTGATTCCGCTGCTTATGTTGACTGACGTTTAAAAAAACATCCTGTTTTCACCGTCACTGAATGTAGTAAACACCTCTTCAGTGATGTGCACAGTTAGATTTAACACTGGTAGTTAATATGGAGACGTTATGCTGATGGAGACTTAACGTGGTTCTATTGTGAAAAGCCTGCAGGAAGTAGTTTGTAGTGGAGTTGAGTTGACTGGTGTGCAAGGTGAGTCATGCTGATAAGCTTTAATAAATAACATAAAACAATAAACCCGATCATAATCTTTTCTTAACCCTCCTCCTTCACGACTGGACCAAAATGCATGACTACTGTCTCCAACCACCAGTCAGAGAAGAACAGACACAGAGGAGGGAAACAGTGACACAGAGAGAGGTACAGTAAAAGAAAAAACCTCAATAAGCAGGGTTTGTACATTTTTTATCAGCTGAGCTGTGATGAAAAGAAAAATACCGTCAAATACCGTGAAACCAGTGAAAATGTTGAAAATACCGTGATATAAAATTTTGATCATATCGCCCAGCTCTAYTGCAGRCTGCAGACGGGTKATWGTGATGCAGTGTGGGTCTGTTGTTCAGTGGTTGTTGAGTCCCAGCTCTGCTCATTGGCTCCATCGAGTGTATGATGGGGTAACTGCATCTGCAACAGTAAACAGCTGCTGAAGACAATAGAAAACATTTAAACGTAATGTTGCGTTTGAGTTTAATCTTTATTACAAAAAAACACTTTATTTAAAAATGAACAGTTGATTTCAAAAGCTTGGTGACATATTTTTGTTTTGTTTCAACCTCACAAATTTAATTATGTGCTTCATCTTTATTTTTAGGAAGTGTAGTTTTTTTGATTGTGTKGGAAAATGTCAAACACTAAATGTCGCCGTCAGTCAATAAAAATAATCACTAATCATTTGGCTACCGGTTGGGCAGAGCTTTGGACCTAATTATTTGTACCTTTTACTCAATAATCTGGTTTGATCCAGTTTCTGAAAAATGTGAATCGATCTTGTGGCAGTATAAAATGATTATGGTACAACACCTAACATTTACTAGTAGCACTGCTGCAAACATTATCACGTTCATCAATTTTCTTTTAATGACGTGTTCATAAGGACAAGATGAAGACTTGCAGAGATTATAAAATATTTACCACAACTGTTGCTGGAAAACACTGCGATGGAAAAACAAGCGTGGGTAGTCATATGTTTGTGTATTTCTACTAGTTGAGAATAATCTACATCAANAGAGGACTGTTAGCTCAGCAGAATACATACTGTGAAGAACCCAGAGAGGTTATTTGATTGTGCTTTCTGGAAAACAATAATTTTTTACATTTAGGCACTCCTGCAATAGTCACACTTTTTCTGTTACAAACTGACTCCAGCCCCCCACCAGAGAAGGGAAATGTTATGTGGCCCTGCAGGGAAAAGTTTGGGGACCCCTGATCTAAATGCTTCACTTTATTATAAATAATTTATCTCAGTATCTTAAAATATAATTAAATATATCAACTGTGACTGAGTTGGTCCAATCCAGCTGGTCCAGGTGATCCAGCTGGTTACGTTACATATATTCACTGATCAAGTTGGTTGTCCAAACTGAGACTCTGCGTTAGGGAATGGGTTGTAGATATTTTTATTACAATTTTTTTAGTGGGGGTTGAGAGATATTTTTGCTCCTTGTCCTCCTTTTCTTTCCAGCATATTACTTGCCTTCCATTTTTCACCTCAGTTTTTTCCCCTTTTCTCTCTGCTTCCCCTCCTTCTGTGTCTAATTTAGTTTCACCTTCATCTGTTGCTTCAAAACATTAAGCATCTGTAGCTCGTCTATTCCAGGATTCCTGTCTCCCTCCCTCCTCCTGTCTTCCTCATTCCCTCGGTGGACC
>NW_013952426.1:155052-170980 GCF_001266775.1 Austrofundulus limnaeus | reverse complement strand
CCCCTCGCTCACTACCTCTCTCTGCCCAGCACCATGGGCGACCAGCTGTAGTGTCTCCTCTTCCTRTTTGCTCCAGCTGATGTACAATCCACGACCTTCAAACCGAGGACGTCTGGTATTTTTACAGCAATAAAAACAGAAGCAATCTTGTTTGTTAATTTTTCGAGCAACTCGCCACAATAACTTTATTCCTCTCCTTTTTTTATTTAATTATTTTTCTGTGCTCCTTTTTGTGCATTCCTGTTGTCTCTTGTGTTTTGTTTTGTTTTTTTCTGACTTTGCATCACTCAACCTGTCTGGGATGAGTCCCTTCATTCTGTTCGATAGATTCAGCACTACTCCAATAAGCCAAACAAACCATGTATCATTAGCATAATAATGAAACAAAAGATGGGGTTGGGGGATGCATCAGAATTAAATTTGAAATGAGTTGTTGTTCGCAAGTGTGCCCAGTGACTTCGATGTCAAAATGTGCACGTCATTTTATTGTACAACAGCAGGGTCTGTAAGTAAGCTGTAAAAGTGAATGGCAGAAATGCCTGACAACCAGAGCAGCTATGTGTGCGTTAATGTGAGAGTTAATCTCATCCCTCAGCCATGCTCTCAGCTCTGTGCTGATCTGCTTAATGTGGGTGGACTGATGCTTTGAGCTACAGCACATCAACATGCTAATAGTCACAACTCTAACATCCAAATATAGAATCTATACAGAACAGATAAAAGCATTAGCACACACTATATTGGTTTAACTCATTAGGATGTGATTAGTCTCAGTTTTTTTTAGCTCATTGATTCAGTTACTTTTAGATATTTTATGGGGAAATAAGTAGTTTGGACCAGTTCCTGACATGTGCTCACACCCTTGATGAAACAAAGACAAAAGCCCACAAATTATACAATTTTCATTGCATCACAGAAGTAGCATAAGCTTATATCACTAAATAGTATCATACATAAAACATATATGACATTACAAATGTAAGCATATTGTTTAAATACTCACATACTCCCATCAGATGCAGTGCCCCTTTGAATGGAAGAAGTCCTCCAGTGATCTTCATTCAGCTATGAAGTCCTGGCACAGGTTTTAGAGGCCTGTCTGCCCTTCCTTAATTAAATAAAAATATTAGTAAGGTGAGAAGGTGAGAACARCTCAGAATAAAGAATGTGGGAGGTGTCACAAACACCATACCTTTGGTGTTTTAAAAATTGTCTCCTTTTCCATTAAGGTTCTAAGTATTTGTCTTGTGAGCGTTTGTTCATACAACAGTTTTGACTCATATTAGGGTTACTTGAAAAGACTTGTATGTAGATGTCCATATAAGAGTTTTAAATGTCATCCTTGTGCTTGTGTTTCGAAGGAAAGTCACAGCAGATATCTGGGTCTGAACTGAACTGACATTACCAAACTTTTTTTGGCATGTTGACATTTTCTGGCAGCAAAAACACAGAAAGTGGGACAGCTTGAGCTTTTATTTTGGGTCAAATTTTTATGTAGTTTAAAGAGTTTTCATGGCTACGTCAGGAATAGTTTCACAGAACCGGCAACTGATTGAGTGCAGTGGCTCTGATCTACTCCTAAAGTATTTTTACCATTACCTTTTAGGTTTTGAAATGTTGTCTTAATCATTGGTTTCCAAAATTTCCAGTTTTTTGACCCACAAGAAATTGCAGACTCATAACTCCTACTATTGTGGGTGAAAGCATAAAATRCTCCTATTAAGCCATTTAATAAAAAGTTTAATCAACAACTGGAATATTTGTTTCCCCATTTAATTACAGTTTAGCTGTTACAAAGAGATGGTAAAGCCACACTATCAACACTCTTTTTAAATGAAATTTCTCTAGATCTTGTCTGGACCCCCTCTAAGTGTTTTACAGCCATGCTGTGGCAGTCCCTGTCCTTGATGCCTGAAGCCCTTGGAGGACCACAGTAGGGGGAAAAGAACAATACTTAGAGAATGGTTCTTCTTTATTGTAGCTAGAATTGTGTATATTATTCTAAAAGTATCATATAGTGTCAGTTTATCATTATTAAAAAAACACAAGTAAAAACTACATAATATTTATTTTTATTTATTTATTTACCGTTATTTTACCAGGCAAGTCCCATTGAGATCTCCGATCTCTTTTTCAAGGGAGGCCTGGGCYTGAAGGCAACCTATTGTACATGTTTTGGGGTTTAATATTTTATATCTAACAATTTTAAAAAATACCATTTTTTAATTGAAAAATTAAATCTATTCATGTGTCCACAATTAAACTTGGTCTATTTTCTGACGTGTGCTGATGTCTTATTTTAAACATACTGATTTATTTTAAATCACACACGGCTGCAACTCTGTCTTAGTCAGGTCAGACTTTGTAATATTTTTACACAACACTTTTTGGCTCGGCAGGAGTCCCAACTGCTATAGTCAACCACTCAAGTTCATGACTGGTTCATTTGACATTTAATCAGCCAAAAAAATTAAACCTGAGATCATTTTGGTTTTTATTTTTGCTCCAATGTCTATATTTAATTTTTTACAACTTATGAGTCAAACCTTTATTATGAAACTTTTGATCTGAAGCATTAAATCTTTATTTGATTTCTGAGTATTTCATAGTTTCCAACAAGTCCCATTGTCTTTGAGTTTATTAGAAGATGGTGTTTTTATTTTAATGAAAAATGTGTGTTACAAGAAAATTAACCTTAGCAGGACTTTAGTGAGGATGGATGGATGGATGGATGGATGGATGGATGGATGGATGGATGGATGGAGGGATCTATCACAGACTTTCAGATGTGAGTCCTCACAGGGTTCCCGCTGAGCCTTAAAAAGTCTTAAAAGGCATTGAATTCATCAATTCAAAGATGAGGCCTTAATTAGCCTTAAAATGTCTTAAATCAATCTTTCAGAGGTATTGTAAGTGTTAACACATTGTAAGTATGGTTATAATTGTCTCAAATATTAAAATAATCAATAACATTTATTTATTTTTAAAACAATTTCCCAAATTTACCACAGCTGGTTGTTTTGTGTTAAAATAAACATTTGGGTAAAATTGTTGCTAACTGTTTTTTTTTTACATTTGTCTTTATTGTTAAGTTGGTCTTAAATTTCCTTTCAAGTGGCATTAAAAAGTATTAAAAAGTCATAGATTTAACTAGCCTTAAGCCGTAACAACCATATTCTCAGTTGCAGATATCCAACAGGGTGAATTTTACTGTGCTTTAGCTCTTAGTAATGTTACTCCAACTTTTGTGCTCAATGAAATGACAGAAATGTAGGACTTTAGCTTTTTTTTGACCCTTGAACCCTTTTGAATGTACACACATGAACCACCTCTGAGCCTGATCCAACACTTTACCAGAAGTGCTGCCTGGATCTCTTGCATAATATCCATCCTGCCCTTTGAAACTAAGTAACAGCCTAATGCCTTCCTCTTCCTGCCTGTGGCTCTCTGMCCCTCTGTGATTATAGTAGACAAATTGTTTAGAGAGGATTATGTAATAATATTCATTCACTCTTAGTCAAGCTTGACGCGCTGCTGCCCCTGATGGGTTCTTCAACAGGCCTGGATTTATTAGGAGGTGAAGTGGGGTCAGTGCAAGACAGTCGAGAGACGTGTCAGCAGTTTCTGTGGGATATTTAATTTAAAAATTATAATAAATTCTAAGGGACAGGTGACATTCAAAACCTGCTTTCTGACAGTTGATTCCCAGCAGGTTTCAAGTTACTGAAGATATATTAAATGTCTACATATTCACTGGCTGTCACTGAATGCTTTTTGACTACAATACAAGATGTACAGAGTTGAGTCAAACATTAGGCCACCAATAGCCTGACATGTTATGCACCGAAAAAACAAACTTTTGAGTGTAGTACCATTTATTTAATTATTCTTTTAAATTTTACAAAAAAATATCAAAATATTTAAACTACTAGAATTTACTAAAGAAACAATACACATTATACTATCATTTATCGGGAGCATTTAAATTTACTAAACAAACGTTAGTGCAAATTGTTACGAGGATTTTTTTCAAGTAAATCTTACAAGTTATTTTTTTCAGTGTGGGGTCAAAACTGTCTTGAAAGAAAATCTGTTAAAGAACTTGTGAGAAATGAGACGTAGATACTTAAAAAAATATCAAATTATTTGCTGTGTTTGTCAAATTTGTCATATTAGTACATTTACACACAGTTCAAAGCATGTCTTTGAACTTGACACACATTGTTAGTCACTTCATCCAAAGAGTTTTGGTGGTGTGTTTTGTAAGAGCAATAATCCCCACTTTTTCCATTACGGCGGCCCTTCCAGAAGGTTGCCTCTTGCTTTAAGCAACGAAAAGAATCAGCAGTTTATTCTTTGAAGAGAAAATATTAAATTTCACTTGGTTGCACATCTTGAAGCCAATCTATGGTCTCGGCAGAGGAAGTGCCGCACAGAACGTTTGGTTGGAAACATCAGTAATATCCCTGTAAAGTAGCTGGGTTTTTCAGTTTGAATTGCCTGAGCCAAATATTGATAAAGCCAACACTTTCAGACACACGAGCGGTAACTGTGATAAGACCCGAAAGGCTGTGCTTTGCAGAAACATGGAGATAGGATATACCGGGTAGAGAAAGGAGACAGTCTGCCGTCGAATAGAGCATTAATCCACTGAGTCGAAATATAAATCCCAAGCAGAGTGTTGGGGATTATTGCATTTTTCTTAAAAAAAAAAAGACATCCCCAGCTCTTTGAGGTTGCAAATATCAATGCTGAGTAGTGATGCTTCATTCATGTGAAGAATCTGAAGTTAAATGTTGGATTATTTTGACACGTAAAGAACTTATTTGCATGCCTGAAACACGTCTGAGGTGGTTTTAAATTTAAGGCAGGGAAGATACCATTAAATTCATAATTTATTCTCTGATTAGTATCACCTCGGGGACAAATATGATGTTCTTATATTTATTTCCCTTAGCAGTGATTTCTAAAATTAAATGTCTGAATCGTCCTGCTGTCTGCATAAATACAATGTAATTTCCAAACAATGTCCTACTTAAACTTCTATATTATTTCTTTCGATGTTTTTTAGCCTCCTCTTATTCACAGCTTACTGCAGAAATTATGTAAGGTTTTAAACTTAATCACTATATTAGTGGAAATCTAAAAAAATTCTGTCAGAGATCAAATAATCTCTTCATAGTCATTAACCCACATGTTAACACCTGTATTGTCGGAGTTAAATAAAGCAGATGCAACACAGAACAATGAGCTGATCTGCATTATCTCACCGGTCTGATAATAAGAAGTCATCAAACATTCATTTAGCATCTTTGTTTATTTATTTTTGTTCGTTTTTTTCTAAACTCTCATCAGAAAATAAAACTAAGTATCATGCTAATCCTTGCCTGGTCTTTCTTTTTCTTGAGTCACCTCAATAATGTTATCCGTATCGTTTAACCATTATGGTAAAAGTGCTTTTTTCCCCCCTTCTAATGTATTTTACCTTTTTCTTATTACTTTTCTTTATATGCTTAAGTAAAATTGAACACTTCAACTACTGAAAACGAGATCTATAGTTTCAGTTTCTGAAGACATTTTAAAGCCTTTTCCTGCGTCAACTGACAGCTCTCTTATTGGCCCCATCTTCTTGGCATTTAGTCCAAATCTACAGCAGCTGCTTGCTAAAGTTTGCAAACTTGAAGTTTTAACCCTAAACTCATTTGCATATTTAGACTGGTGAGGTTATTTTTTAAACATCCAATTGAAATGATGACCCCATATTTTTTCTTGACCTTGAAAAATCAGCCTTTATATGCAACGATTTTAGTTAATTTTTTAATCTAAAAATAGCACCGCTGACAGACATTTCAGAAGCTACTAAACAGCTCTCTATGGTGAGTTTACATCTTTTCGGGGGTTGTGAAAGCCGGAGGGAAGTCCAATCAGAGTGGAGATGATAACGGTCTTCAGACTTGTCTTGCTGAAATCTCCTTGTGTCTCTCAGTGYGGATCAACATGTGAATAGTGGCTGTCACATAGCAGCTGAGCGGCTGTGACAACCACTGATCTGCGAGCGTGTCTGCACAAGTGCGTGCACGTTTGATGTGTGTGTGTGTGCCAATTTTTCTCTGGGTGTGTACGCCTGTGCACGTTTGTCACTAAGGGCTGGATGCTGAAATTCTGCTCCAGCGAATGAGGGAATATTCCGTGGTGTCATGTGATGTTCTGATGTCAGAGAGAGAGAGAGAGGAGAGAGTAAGGTGCAACTTAGCCCCACAGCTGATCCATGCAGCGTTCAGAGAGAGGCTGAGACGACCAGACACAAACACGCACACTCTTGCTCYTTCAATACCACGCGCTTCATTCCTTTTCGCCTGTGAGCACACATGCACTTTACACAGATACRTACGCCTTACTTCGATGCAGTTGCACACACAGACAACTACGAGGCAACTCTGTAAGGAAARGAAGGGATCATTGCTTTTTTTCTACTTCTCAAGCTCACAACAGTTTGGTCACTGAGGACTTATCTGCCTCCTGGACAAGAGTAAACGGACACTTACTGGAGAGAGAGGGAGACAAGAGCCAGAGACGGAGGGGGCGAAAACCACTGAGGACAGAAAAAGAAGAAACAGAGAGATTAGCACAAAACTTTAAGTAAAAAAAAACTATTTGTGAGGACTGACGACTGTGCAGGAGAATGTCTTTCCTTTCTGGCTCACCCTGGCAGCAGTCTGGAATCATTACTGGAAGCAGCGGGTATGGACAWCCTTCCAGTGGGCAGCAGCAGCAGCAGCATCAACAACAGCAACACAAGCCTCCCAGTACTCTCTCCAACGCCAACAGTCCTATGGTGCTGGCCTCCTCTCCAATGCCACCCTCCAGTCCGGCCACTGCTCAGCACAGTGATTGGCATTGCCAGGGCCAGAWGACACCAGGGGGGGCAGCTGCTGCTGCTGCTGCAGTCAAGGCAGGATCCAGAATAATTTTGATGGAAGATGAGGTGAAATTAGGACGAGCTAGCACTGAGGAAACGTCGTCTGACGTGGCAGCGCCGGATGCCCAGAGCTTCACTACGCCAGTGCTGAAAATAGAAGATGATTGGTCCAAAGGGGAGAGGCTAAAGGCGGATGGACAAAGAGTGGAAGGACCAGGGGTTACATTAGGGAGTGCAGGACAGAGCCCCAGCAGCTCCTTGTCAGCCCACTCTTCACCATCCTGGTCATTACATTCCCCTTCTYTCTCACCTGGAAAACTGTTTCCAAACTCAGACCCCAAACCTACAGCTGGTCCTAATTTTGGACAAAGCAATTTGGAGCAAATAAATACAGGCAGCAACAATGGATTTCTCAACCAGGGACCTCAAGTGGTTGCTCAAGGACACATCTTACTTCCTGCTCCTGATGAGGCCTTAAGACCTGAGGACAGATTCACAGCTAACCCCTGCATCACTGCAGGTACAGCTTCAAGTTTAGGAAAGGAAGGGGACGAGAAGGTAAACTCTGTGAACCTGTTGGGAAATACGAAAGAAGGTTCTGTTGCTAGAGAATCTGAAAATCAAATGTTCAAGCCATACCTAGGAAACCAAGGTGTTGATGTGCCTGCTCCTACAACTTCAGACATAACTGGGAACAAAGCAGGTATCACTACAGGGCCTACAGCAGGTACACATGCATCTCCAGCATACAGATCTGCCACCGGTGCTGTGGTTGGTGTAAGAGGGAATGGGTTAGAGGAGGAAAACTTAAGCCATACCGAAAAGGTGAAAGGAGGAACATGTATTGAACCAAGCAGGGTCACAASTTCTAGCTCGTCACAGGATTTAAATCAAATGGAGGATGGAAGAAAGGGATCATGTGCTACGCTAAACAGAGAAACAAAAACAGCCAGTAGCAATGAACTGCCTCAACGGGCTGCAGTGAGACGTGCAATGTCTGACTGTTCGCATCTTTCTGTTCCCATGGTAATGGCTGGAGCATACCCCACCAGTATGGGCATCTCACAAGTGGCACCCAGGGTACCAGATTTTGCCCTGATGGGAACACCCTCCCCACCCAGGGCGCCTTACCCTCATGTTGCTGTCCGTCGCTCACTCACGGTCACGGACGGCACAGAAGCCGCCGCAATGGCAATGATCTCGTCCCCGTTAATGATGTCATCTATTCTGCCATCGTCTCCGCCTCCAAAGAGGCATCATGGGAGCTGCGAGACCAATTTTTTACTTCCRGTTCCTTCAGTAGGAACGCCTGCTAACAACAACCAAGACTGTAAGCAAAATGCAACAGGTAAGACTTTCCTTGTGTGCCATGTTGTGAAGACAAACAAAAACACACAACCATGTCAGACAATACCAACATCTGGACCCAAACCTCTGGTTGGCTCTATTTTTCTTCATAAGATAAAATCGTTAATTACTGCCCTTAGTCACACCAAGATTAAAACAGGATTCAAACCGGGTTAATCACTATACAGCTAGCTCGTTTTTTCAGTACAATTCTAATGCTGCGTTCAAAAATGTGTCCAATACTTCAAGTTGGATGCTAGTACACTTGAAGGTCAGACTCAAGTCAAAATTGCTCTAGAGGCATGTCAGGAAGAGCCTCTTGGTTGTTTTGGTTACTTGAAATTAAGAAAATGAATTTGCTTTATTTACTGAGAGCAAGAGCACGTCGTGCTCACCAGATAATTAATTCATAATTGATTCATCAGATAATTCAGAAGAGTTCTGAGTTTGGTGAGTTCCACCACTTCAGAAACTGAGCACTGACAAGGCTCGCTCTCAGCACTGTTTTTGCCCCAAGCCCAGTTTGTCGAGCTGCTCTCACTATCAGCTAAAGAGCTCCTGTTCATCTGTCTCAGGTTAGTGGGCATCATTGAGGAGACCGTCCCCTCTGATAATGCCCCATTGCACCAGACAGCGAAGTCTCTCTGATTGGTTGATGCTCCGCGTCGAGCTGCAAAAGTTCAGATTTCCCAACTCCAGCGTCTGCCCATTGACGCGCATCCAACATAGACTTTGCATGTAAACCTGCGCTCAAAACAAGCTTGGTGTGAACGCAGCATTAAAATGATCATGAATTCCTTTACACTTTTAAGTTGGCAAATAAATTTTTGTCTTTAAATTTTCTACATTTCTACAGTTTTCTACACTATACTCTCTTTTACCATCTCTTCACAATATAACTGTGAACTAACATGAAAATGAAAACATTTGTAGGAGCAGCTTACATTATATAAGTCATTGTGTGATTTTGACACCACCCACTTTTTAAAACCCAATGCACACTTAACAAATACTTGTTTAAAACAAAACTGGAAGAATTAAAAGAAATATGGAGCAAGCAGGATTATCTTTACATGCATCTTTAGGTCCTAGTGAGGCACAATTATTTTTAAAACATACAAAAACTTCAAATGTAGCTTAAAAGTCAAAGGTTGCATATAAAAGATGCACTTCTTGTGTCATTCCATTCCATGTTATTACTGTTTTGTGACGGCATCATTTTCTCTGTAGTGTTTGGGATGAAGCCCGTGTGTCGCTCACTGAAATGGTAGTCATCACTCTTGCAATAATGACTGACTGTAGCATAATCCCAGCTTAAAGCCATGATGTGCATTTTAAAGAGAAATAAGCTCTGATTCTGTTTATTTTAATACAGAATCAGAGATTAAACGCCAGTTGCTTGCTAAAAAAATGGCACGACATGAGAGCTGTTTCTTGGTCCAGACCTCTGCGCCTTCTGAATTTTGACATCTGAATGTTACTGTTGCACAGCTCAGCTTGTGAGTGCCAGCGCTTCCTTCTCCTCTCTTCCTGGTGTTGCTCTCCACCTGAGCACATCGTTACAGCTCAAATATGTTTGGCTAAATATAGGTCGGCTGTGCCTTCATACCCAAACAGTGGCTCTGACTAAAAAGGCGTGTATTTCTGATACAGTTCTTATAGAAGCCTATTTTATCTCCAGTGTGCGTGTAGCATTAGGTGGGCTGTGGAGCATATTTGTATGGGGAGTAGTGAAATGACTGCATATGAAACTCATTTGTAGTGTACCATAACGCATTGCATCAGATCTAAGGTTTTGAGGAAAAGTTAAGTATTAGCCAGTAGAAAGCTCTTTGAAATGACCTCAGCTTGGATATTTTCAGACTAGAGCTTCTCCCAGGTGTCGTCAGGAGAAATCAGAGGTACACCATCATGGTTGGTCCATCACAGGTCCAATAATGAGCCCAAACATGTAGTTTCACACTCCTAAAGCTGGTTTAAAAGCACAGACTAACTTGAAAGTTGAAGGCTTTGCGCAGCTGGGTTTCAAACTCGAGTGCTAGATGTGAGGTGATAAAAAGCTAATATTTAGTTTTAGTACTTAGATCAAAAGTTGATATTTAATCAGTGGGCGGTAGGGGGTGTGAGTTGGGTGTCTTGGATAAGCCTTATGGTCATAAATTGCAGATTATTGCATGTGCACTTTTCAGGCATCCTGTAAGCTTTTAGTTGTAGCACTTTGCAGAAATCATAGAGAAGAAATTAGCAAGGAAAAAAAGTGGACGTGGATAAGAAAAGATTGTCTTTAAAAGATTYAAGACACTAAAATAGCAATTAAAATGACAGTTATATTTGTAGTGAATAAAAGTCTGAATGGTTGTGACCTTTTTATATAAAAAAAACAGTGAATGAGGTGTCGCTGATAAATGCATTCATTTTCTTCTATAATTATAAATCGTTCCTTCTATTTCTTATAATTATTTCTAACCTTGTTAACAAAACATCAAGCTTTGTGTTCTGGTTTTCAGCCTGCACTCGACAGAAGAGCTGGGGCATTGATTAGACATCGACTCTGTACTCATTCAAATATAGAGCAGCTATTTCCAGCATTCTGTGTGTGTGTGTGTATTTAAACATGCGTGCGTTTGTGTGTGTGTGTGTAGGTGAAGAACATCCACTGACGTGAATCGTACAGATTCTAAAGGCAAACACCCACGGAGGCAGTCTCACAGCAGACACCATGTCTGCCTTTTAGRATGTGCGATCTTTCTGCACCAGTCCAGATGACAACACATTACTTACAAACAGAAACACACAAATAGTACACAAATGTGAACAGGATCCACAGATAGTGATCAGAAATAAAAATTTGTTTAATCAGATTCCCCTTTTAATGAACATTAGCAACGTTTTTTTTTTTTTTTTTGTGTGTGCAATCATTAACGTTTCTTTTTGTCAGAGGCAATGATCTGCCCGAAGCTGCCTGTAACTCAGGAGAAATTGTCAAAGCTAACCTCTAAACTGAAGGCTTTGAGTTTTAACTTATGGCTCGAAGCTCGTCGACAGCTTGAGAGTGTGTGGTTAGAGGAGGGTGAGCAGCTTCAGGTGTGGCATCGGAGCAAAAAGGAGGTCAACAGGTGTGGGAGGGGCTCCCCAGTGTTCCTGACAGGAACCAAAGTCAGTTTTTACGCAGTCATTTGTCACAAGAAGAAGAATTAGAGGGCGGCAAAATTCACACTACTTCATTTTGAACTCTGCTGAACACTTTTGGTTTTAAAACAAAGTGGAAAATGTTGAATTTAAATTTTTTTTAACATGGATAAATCTATAAAACAAGGTCATTTTGTCGGCTTTAAAAGGAATATATGCAAATAGGTTAAATGCATTTTGATGTGTCCTTGCAGTGCAGAAAAGCTGAATTTGGTCTCTCCTGGTGCTGCGTAGATATCTTAATCTGACTTGAATGGTTCATCGTCTTCATTCTCCTCTGGCTCTGTGTCAGACTCTGGCTCTATTCTCTACGGCTGGATGAACAAGTCTTCTGTTGTTGACATCTTTTTAATTAATTTGGAAATAAAATGTTTTTTGCGCCACCGCTACATCATCCTGTTCCTGCTATCAAGCTACAAAAATGGCTGAAGGGTGGAGCAGACAGTGATCATTGGGAATGAAATGTGGAAAGGAGGTGGGATGTGAAGTGTCTCATTTGCATTAAAAGAGACAGCACCAAAACGAGTTGCTCTCAGATACAAATCAGAACAGGGGTGAAAGAGCGGCCTGTGCATCTACAATAATGAGGGGTTCAGACCAAAGCATTGCTGTTCTACTTTAAATAGACCACAAGTGAGTGATTTAAATGTGAAAGGGATGATTTAAAATCATATGTCCCATTTAGTACACGTTACAGTTCCCAAAAATAGAACATGATAGTATTTCACAGCTGACTTTATATGATAAAAATGTCTTTTTTTGAATTCTAGTGGATTTTCTTGGAGCTGCTTTAACTGGTTGTAAACAAATACATAAATACACTCTGAGTTGTGTCACATAAGTAAACATTACAGGTTTACAGAACAGACAAACAAACTCATTTGGTTTTAGAAATTTTCATCCAGCATGCTTACAACTTGGATTGGATGTTATTTTGCAGAAAACATTTTTTTGCACAACATAATGACACAATAACAAGCGTTAGCTTGTTAAAAACCTGGAGATGTTGTTTCTCTCTTTTATATTTCAAAGAAAAAAAACAACTTAGGGCAGCATGGTGGTTTAGTGGTTAGCACTGTGGCCTCGCAGCAAGAAGGTCCTGGGTTTAATCCCCGGTTTGGACCTGGGGTCTTTCTGTGTGGAGTTTCCTTGTTMTTCATGTGTTTGTGTGGATGTTCTCTGGGTACTCTGGTTTCCTACACAGTACAAAGACCTGCATGCCTTCAGGCCCGGACCTGTGATCTCTTTGGGATTTGTCTAAATAAAGGTTAAATAAAACAGTTCTGCATGTACAAATCACTTGTTGACTATGTTCAATGAACATTTGCAAATAGTGCTAAATCAAGTGTGGGTTATTCATGAAAAAATCTGTATTGTTGAATTTTATCAGAGAAGTATCTATAGCTTTAGAAAACAGTCTGATGAATACGGTTGATATTTCTTGTTATATTAGCTAACAGTAGGTAAAGCAGTCGATCCAGTAAAACTGAGTCAGTGGGAGACAGAAAGGGTCTTCGCGTCTTAGTCAATGAGTCATACCTGGAGTTAATTGGATGTGAGCTCTATGTTTCTCTCTGTCACAAAGACACAGTCACATGCAGCTTGTTGCCAGCGGTTCTGGCTTGCAGAGGAATTAGCTTCTTCTCAGCTTG
This sequence comes from Austrofundulus limnaeus, assembly GCF_001266775.1. NCBI lineage: Eukaryota > Metazoa > Chordata > Actinopteri > Cyprinodontiformes > Rivulidae > Austrofundulus > Austrofundulus limnaeus. The sequence continues at coordinate 157,873 of NW_013952426.1, read as the reverse complement.
CAGTTTCAGATTGGATGAGTCATTTTGTCAATGTTAAGAGGAGCAGTGACCCATGCCACAAACAACTTTTTCATGAGCAATAAAATCATCAGTTTATTATTAGGAAGATGATTATTAGAAGTTATAGCAGTTGTAGATTAAAGGGTAATGTGCGTTTTTCCACGAGCTTCTTTGACATTTAGGCTTAGTTTTTGCTAAATAAATAAAGACCAAATAGCTATTTATCGTTAGATCCAAGTGATTTAAAAAGCTGATATGCAAAACGAGAATTTAAAGATGACGCACGCACTTTTTCACCCTGGTAATATATTCAGGATGACTAACAGAAGTGAGTTGAGAAGGCGAGATTGTACTTGATTCTGTTCACAGGTACTACTTTGTGTCAAACAGAGAGCTCTGTAGAGGGAACTGCAAAAAAAGACATCTCCTGAACTGGTTGTCACATGAGCAAGTTTTGGGTGAGGGTGAAGCCTAAAACTGTGAAGAGAGGAGGGAAAAAAAAACAGACAAACATCTGGCAGAGCCGAGTTAAAATGGAACTGAGATTATGGTTGATTTGCCGGCTGCTCATCTTCCTCACAGGTCTGAGTGTTTTGTCCATTTTAGCTGGTTCCATCTGTAACAAAACAAACTCACGTCAGCAGCCACAGTGGATGTCTGCAGTCTAGTTGCTGTCATTAAATCCTCCTTATACTGTTCTATAAATGAAATAGATATACGTGATGCATGTCTCTCAGACATCAGTATGAAAACTCCCCAACTCAATGCAGGGATTTTGAATCATTAAAATTCGTGAAACTCCACGAAGAGGCTTTAAGAAATAACTGCTATGACGGAGGAGTTTTCATTAACATCCGGTTAACATTGTATGGCTGGAGATAACTTTATTACAGCCACAGAGTAAAGTAAGACAGGAGGAGGACATGAGTCCAGTTGGACAAACTCTAAATGCAGATCATACACCTTTTCCTGTTTCCTGCCTGATCACACATCTTCATTCTGGTTTGTTCTGCCCTATGATCTAATTTGGAGGTGCAGGTTAAATAACAGAAATGCTAAGAAGTCCATGTTGTGTAACGGCTACCACACACACACATGCGCGCACACACTCGCTGAGATTTGAGGAAAATGTACAAATTGGCATGAATTCCAAGGAGGCAAAACAGCTTCCACACAGACAGCACAGAGAGAGATGAGGGAGGGGAACGGCATACCGGGGTCCATCCGGTGTCTCTGTTATGTAAGACGTGTCTTCGTTGCAACAAAGAGTCCCCCTGTCTCTTTCTTTCCCCACCACCCTTTTTTTTAATCCCTCAACCCCAACGCCCGTCTGTCCTTTGCCATCAGCTTCAGAATGCCTGTGACCGACCCCATCTCCTCATATTTCCCTGTTTCCCTCTCCCACTTTCCTCACTCCTTTGTGTTTGCGCTCATCTCATTAGTCAGCGATTAGCAACGCTGGTGCTGCCACACAGTCCGATCCACAGCTTCCTGTCAGGACGATGGAAGTCACTTGAAGGGGTTTTGTTTATTTATTTATTTATTTATTTTGGCGACCTTCATGTTGAACGCCACAAAAATATTCCAAACACACATTTTTCCCACCCGTCATCAGGAAAGACAGGCGATCTCGTCATTGCCTGTATCTGTTTGGTATTTTGTGTGCACAATGTCTCATGAAAATGGAAATGTGTGTGTTTATTGGAACCACATTCCTGGATCTTTCTGTCGTCCACACACTGTAACATGTTCAGGATCTTAGGTCTAACTGCAACACAGAACTCCATAAAACAGCTGCCAGAATTCTTACAAAACAAAAATGTTGGGAACAAACTGTCCTCACAACCACAGCTCTGAGTTTGATTCCGGGTTGTTGATGACAAATTGCCATAGGTTTGCGCCACCCTGCATTTCTCCTTGTTTGCTCAGATGGCAGTACCGAGCCACGTCCTGAGGGTTTATAGGTTCTCCACCCGTGGCGTCGTCCTCTGATTGTACACTCCACAATTATGCACTAATTCCAAACGTCTTCAAACGTCAAACGCTCTTCAGCTACAATACGTTTGTCACATTCAGCTTGGAGAAACTAAAACGTGTTCTTGACAGTTTTAGCTAATTTAGGTGAAGAAGAACTTTTAAAAATATATATGTAGAATTCAAACTCTAAAAGTGAAAACAGTTTAAAAGAAAAGTTTTACAGCTGGCATAAATGATGCAACAGTGTGTTTCTGAAACACTGCTCACCACGTCTGTCGGGGCTGGAAATGACCCCTCTGACTCTGATTGGAAAGAGACAGCGTGTCACCACTGACTGAGCTCTTACATAAGGTGACGCATTAGACTAAATGGGTTGTCCTGTTTACCAAGCAGACCCAAAATCATCTGCTGCTACGACCTACATAGACTCTTCCACTTGGATGTTCAAATCTATAAATAACAGAAGTGTAGATGCAGCTGGCAACGGATGTGATACATTTTGTTGGTGAAAACTCATTAGAACTGTGTGCGTGGTGTTTTTTTTTAGCGCAGTTCTAGACTTTAAATAAGTTTCTTCCCAAGCTTTTTGCTGGTAAGATGCTCAAAAGTTTTGTAAAATAACTTTTTATTGTGAAAAGGGAGCTGAAGCATAAAAAATACAGGATATATCACATAATCATGTGACTAAAGTGATTGGTGTATACTTGACTTAGCTAAAGGTAGGACAGTCTTTTTTACCACCTGCCACCAAAAGCTGTAAGGGCAATAATGTTTTTGTCCATATGTATGTGTGTGTGCGTGTGTGTGTGTGTGTGTGTGTGTGTGTGTGTGTGTGTGTGTGTGT
>NW_013952426.1:127454-154971 GCF_001266775.1 Austrofundulus limnaeus | reverse complement strand
GTGTGTGTGTGTGTGTGTGTGTGTGTGTGTGTGTGTGTGTGTGTGTTCTGGAGTGATTTTAATCAGACTGTCTGAAGTAATTAACGGGAGTCGACCAGTTTTAAGATGGCCGCCAGGTGACATTGGCGAACACAAAACTGGTTCGATAATGAGCTAATCTTTGGTGTGGTAGTAGCTGAGAGTTATTCTGAACTTATACTTTGAGTGTTGACACATCTCGTGAGCTCTCGTTTGATGATGTCATTTACAGGGTTTAACAAAAACAAATCATCCTTCTTTGTCATTATAAGATGAGCTTAGCTTAGGGTGACCAGATGTCTCTGATTTCCAGAGACAGTCCCCGTTTTGGATGACGTGTCCCTCGGCTAAAGCTGTCCCTGGAAATGTCCCTGATTTGAGCATTTTATGAATGAGAAAAAAAAGTTGTTTGTAACCTGTTATTCCAGTAGCCGGGTAGAAACCTCGAGTTAGCGTGTTGCGTGCAACAACAACTGTAATAGCTGTTAACGTTACAGAGTTTAAGAAGAGCAGAAAAAAGTTTGTGTGGCTGCAAGGGATTTTGGGTAGTTTCATTAAAGTTATGTGTTTGTATGTTTATGACTGTTTAAGATGTTCATGAATGTAAAAATGAGTTGTTCTGGTTAGCTTTCCTGTTCAGGTTATTTAGTTGTTCATGTTAAATCTGTGTTATTGACTTCCTGGGTGGGTGTGTGGGGTGGTTGGAGGGGGGGGTATTATCTGTGTGGGATGATAAGGTGTGGTGTGCTTGATCGCTAATTCCTTGCAAAGTCTTTATGATTTTAAAAATTAATGAAACTGTAACTGTCCAAGGTTCTTCATTTCATCTTGATAACAAATATTTTTTTCTATCTCTGAGCTGGAAATGTCCCTGGATTTAATTGAGAAAATCTGCTCACCTTAGCTTAACTTAAAACTTTGGCATGAAAGTTGTTGACTGATGAGTGCTCTACATTTCTTTAAGGAACGCATTTGATTTCATATAATATCCCACAGACCAAAAACATGCATGCCAATTTAATTGGCCATTCTGAATTGCTCCTAGGTGTGAGTGAGTGTGTGAGTGGTTGTTTTATTTGTCTCTGTGTTCCTGTGATGCACTTGAGACCTGTCCTGGGTGAACTCCATCTCTTGCCCTGCAACCCTGAAAGTAAAAGCAGATAAAGACTATTAATGGATGGATACATTATAAAATCTTAAAGCAAATGCAAAATATTCAATGAGTCTGACAAAATAAAACAAGAATAAATTTTCCACCAGGTAAGACGTTTTTACAAATACATTATTTCTCTCTTTCAAAGTGACAAACACAGATATATGATATTAATGGTGGAGAAACTTTGTAAAAAAATTGGTAATGTTTGGAACAATCCAAGGGAAAATATTCACAGAGAGAATAAGTTCTTTCAGTTACAAAAATAAACATCAGTCATGCTCATTTCCTGCTTCGTCTTGTATTGACTAAATCAGGGGACCAATCGTGTGTTTACAGACAAATCTCTTATTATTTGCTCCTTTCCCAAGCACAGTCCAACAAGAAGATGGATGAAGAGATACTGTAGATTGCTTAGTTGTCTGCTCCACAGTAAAACAGAAATTTGTCTTCAACACAACTCGAGGTTTCTACCCGGCTACAAACTTGTGTCTTCAACACAAGAAATTTGTCTTCAACTCCAATTAAAAAAAACACCATAAAAATCCACAGTAATTTAAAAACACAATGCTAAAGCTAACAGGCTAAACTGAGGTTCTTCTTCCATGAAGCAGCTCTGTTKTCCTCCATCTRTATTTTCAGTTACAGGCTGAGTCATTTCTACCTTCTCCTCTCTGTCAACGCTCTCTGGTTTCATTTAAAAGAGWMRATCATCAGATATTGTCCAAGATTAACCTTCAGGGTGGATGTAACTCGCTCACACCGAGGACCTATCCACGTCATCATTTACCCAGAATGCTTTGTGTGTAAATAAAATGGCTCTGTCCGTGTTAAAATACTTTTAAAAATTTACAAAACTGAACAGCCTACAGTATTTTTACAGTCTTTATTTTACAGTTAAAATAAATGTTTATCAAATAAAGTCTAATGTTACAACTAATCAGGGATCCCTTTAAAAACTCCAATATGTTTTCAGATAAGTTTTGAACCAGGGTATGCACTTTCTGGTGGTACATTTTCAGGGCCTTTAAGTCAGACAGACGTCCTACCAGAGTCATGCGGCATATTTGAAGTGTTATTCCTTCTCTGTTCCAAGTAATGCTGTTGGTTTAGGCAGAGACAAAACATGACCCAGCCCTGAGGTGGCCCAGTTTTTAAAATCTCTGTATTGGATTCAAAACAGTTTAAAAACACATTCTGTGGTCTGTTTTTAAGATGTCCTTTATCCATAAAACCAATGAGGCGTGAACCTGAAGGCCGGCGAGGTGATACAACAGTGTTGGGGTGGAGTCCAGTTTTCTTGGTGATCGTATTCAAAAACCTGAGGCTTGTATCCTCAGTGCTTCACTCTGCTTTGTAGGCAAACTGTAGTGAAAGCATTTTGTCAAACAACAACTGAGGATCAATATCAAGGCTGTGGCCCAAATCGTTTGGCCGGGACTCTTATGGAACTGGCAGGATTTCTGATTCCTTCCATTGGTTGCGGACAGTACAGATGTCTAAGAGGTACTGGAATGAGTGGGTGAACACCCCACCTAACTGGGTGAAGCATTCTTTGAGCACCCTGTCTCTAAGCCAAATAAAACCAGTCTTTAATAAGGTGTACTCAACTACTTTTTATTATGTTTATAATGACACAAATTCAGCCCCCACCATCAGGTTTTGACAGTACTTGGTCCTATTATCTTAATATGCACAGCTTAAATACATCCTAAGTATTAATTGATTTGTTTTGCAGTCAGTAACATTCACTGGAAAACAAACTATTCTCCTCTACCTGTCAGTAGTTTAAAATACAAGATAATTTGTTGATCATTTATTTTTAACCGAACCAAATGGAGAATGGAGCCAATTATTTAGGTCATCTGCTGTTAACATGTGTGGAATCTGTTGTTGTGTTTGGGGCTCATTTATGGCTTATGTGATAATTACCGTTTAGCTATAAGCTGAAAGCTTATTAAACATCTGTCAGCGGTGTTTGTAGCATTGCAGATGCCGGTCAAAATTCAGGTCATGACGGGGATTGCAGACGTCACGCTGAAAACACACAGCTAGTGCTGCGTTTTATTCTYTCATAACGAGCTATTTTGCAAGCTGTTTTTGGTTTGTTTTAAAATGTCAAACTCATTTGTGTTCTTTCAGCCACAAAAAAATATCAAGTATCGTAAATAACACCAGTAAATCAGCAAGCTTATTCAGTCAGGATTCAGCTGCACCACCCCCTGCATTCACACCTGTTTGTATTTSCTAATCATTCGTTTAAATCATGACCGTAGACTTTCTAAACTGCAGACATTTTTTGCATGTAAATAAACTGAACATTTTTTGTAAATTAGTAAATAATCAACCATATTGTGTTCAAAATTAGGCAAATTATTCTTGAATAATATTACCACTCTAAGTTTGAATGATTTGTCCGTTTTAGGTAAAACATCGAGATTAAACATTTGTGTTTGGTCAAAATACCACTCCTTTACTAGATAAGAACTTTTCTCTGTTCTTACAGGTTTTTCTTTCCTTAACAAAAATACATATCTATATTTATATACTTACATATTTAATAAATGTTGCATTGTTGAATTAAGTTGACAATAACAAAACATTTTATTCTGGCAGTGAAACCTGACAATAAGGACAAGCAGGAGAAGACAGATGTCATCCCTAGCAAGACGGACAAGATCGACTCCTCAGACAAAAAAGAAGAGCAGCAAAAGAAGGAAAACAACACGGACAAAAATCAGAAGCCAGAGAAAATCCTCAAAAATGAGGAAAAGGTGGAGATGATGAATGTGGAGAAAAACGACAAGGTCAACGAGAAGCCAGAGAAGGTGGACAAACCGGAGAAGACGAACAAGGATGAGAAGAAGAAGGAGGAGGAGGAAAAGAAGGTGGCTGAGAAGAAGGAGGAGAAGGGAGGAAAAGGACCGGCCAAGTCTCCCACAGGCAACAGCAGTAAGACGGTGACAAGCCCTGATGGCAAGAGCAAGGTGATTGTCAGGAACTCACACAGACACAACAAACACACACACATTTTGAGTCACACAGACTGTGGCAGAAGAGCCAGTGGTTTGCTCCAGGTTTGCAGCCTCAAACACATTCTTCCTTGTAGGTAAAGTTCATTTACAAACTGCTTTCTGATATCTATTGTTTGCAGGAGCTTTTTATTTATTTGCTTTTTGTATGCATGAAAGGGAATTGACTTCCAAATCTTTGAGCTGCTTCATGCTTTCATAATGTTTTTTCTCATAAGCTTATCGAGGTGCATAAAAAATGCTAAATAAACTTGAGCGTTTATTGCCTATTTTATGAGTACCATATGGTTACTGGTTGTGCTGCCATATCCCACTGTCATTACTCTGATTTTATAGCCGCTTTTTCTCTCTTTGTCCTCTTTTGTCTACTTTTTAAACCCTTTGAGGGTTTTATTTTTTATTTTTTGTCTAATTATTGCAATTATGGCTTCTTTTATTGTCATTATCACCAGCCTGATGTGGGTTCAACCAAATCAAACTCGGCCAAATTGCGTCCATCCACCCTCTCCACCAATAATGAGGCCAACTCGGCCAAACGCCCCTCCCCCACTACAGCTAATAAAAAAAGTCCCGCGCCCAAGGCGACCACGCCCACTGCTGCCAAGCGGCCGCCAACAGCAGCTGCCCCCAACAAGGCTGCCAAGGTGAGTTCACAACATGAATGGATCCCCTTTGTACAAGCATGATGATTGGACAGGTTGGACTGAGGGCCAATCGGATGGATGTACTTCTGAGGACGTGTGATTGTGTGAAATGTTAAAATTCACACGCATCTAGAGAATGTATTCCTTTAATGTATAAATCAGCTGGCAGAAAACATTCATGCTTCACTTGTTTAAAGATCCTTTGGGAGATGAGCAGAATATCCCATCATGCATTTCTGGTTTCAGACCCTCTAGTATAGAAGCTGAGAAGAGCTGTGCCTGCAATCATTTTCAGTGTGATTTTCTAGAAATCACGTTATTTTAAGATAAAAAGCAACTTTAATTAAAAAAATGTTATCTCATAAAAATGAGCTTGTTGCTCAGGATAAAATAATTGTGTTGCAAAAATGAGTGATTGTGTTACAAAAATGAGTGATTGTGTTACAACCTCTTTCATCATTTAATGCTGCTGCCATGACAAAACGATCTTTAACAGTGATTGACTGATCCTTGATGGATGTCTGACAAGGTTTAACAAAAACAGATCCAGTAACTCAGTTTACGTGATGACCACGTTTAACTCATATTTACAGAATCCATTAATGTAATTGAGGATATAGACTATAATCTGCGTAGGACAGGACTATTCAGCTGGTGGCCCGCAGGTGACTTACATCCATGTYGCCAGTTATCTTCAATTTTAAATCTCCTCCTGAATGAGATCACCGACCATCCCTCCGTCCCAAATCTAATTTTAAATCTCACAATATTAAAACCTCAGTGCACCTTCATTCCCACATGACTTTCAAGAACTTGTCTGAGATTTTTTTATTTATATGGTTTCATTCTCAAATTTTTGTCAAAGCTGCATGATGAGCCTTTTTTATTTAATGCACACAGCAGTGCCAAGTACACACACATTAATGAYATATGATCACAGCTGCTTATCTCTTTGATTTATTTGAGTTTCAGACTCCAGAAAATGGTACAACTGAGAAACGCCCGTCTGTGCCGAAGACCACCACTCGTTCAGCAGTCAGTAAGAATAGCTCCTCTGCACCGGCTGCAAATAAAGCCGCAGGTATACGCACACAGCAGTACCACTTTCAATGCATCTACACCATTTTAAAAAATCACTCTCGTCTCAGAAAGCGGCTTCATTCATCCCACTAGCATTGTGGCTACTTGAACACTGTACAATGGCTGAGCAATGAGTCACGCCCTCACCTCTTCAGGCTACAAAAACTGCTGAACTGCTATCATACGCTGCTCTTTATCAGGTTCAAGAGGGAGCATTAGAGGACATCACACTAGTATTTTTATCTGCACTTCACAAAACAATATCTCACCTCTAAATGAAGGGAAGCTATGAGTCAACCTGCAGTGTTTTTGTCTCTCAATGCTCATAAAGAATAAGATATCCACTCAGTTTGCAGTAAGAGATATACTGCAAAAGTTCAGGYTYGATTGAGTGAGGTTCTCAYCCATCCATCTATCCATTATCTTCCACTTGTTCCAGAGTCGGGTCGCASGGGTAGCAGCTTTTCCCCGGCCACCTCTTCTAGCTTTTCTAGGAGGATTCCATGGCATCCTCAGGCCAGCMAAGAGACATGGTCTCTCCAGTGTTTCCTGGGTCTTGGTCTCCTCCCAGTGAGACATGCCCAAAGCACCTCCCTAGGGAGGCATCCTTACCAGATGCCGAGCCGCCTCAACTGGCTCCTCTTGATGTGGAGGAGAAGCGGCTCTACTCTGAATCTYTCCTGGAKAACTGAACTTCTCTATCGGAGAGCCAAGCTACTCTGCAAAGAAAACTCAATTTGACCGCCTGCATCCACAATCTCATTCTTTTAGAGACTACTAGGGTTGTGCAAAATCTTAGTGTGCAATTAACCATCAGTATAACTGTCAAAAATTAATATTCACCACTTTGTGATGATGTATTTATGCCACAATTAACTGTGATAAATTTGTATGTCAATGTTGCCCAAACCTAGTCCTTATAAAAAAAATTGTAGCCATAGGTGAGGGTAGGAAAGKAGATCGACCAGTAGAGAGCTTGGCTCCCTCTTCAACACAACAGAATGGCACAGAGTCTTTGATTCTGAGAAAGGTACACCGATCCATTTGTCAGTCTCACGCTCCATTTTTYCCTCRCTCATAAACAAAACCCCAAGATACTTGAACTCCTCCACTTGAGGCAGAACCTCWCTCCCGACCTAGAGAGAGCAATCCACACTTTCCAACTGAGAAACTATGGACTCAGATTTGGAGGTGTTGCTCAAAAGGCAGCAACATAATCCAGATCTGAGACTTCTGGCACTTAATGACAGAACACCACCGTTTCAGAGTTATATGTTACTAGACCTAAAGATGTCTGCAGAACAGTAAAGATAAAGTCAGTACTTTATCATATTTGCTTGATGTCTAGAGATTGAATTGATTTATCACCAGCTTTGTCTCTTTAAGGAGGCATGRTGTAGCTTATGTATTTGATWATGATGCCTCCTGGACTCCTCCTTTTGGAGRTTTTCAGCGAACATCCCACCATTAGGAGAACTTGGGGCAGACCCAGAACTCATTGGAGGGATTACATGTATGTTCTCTGACCTGGGAACGCCTTGGAATATCTCAAGGTTTTCCCAGATGGGAAGCAACATGTCTGGAGACTGAGAGTGTTGYAGGGAAGAGAAATGTCTGGGTTTCTCTTYTAGACCCTACGAGCAAWCCATGAATGGATGGATGCTGGCTTTTTTTTCTGTTTTGCATAAAAATTTCTCTTGGTCTCAATACTCAGTACTTACCCCACTGTTGCATATAAATACATACTTTATGCTTTATCTTAAAACATAATGCAATACCATTAAAAATCTAAAAGAAGCTTTAAAAACATCAGAGACTCAAAGCAAGGTGCATCATTTTTTTGTATTGCATCTAGTCATTTCATTAGAAATAACTCRTCTAAGCCTGAACACACCCGGAGGAGTAATAAAAATCTACTTAATGTATTMTAAACACGCATCTCCCCAAGAAATTTAACTAACCTAGAAATTCATCAACCACTTGAATGCAACTATACTAACGAATTAAAAGGGAAAAGCATTGTACCAATCAACCACCAATGAAGCTAAAATTTACTATATTTACAAAAACACCTGGAAGAATGAATATATAAGTACTTTAATGAAGTCTCGGTGTTACAGTATGACTTCATTTTCAACACATACCCTTAACAATGTGTTTTTTTCCACTCAGCAAATAAGAATGACAAGACTGAAAACAAGACAGGAGAGGCCAAGAAACCCAAGACTACAGGTAGGAAAAGTAAAACACTGAATGAGAGGTTTTATACCAGAATAAAAGCACATTTAACTTACGCACCATAAACAACATCTTTTTGTATTATTTRAGATTTCACAAAAAATTCTGAAAGAAAAAATCTGTCTCTTTGTTTCTTCTCATAGCACGTCCTCGTCCGACCTCCACAGCCGCTCCTGCCGCCCCGGCTGCCTCCACCAACGGCGACGGCTCAGCGGCTCATCGCCGCAGAGTCATCACGAAACCCCCCGTGCCCAAGCAGGCCCCAATGGAGAAGAAGCCAACAGCGCCCCGTCCTCCCCGGACCCCGCGGCCCATCTACGCTCCAACACCAGACTTAAAGAATGTGCGCTCCAAGATCGGATCCACTGACAACATCAAGTACCAGCCAGGAGGAGGGAAGGTGAGCCGGAGCTGTTGGAACCACAGCGGTCCATGAATTATTCAGAGCTGAGTTGAGCCTGTCAGGAGTCCTGAAATCAATACAAAAGAGTTTCCTGTAGCAGCAGAGCAGCTGGTTTGTTCTTTAGAGGAACCAATGCCAAATCATAGCAACATATAATACTCTGTGCTAAACCAGGAGAAGAAACAAGACACTTTAAGAAATTACAATAATACTGTGCTTAAATGCATCTAAAGTATGGTTATTAATATATAGGAACCATTTTACCATACTGTTTTAAAGAATGCTTTTGATAAACAGCACAGCTATAAAAGTAGAGTAATGGTCAGAATGTACAAGCAGAGGCCAGGTAGAAATAATAGAAAATCTCTTCTTTAAAGCTGCAAAGCTTAAATAGATGTTGAAGTGTTGCAGGTCACATATAAGTGGAAGGGGCTGCTGAGTTTTTTGTTCTCTGTTTYGTGCTGTATTTTCTGGCCAGAAGGTAACGCCAATTACCTGGCACTAATTACCGTAGCTGGCCAGTTTTTTTCTTTGAGAGATCTTTGAAAATATCCAGGCTGCTTTCAGCTGAACTGTACAGGCGTTCGGTACGCCTCTGCTCGATTCCATTTTATTACAGCACAAAATTATTAACATGACAATACTAAAAGCACAAGGCATAATGAAAGGTAATCAGCTAATTTAGAACGTGGTCCTATTTATTTTGTGACACTGGAAAAGCTTAAATAGAAAAGTAAAAATATAATGTCTTAAAATCTAAATTATTTTCATTTAAATGTTAGGTGAAAAAGATAAAGAAAAAAATTACTTTTTAGGGGTGTTAAAGAGAAATTTTAATTCATTGTGTCTGTATGAGTAGAACTCGTCAGAATAGTAAATCCATATGAATCTTTAGACCCGTTAAAGTGAGATTCTGAAGACGGGTTATAAAAAAATATTATCTTACCTGATGTAGATTTGTCTTTGAACCACCTCAGTTTGGAGAACTAGACCAGRCTGATGAGCCAACGGCTAGTCCCAAAACGTGTCTCTAAATATTTACAGAGATTCGTGGAAATWCTGTTTTTAAATCATTACACCACCAATGATTGTTTTATGAGACAATTATTATAGCAAAAACAATAAAAACGTTACAGACTTTACCAGAGATGCTCCAACTAAACAGCAAATAAGTGCTTTGAAACAAGAGAAATTCARTTTGGTTTTTGCTACATTTGAACTGACTTTTAGCTCTTTTTGTTTTTTAATTGCACCAAACRGATTATTTTATTCAGCAGCAGTAAGATATTTTTTCTCATAACTTTTCACTGAACCCCACATTAACAGATCTAAACTGTGGCTTCAATGTTCTTTCCTGCACAACAAAATACAACATKTGTCTTTAATCGCATGTAAACCACAAATTATTTTATTTTATACTTTTACATTTACTAAAATACTTACCAAAATATGTGATTTCAGTTCTGTGGTGAATCARTACTGAAGCAGCAAAGCTAAATGAAGTGAAAGTAGATTTTATAAAATGTTTATCATAATTGTTTTTAGAATGAAGAGTTATGGCTGCTGTACACATCTCCGTGATTAAATCTTTCCCTTTTTTCTGGCTTCCATATGCCATCCAGCTTTGACTCTGTCTGTTTGCACCCTTTTATTGTGTAGCGTTGTTCGCATTCATCATTGCCTAATGCTTTGATGAAAGTTTTTCCTCACACATCTGTCTCGCACCCTCACAGTCCCCCGCTCTGCACACACACATACAGGAACACTTGGAAGAAAGTGAACCGTGTGTGTGTGTGYGCGCTAACGGTAACATTGATGCSTCGCAAAACCAGCGGCCCGGCATGTCAYGGGCTGTAACGTCTCAGTGACCTGGCTGCGTTGTCTGTCTCTGTCTCATCAATGTTTGTGGCTCTCTGGTCTTGGAAAGAGGATTGCGCTGTCGCTTTGAATCACAGACGTGATCCTCTGTCCGCCTGTCCTGCTTTGTATTAATGTGTCAGCCCGGCTCAGCGTCATTTGTCCATTCSTGCTGTGTTGTCTGTCACAAAGTCAGATCTTCTCCTGACCGAGGCCTCCAATTGACATTTGGAGTGCTGCATCAGTAACTAGTGTTTGTATCYAAACAATAAGCAATTCAATTAAAAATGTTACCTTGTAGGTCAGAGAGATGACCCTCTTTTAAATGTTTTTTTTCTGGGTTGCCAACTTCTTGTTATACTGAAAAACACAAGTTACTTTGTGGGTCTCTGATGAGCCCACTGTMATGTTTATGGCTCCATTCAGCCTGATGTTTTGATTTGCAGTTCCAGTTTAAAGTAGCATTTGGTGTAAAACAGAACATGAAGTGTGGTTAGGACTGGGCGATATGGCTGAAAAAYGTATCACCRTAAGCTCACCAAAGGCTGATTAATCCTGCCAAACTGGTGATGTAACCTTTCCTCTTTTATCCACTATTTCCTYCTGAGCTGTTGCTCATTTTCTCCTTTCACCCCGTGTCGTTCTTTTTTATTTTGAAGCAGTTGTGAGGCAGTGTGGTGAARYRTGAAACTGCTGCTGYACAYGTTACTCAGCAGGTTGTTGCTAGTGTATCAATGAGTGAGTGAGTTATTTGATGCCACCAACATTGCGAGCAGCTAAAGCTGTTTCTCTGCCTACAAGCTCAGTGAAATTATCAACATTCAATCGGACGTATTTCTATAGATACTGATCATGTCTATTACAATATGTATTGTTATTGTTTTATTGCCCAGCCCTACATTAGGCTTCCCTATATTTGGCCTAAATTGTATTTTGCATGAGATGAAAAAATGAGACTGAATTTGTGATTATTGGAAAACCTCGTTTTTGTCTTAAAAAAAAAACAAAAAAGTCAAGATTAATAGTTTTTTTCCGTCTGGATATGCAAATCATAATGCTGTAAAGCTACAGACTGAGAGGCAGTACTTCCTGTCTACCYCTACCATGAATTACAAGCCATGTAAAATTTGTCATATCCTTCACCGATGCACCCAGATGCCATCTGTGCTCCTCATTTATCCAGGAGCATGCGCTATRTTAGCAGCTATTCAGCTTCAAATTCACTTTGACTCCTTGTTTCTTTCAACCTGTTGCATTTGGATGTGATCACAGTTAAAGTCAGGTTGGTGTTGAGAATGAGCTGTTTCTCTCCAGCTGCTTTCTGTAAAAGTAGCCCAACTTATTCAAAGAAAGAAAAGTCCAAAAATGTCTCAAGGCATCAGCACCAAACTGTAGGTTTGTTCCTTCTGTGCCATCTTGTTTCTGTTTTTGTCATTTTACTCAATGAGTGTCTTGTAAACGTGTTTTTTTTTTCATTTAATCTGTTTATTTGTCTTAACATTTCCATCCTCTGAGTTTTGAGGGTATGACATTGAATTAATGTGATTTAATGTGGTTTAATGTTATAAATCTGATGGGGTTTTTTTGTCCCGATGTTTAATTGTTTCTTGTGACTTATATAATGCAATTTTAATCTGTTGGTACTAATCTACTTATTCACCAATCGTTGTCCTGTTGTTGTTTTTTTTGTTTTGTTTTGTTTTTTTCTCTAAAGTGCTCCATCTGTTGCAGCCTCTTGCCATTTGGTTGGCTGCCTCCATCCATCTGATGCACCACATTTGATCTTTTTCTAAACTGGCTAACATTCAGTTAATGCTAAAGCTACATTTGTATTTCAGCCACAGGTTTGGCTAAAGCGATGGTTTACATTAAAGCTGAATATTTATTTTTCRTCCCATGTGCGACTTTCTAACCGATTGTAAAAGCTGCCCCCACACTCATCTGATTCTCCTTTTGATCAGCCTCATGCCCCCACCCCTCCGCTGTGCTGTGGCACGTGGTTGGTTTGAGGTTGTAATGACCGGGGGCCTGGTTGTCTCCCCAGGTCTCCTCCACCCCGAACAGCAAGACATCCGACCCCTCCACCCCAGCCACCAAGGCCAGAGTGAGTCCGTGCCACGTCACACACCAGTACATCATCCCTCCTCCGACCGGCATTCTCCACAAACACCACCCATCCCGCATCCACCCACCTCCCACCACCACAGTTTGCTGCCCGTGCCTACATGAAGATGAACATGACCGCCATCAGCACACTGCAGTTTGCACCTGTTCGTCTCAAAACAACAGTTGTCTTGAGGAAATCGTGAACGTGTGCGTCATCAGCTAGCATTGCAGCCGATGAAAGTAAATGAGCAAATACGTTAATGAAAGCTCCCGTTGTCCCACGCAGCTCAGCTGGTGATTTATGAACAAGAGGCAGCGTATAGAGGGGCTTATATTTGTGGTGGTAGTAGGAAACAGTTGTGTGAAAGGGGAGTTTGGAAATGCTTTCTGTGACCATTTATACCTCTTCTGCTGCTTCGATGACTGTGGAGTTTGACAAAGTAACATTGGAGAAGTTCTTTGTTTTGATTCGGTGTTTTTCATTTCCACTGTACATGAGCTTTATTTCATGTAGCCAAAGTACATCCTCTCTCCTTGTTGTCCAATACCATTATTCACACCTGCATATCCAAAAACTTTCTAAAAGGCTTCCTAAGTGGCACAGTTTCYTTATAACCCTTTTTGTATAAAACAGAGTTTTTTTCCCCAACATGCTGACTGTGATTCTTATGTTTTCCTAAGCTTAACATAACAAAAGTTGAATAAAAAAACACGTAAGAACCACTCTTCAACCATCTGACAGCTCGCTAAGCTGCAAACGTGTAACACTGTTTGCTCCCCGATTGTGCTTTCACAGCCCCAATCCTTTCAACTCCCAGTCAGCGACAACAAAAATCATGCATAAAAAAATGTGAGAAGGCAAGAAGAAATGCTTTTTTTTAATAGACCGATGTAATAATTATAGTGCATTGACGGAATCTTAGGGTTGCATGTTTTGTCGTAGTAATGCAGCAGAAAATTGTTAGCGTCTTGCTTGTTAGCAAGAGTTTAGCTTGTTTCACGCAGATAGTAGGAAGACGGGAAGAACCATWGCCTCACAGCCAGCTGACAGATTAATATCAATCAGGATGATTACCATGTGCTGTTAAAGAGGAAAAATACACAGAGGAAAACTGTTTACAGGCAGCTGCGCTTTCTGTGTGTGTGTGTGTGTGTACGTGCGTGCATGCGTGCGTGCATGTGTGTGTGTGTGTGTCTGCTCACGTGTTGAATGCTCAGTGAGTCATCCTTTGCTGCTGCCACCTGCGTCATCATGCCATTTTCATCCAGAAAAAAAAAGAGACTTCGACACAAAGAGATTGGAAGAAGAAGGCRCCTTACGTCGGCTGCTGGGCTTCTTTTCCACAACACAACCACAGACTGATCCCACAACAACACAGGAAGGATTTACCTTCCAGCACTGATCTGACTGCAATAACAATAACAGATTCCAAGTAAATAAATAATCTGTTTCATCATCAGGGACATGACTATAAACATTTAATATGCATTTGCATCTTTATGCATTAATTGCTGATTTCAATCCGCTACATGTGGAGCAAACGTTGCATGCATCATAATGGTGAAAAGAAATACTGAGTGTCTGAGTGAAACTAAAATAAACAGGTGATCTCACTCCTCCCCCCACCATTAATCCCACAAAATTTCATAGTAGTTTGATGAGCTTTAAGAGGTAAAAGATACACTGTTGAGTCTTAAAGCGATTATTCAGACCTGTTGAAGTGATTATCTGTGGAAAAACAATGAACAAAAGTTATTTTGGCCTCAGTTCGGAAAATCTCACCATATTAAAGTGCTAACAGCTAGTCCCAGTGGAGCAAACACCAAAGAGGATTGCTGCTGTGCAAGAATAGCCAACTCTGGTCTTAAATATTTCATAGCTGTTCGTACAAATGTCATTTTAAATTTTGCAAATTCACAGCTATATGTTTAATGCACACTAGTCTTGCAGAAAAATCACTATTTTTGCCTGAATAAGTGTGCAGTGTGATGTTGACAGTGACATAAAAGTTTATACCACAGTGTTCATATAAGCTGTTGTGATKTTTTTTATAGATTGGAGTTGGACAGTAATTCACTTTGGTCCTGGCCAGAATACCTTTAGCTTGTCGATTTGTTCCGAATTTTACTCTGAGATTGTCCACAGAGCTATAAAACRTACAGGAAATAAATATTAATTGTTCCTAATCTTTCCACCGAACCCATAAATATCACTCAACCTCAGCTGCTCATCGTTGTGACTTTTGATTAGAGAGTGGTCAGGACTCAAGCATAAGATCAACACATCAGTATCATGAGAAGTGAAGGAGTTTGTTCTTTGTTTCATATTTTCATTGACTCATAAAGCATATCATACCATCCCAGCACTCCAAATAACCATWAAACAATCTCTTTAAGAAACACTTCTCCATCATCTTTTTGAAATTAAAGCATCTTGTGTCAGTTTTGAGAAGCACATGTTAACCCCCAAACCACTGATTGACCCTTTTGGTTATGTTGTTGCATGTGCCGTGTTTTTATTTTACACTCTGTGTTCTGTGCTGTTTGAATTGTTGTTCATGTAGTTTAAAAAGGGGCACTCTGTTATTTCTCCTGTAGATTCAGGTTTTGGCACTTTAACATACATTTTGTATGGGTTGACTGTTAAAAATGTATCCCCATTAGCACTTTACTTTACAACCGCACTTGCTTTGTCCTGAAACATACTTACTGATTTTTAATGTTGGCGTCACATAACAACCACTCACATAGAAGGAATTAAATGGATGGACTAAAACAAACCTTCTTAAACAAGTCTGCTCTATTTCCTGTCAACTAAAGCTGCCAGCTGATCTGCTTTCTCTTTCTTTCTTTCTTTCTTTCTTTCTTTCTTTCTTTCTTTCTTTCTTTCTTTCTTTCTTTCTTTCTTTCTTTCTTTCNTCTTTCTTTCTTTCTTTCTTTCTTTCCTTCTTTCCTTCTTTCTTTCTTTCTTTCTTTCTCCCTCTCTGTCTCTCTTCATCCCTGGGTGTCTGCCTGCCTGTCTTTAGGTTCAGATAGTGCATAAAAAGCTGGACTTCAGCCACATCACCTCTCGCTGTGGCTCCAAGGACAATATCAAACATGTCCCTGGAGGTGGCAATGTAAGTACTGCTGGAGCTGAAGGCAGACTCTGGTCAGGGTGGACACGTTCACATCRGGTTTATTTATTTTTCAGTCCTGCATGAAAGATTTGTGCACATGTCATACATTCATAGCCTTAATTTTAAAACCCATCAGACCATCACTACTACTGATGTAAAACCAGTGTGCTGCATSTTTAAATTTCCCCTGGTTGGACCTCTGCATACAAATTTAGTAAATCTTAGCATTCATCAAGGAGGGCRAATTAAATTCAACTATAAAGGCCTCGCTTCCTGTATCAAATGTTTAATTGAAAACGGACGGTTTTCAAAGTAGCCAGGACTGAATGCGTTGTAATTAGCACATCAGTGACGGCCACTGCTCGCACTTTTGATTGATTTCACGTGTGAGTGTCCACCCCTCCAGATGTTGTTTCCATCTGCTCTTAACACCTGCTGCGCTATCTGCTTGCATCTTTTGGCTGCTCTCACAACTGCCACTTTACCATCCAAGGTCGATTAAAGAAACATAAAAGGTGTGCTCCTAAATCTAAATGAAGGGAACAGAGTTCCTGTGCCAGCGCAGAGCTCTGATCTGACTCTAATTCTTCATGCGGCTGATTGTCTAAAACAGCTTCAGATACAGAACAATARCAGAGCTGGTGAAATCGATCACCGTTTTATGTTCTCTCAAAACACCAAAAATGCACAGCATGTTGTTTTTGACCACTTTGAAGGAGCRAAATCAGCAGTACCTTTTATTTTCTACACCGTTATTGGGAAACCCCTAATTCTCTTCCCCTCTGTGATTATGATACATACTTTGTATGTATTTTTGTATAAATGTTTATTTTATTTATTTATTTTTTTTGTTTGGCATGTCCAGAAAATATGAAACTAAAACAAACAAATAACATGAAAAAATGCACAACATGGATAAACATGCTTATTTTGTTGCAGCCTCATTACTGAAGGTTAATTTCTCTTCAAGTGAGCAAATACAGTAAAACATTACAAATTCTCCAGTTGTCTGTGTTTACTAAAGCTGTGAGTAGATTTTTACAGTTTAAAATCGTTCCATAAAAATGAACTGTAAAATATTTAGTTATGTTTTGTTAYTAGGACTCCACTGTTGAGTAAAAGCTGCTGGTCAGCGGTCATTAGGCCTCCGGTTCTCCAGTTTTAAAAACCAGTGCCTCCCGCTCCTGAGCAAGAAAACCTCTCAAGTTCTGAAAATAGAAGAATAACTGTGTTTGCTTTTTTCCAACAAACTATTTTCTTTTCTGGTCTGTCTGCATAAAGAAGTATCCTCTCTGGGCCTCACAAAATAAAAACAACKTCTGTGACAACAAAGCTGTTCAAAAAACTAGGAACACACGCTTATTTTAAAAAGCTTGTGTTGTGTCGACCATTTTCTTTCATGAAGCATTATTAATAAGATGAATGCTGTGGATGCTGAAATATACATGTGTTGTACTACATGTGATATTTTATGAAACATTATCATTTTTYCCCCCCAGGTGCAAATCTTGAATAAGAAGGTTGATGTGAGCAAAGTAACATCCAAATGTGGCTCCAAGGACAACATCAAACACAAACCAGGTCTGACTCTGCACTCCGGTTTCCCCCATGTGTGTTTTTTAGCTTAAAGTGCCTGTGACATGCATATACTTCAAATACAGAAAGTCAAAGAAAATATCTTTATAGTTAAAGTTGGAACAAAACACACAGTTTTACCCATTTTGTCCTTTAACTGGCATATATTGTTTTGAACTTGGCTCAGCCAAAGTGAAACAGGAAGTGACATCAAAGGGGAACTCTTTAACAAAGAAAACTCTCTTTGTTTATTGAAACCATGTTATTTGAACTCTGACTCTTCTTCATCTCTCTGATAGTGACTCAAAATCATCTTAATAAACATCAGATTCTTCTCTACAGTCTGGGTTGTTGGCTGTTGTAGCAACGCTCTGTTCACATTCAGACATTCCCCTTTGACATCACTTCCTGTTACTTYWCAGGCAAAAATCTCAACAACTGTTCATCTCAGTGACATGAAATTTCTTTTGCAATATTTTGTCAATGACATGTTTTCAAAAACRCATTCWTATGTATTACAAAAATTTGACRTCACAGACACTTTAAAATCTGTCTTCTCACATTGAATRTTCATTTTTTCCACAGGAGGTGGTGACGTGAAGATCGAGTCCCACAAATTGAACATCAAGGCTAAGTCCAAGATCGGTTCCCTGGACAACGTAGGACAAGGCAACGGGCAGACCAACGGACACAAGGTCAAACTTAAAATCTGTGTCAGCTCAAACACATTGTGCTGATTCACTGTGCTGTTACTGTCTGACACCGCTAGATGGAGTAAGACTTTGAGTCTGATATATTAAAAAAACAACTTTTTTTTTCTGCCCACCTGTTTGTGTGTGTCCTTGTCTTCATCTATATTTGGCTGCAGGAGGAGAAAACAGGAGAGAAGACACCTCCGAGTGGCGCTCCAACAACAGGAGCGGCAGACATTGCTAAGGCAGCAGCACCAGGAGGTGTTGTTAAGGAAAATGGCAYGAAGGAGCCCACACCCACTCCTTTTGGAGGAGAAGGACTGAGGGAGCCCATTAGCATAGACAAGCGCATTACTGAGACAAGTAGGTGCAAGCACACACACAGGTAACTTTGATTTAAACAAAAATAAAAGGCTAAACATCTTTTGATTTTTAACTCAGAATTTAACAGTCTTCTTGTGCAACACGGGTATGGTTATGACACGTGACCAAAAAAATAAATAAAAGCACAGAAGAGCTACACAACTTTTCTGTGTTTTTGTGGTTACTAAGATTCGACCTTTAATGCTTCCTCTTAGGTCAATAGATGGCAGTTTTTGTTCTGTTAGGGAAGCTGTCTTCCAACTGAGGAATTGGAGAGTTGACTCCAAGGTCCTTTAGCGAATTACAGTACGTATTTTTGGGGTGGAGAATATACCCCTGCTGCCAAAATTATGCTTATCTGTGTACGAATGAGAATATGTGTAGATGAAGAAAGATGGAAATTATATAAGTGACACCACTATATGAGTGCCTTTAAAGTGCCTGTGACATCAAATGTTTGTAATAAATATGAATGTGTTTTTGGAAAGAGAACATTGATAACATACAGCAAATCAAATTTCACGCCGTTGAGATGAACATTTGTTGAGATATTTGCATGTGAAGAAACAGGAAGTGATGTCAAAGGGTAATAGCTGCGTGTAAACAGAGCGATGCTACAATAATTAGAGAAGAATCTGATGTTTATTTAGATTWTTTTGAGTCACTATCAGAGTTGAAGAGGAGTTTAAATAAGATTGTTTCGATAAACAAAGACTAGAGACTAGAGAGTTTCTTTTCTKAAARAGTTCCCCTTTGATGTCACTTCCTGTTTTACTTTGCTGAGCCAAATTCAAGAGAAAATATGCCAGTTATGAGACAAAATGTGTAAAATCACGTGTATTATGCCAATTTTCTTAAATATAAATGTTTTCTTTGACTTTTTGTATTTGAAGTATAAGCATGTCACAGGCCCTTTCAAATTGATCAAATCACAGGTTCAAAAATGTGTCAGCAAAAGATGTACAGGTTTATTTTATTGACACTTTCTGAGCTGATTATCACTAAAATATTGACTTATTTTCAACAGATTAATAAATTAAAGACAACTTAATCATTCATTAGTAATGTACTGCTGTTTAACCTCAGCTGTGTACGTGCACTCATGTGAATTTGTGCCTTTTTTCCATGTCTGCTGCAGTGATAAAAATAGGCATTAAATGAAATTCTGAGGAGACCTACAGAGTGAAGATTAACTAGTCTTACAGGATAAATTAATCTTCTGCACTACAGGCTTCCAGACTCTCTGCRTTCAAAGGAACAGCCACCTCCTTCCACCTAACAATGCTGTCAGACGCAGCCTTATTGACGGATGGCTGCAGCRCTAATTCTATAAAAATACAAGAGAAACGTGTTGGCCTGTGATTTCAGATCAACATGCATTTACTGCCACAGACCACCTGATCGATAAAATTTGAAACCAAAATCTTTCCAAGCCCAACTTGGTGCCAGATTTTCTTTCCTGCCAGGTTTTCTGACATTGCTTTTCTTGCCTTCCTCAGATTGATTCCCAGTGACCTGCAGATTTCGGCGGGACGTGCATGACGCCCGCCGACCTGCCGCTCGACAGACCAACCAACCAACCGACCCAACACGGCGCAGTCACCTCCCTTTGGCCTTCTCCTTCAGTTCTCCTACTGCAGCATCGAACTCACCGATCGCCTCTCAGTGTTTCTCCGAGATCCGCCTCGCCAGCTTCCTGCTCCCAGCCCTGACCTTTCACCTCTCAGTAACCCCCTAAGTTGACTTTGACCCTGCTAACTACAGAGAAGACCACGTGGTGTTTATCTTTATGTCTGTGTGGGGGGTTAAAACAGCCTCTTATCTGATTAAAAAAAGATCCTAGTTACTACTGCTATAGTTGACTTCACCTCTAACCACCAAACCTAACAAAAACCTAACATCCCAAACACAGAAAAAACTTTAYTGAGTATACTGAGCAGAACCACTTATAATATAGATTGTTCAACCTATGACTCTAAGTACTGTTTAAACACTTTGTTCCGGTCTCTGAGGAAAACCTTCACATTCCAAAAAAACCTTCTATTTCCCAAWATTGTTAGAACTATGCTAATGCTGCTTTTTGTCCCATGTTCAGTCTATCAGACATCGTCAGCCTCGCCAATATATCGCCTCAGTACACCTTTCAAAACACCTCTCATGGTATCCCTGCTCCTTATAATTCAACACATTCATGTTGTTTTTGTGGTTGTTTTTTTCTCTGCTTTACAGATATCACGATGCTCGCAGTTAGTCGACGAGAACACAGTCTTAAGGTGAATTGCAGCTGCTACAAATTGATAGTTTTTGCAAAAAAACAAATGAKCATAATGGAATGAAATTCGATGCAGAAGGGAATCGAGGCGGACGACGATGGTTAGCGAAGCGCTTTAGCTTCTKATTGGCTTTGAGGTATTTGTAATCRGTGCCGAGTGTTTTCCACTAACTCAAGATCACTTTACTTCAGTTTGAAGAAATGGTCTGTTAAGGAAAGTTTTAGCTTTTAAGTATTAAACTAATACAAGTAAAACAGTCACTGCTGCAMCTTTCTGAACACCAAGGGATCGATGCATTATATACAGAGTGTGAAGTATTGTGGATGAAGCACTCGTTGCAAATAGAGTTCACTATTTGGTCAAAAATGGGCAAACATTTGAAAATAAAAATTAGTAGATTTATCGTAGTTTATGGCTGATGATAAAAACACAGGCCAGGTTTGGGTCTAATAACTTACTAACATTTTTTCACTTGCTGTTGAGCTGGTGTTTAAGATGAAAGAATAAAGCTTATTAGCAGGTACAAAATGCAAACTCAATAAGAAAAGAATACATGCTTGCAAAGCTTTTATATTGCTCAGTATTTGCCAGCATTTATCTGAAATAATCCATAACCAAAATATATATCGTGTTCTACGTAAGTCTGAGTGTTCCAGCTTTCTGACAGAAAGCTAAATCTAGAAAACCAGATTGGTAAAGGTCACACGGTCTTAGCACAAGCCCTGAAACTACAGTAGATGTTGAAGCGCTGCATTCAACATCTACTAATGAAAGTATTTAAAAACTAACCTTTGATGATGTTTTCTCTCACACTCAAACTTCCCATGAGGGACCTTCTGGTTAGCAGGAGTTCTACAGAGCCTTACCTTCTTGTTGGAGCCCCACTCTAAGCAATGYGTCAAAAAAAAAACCCTCTCTTGAAAAACTTGAGAATTTCTCACATACACACACGTAAGCACAGATACAGTATGTATAAGTATAGCTAAAAGTAAGCACACACACCTGTAAGTGTGCATGAAGGGAAACACACTCACAACTACTAGGATACACACAATCAGCACTATAAAAGAAACGTGAGATGCTGACCAAGACAGAATTTCGAAGCGCTAGACTGAAACAGACACTTTTTGTTTGAGTTTGTTGGAACTTTTAAAATAACTCCGAWCCCCTGTTGATGTCATCGATATATAATTGTCCCACTTTTCTTGACTACTCTCCAGTTTATTGACAGCAATACAGTCATGTTATCATGGAAGGCTTCTTGTTACTTGCACACATATATATGTATATAAACAACAGCCAGAAAAGGGACAGACAGGGTGAGAACTAGAGGTAGCTGTCATTTAAAGGGAATAATGTTACATTCATGGCCAGTCCGAAGTTCGAACTTCGTGAGTATTTGGTGATTTACTTAYACTTTATAAAAAAAATCTTGTATACTGAACCCACTAATATCAAGCTTCTWATAGTAAATACTCCAAGTAGCAGAATAATAATCCTCTAGCTGTCTGCTGCTCCATCAGGCACATATTTTACCCTTCCTATGTAGTGTAAATAGATGAAGTAAATAGTTTTTTAAATGTTGTCATGTCTTTTTTTTATTACGTTTTTGTGCATGTTTATTTAATTTATATAGGATGCCATTTAATACACTGAATGTTAAATAAATAAGATTCATAGTACACTGGACAGCAGGAACTGCCCAGCTCCAAAATGCCATGAATGCAGCAGTATTTAGGTGAAGCAGATCCAAGAACGGCCTGCGAATTAGACTCCTTTTTAGTGAACAAAAATGTTTTTTTTTTTTTGTGGAACAGGAAGACGTGTGAATTCTCTTTCTGTTTTATTCAGTTTTTAACATTTCACAAACAATCCGCTTTGGAGAAAGAAAAAAAAAGTAGTAAAAGAAAAGTCTTTAGCAGACTGGGTTATGTTTGAAGAAATCGCCTAAATTCAGTTTCACATTTCTCTACCCAACACTGTGACGTGGCTTCGATTCAGACCAAAACGGCTGTCATGGGTCACAACATGAGGCTGGGATGGACGGTCTCGGCTGAAAACGCTGAGGCATTCGTGACGTGTCTGTGGCGTGCTGCCGTAGTTGTCAGATGTGTGAAGTGTTACTACTAGCATCCATCCTGTAGAGAGTGCTGTTCAGCCTCTGAAACACTGATAGTCTGGCTCTTTGACTTCACAAAAGCTGACTGAAAGAAAAAAATACACACACACACACACACACCATCAGAAAAGTCAAAGTCCATACTGTCCTTATTTAAGCTCGCACTATATTATTGTGTCTGGAACACTTAATCAAAATCATCCTGTACAGCTCCCTGAAAACGTCCTGTGCACTTTCAACACATTTCTCGATGCACTCAAAGTTAAATAACTGTACTCAAGTTGCTTTACTGTATATTGGTAAAAACCTTGTCAGCTGTGTACTGTGCGTGYGTGCTTCTGGGAACTAAACAGTCTTGGTAGTTTGTGAAACTTCTGGTGATCAAAAAGAGCAAGCGATCAAATATTCAACWGTTAAAACTAGACACGTGAAAAAAGCCACCATAGAAGCGTATTTATTATTGTACTGCTCCCTCTGATCCATTCCCATGAGTTGCCTGAAAGTAACACACGCCACATGACACATGCGTGGATTATATGTGACAATAATAATAATAATAATGTGAACCTTTTTTTTTTCAGGAACAGCGTAACAAAGGTATCAAAGCACTTTGATAGACGTAGGAGCTGGGTCGTTTATAGGCGAGTAGGAGTCAGTTGTAGTTTTATTGTGTCTACGGAGCTCGTTGTAAGAGTGCGTCACTGTATGAGGGGGATGAGCTGCTGTGTGTCTTGGATTAACCTGTTGGTGCCCCTTTAGCTTAGTGGACTTGAGTGGAACTTGGGTCATCGGTGTACTGTTGGCTTTGATGGTGAAAACACTCAACGCTCCCGGTCCGGCCCCCCTTGTGTCGTTCTCCTTCTCTGGGTTTTACCTTTCGACCAAGCTGCAAGATCACATACACCACATGTTGTTAAGACCTTTAAATTACCTGATTCGTGTTGAAAGGTAATAGAATCTTTTTTTTTTTTTTTTTTGCTTAAGCAAGTTTTACTCAGCATGAAGTGCATTTAAGGATTTTCAGGATTAAAAAGGCTGAACTTAAACAAGACTGAACTGTGAAGGTGTTTTTCAGTGACTCAGCTTTCAGAAAATTTGGAAAAAGGGGGTAATTTTTTCAGGGTAAAATTTCAGATCTACTAATATTTTCATATTATTTACGATTCGACCAGTTCAGTTGACCACTTTCTGCCTGTCCGTTTTATCAAAACACAATTCTGTGCCAGTGGTTAAAACGGATGCGAATCTGTTTTGAATTGGTTCTGTTGCACGACATATGACGTAAGTTTTAATTTTACCATGAAATTTCAAACATGGTTGAATTTTATGCTTCAGTTTAAAAAGGAAATAAAATGCCCTAAAGAAGATCAACAATAATGAATTTAATAAAAACAAACTGCATGACCCATATTTCAGGGTAAATTATTAACTTTTTTTCTCAAAAGAGAAACAAAAAAGTTATTCATAATATTTTATTTGAAAAAAATATTCTACTTCATACTTTTCTGACAGATACAGTTATAATGTTTAGTGCAAACCAGAAAATTGAAATAGCTCAAAATAATCTATTTGAAATATTTGTCTTATTAAAAAGAAAATAGATAGAACTGATAACTGATCATTAACATTTCATTTTGTTTCCTTTTTGTAATTTTGTAAATTTACTAAAATAAAGCAGCAACCTCGAGTGTTTGTTGGCTGATGACATATTCATTGCACATAATTTCATCAAATATTCTTACTTTAAAAATAATATACTTTTACTATTTTTGCAGAACTCAGAAATCCAGCTTGCTGTCTGTACCCAGCACTTTTCTCTCTGCAATGATATAGATCATTTTATTATTTATTATAATACATTAATATATATATTACAATTACATGATTATGTTTAAGACTGCATTATATATTTACTACCCAGTGATTATCAATCTGGGATGATGTGAAAAGGTAAATGTTGTTTTGCAGCTTGGCCAAAAAGTAACATCCGATGGTTTTATTCACCAGTTGTAGCCCGTTAATAACACCCC
This sequence comes from Austrofundulus limnaeus, assembly GCF_001266775.1. Lineage (NCBI taxonomy): Eukaryota > Metazoa > Chordata > Actinopteri > Cyprinodontiformes > Rivulidae > Austrofundulus > Austrofundulus limnaeus. The sequence continues at coordinate 130,269 of NW_013952426.1, read as the reverse complement.
TCCACTGGTATGTCACTGACCATTGTATATAGACGCCACTGTGTTTTTATCACTCCAAAAGTATTTGATTAAAATTTAAAAAAGAGAAAAAAAACTTACTTTTTAACAGGATGTTGTGGATGTTGCCAGTTGAGCGTTCATAAACCTGTTTGTTTATCATAACGATGGTGTTATTATAGGACTGAAAGCATAACGAGAAGGAAGAGTGCGCTTTTCTTTTTCAGAGTCTGCCTTTTTTTTCCACCAAGAAAAGGGCTGCTGAAGTTTCAAGAATGTTTTTAAAATGTGTTTTAAGATGCGAATACGTGTATGAGGTGTGTCTCTGTCCCGTTTTGGAAGATGGATGAAACTAAAAATCCACTTTTACTGAATTCAGGCTGCAGAGCAGGAAGGGAGGCAGTGTGTGTCATGTTAGGAGTGACCTGGTTACCGGCAGAACCGAAAAATCAACCAGTTTTGGTCCAAGAAAACAGGAAGTATTGATTTGATAGATGTGAAATGTTCATTGACACACACTAGCCAGTGCTCTCTTATGGCTACCGCCACTCCCAGTTAGTCTAACAATAACTAGAATTTGTCTTTTGGCACGTGGTTTTAAGTCATGTCTTGTATTAGACAGCTCCTATGTTGACACCTTTGACATACCTACCAACACTGAAATGAATCAGGACCAATTACTTTTCTCAGTGTTAAAGACAAAACTAGGTTGTTTAATCAAAATTGGGTGTAACTTCAAAAGGTTAAAATAATTTGTTGGAAAAATATCTGATTAAAGTGTGTGTTGGTAGATATGCATCTGGAGTCCCTACATGTGTCTCACTACTGTGGAGGCTTTTCTACACTACAGCTCTGAAAAAAGCAGCAGATTATAAATATGTGTTTTCCTGTTGCCAATACACACAGCAGTTAGTGGCTGACCGCCCAGTTAAATCAAAACACTGTTTAAATGTCAGAAAGAGTGGAAAATAAAATTCCTGTTGAATTACACACAACAAACTGCATTTGATTCTCCGTACAAAACACCACCTGTTAAAGGAGAAATCCAAGATGACAGACAAAAGAGGCTTGTTTTTCAGTGCTGTTGAGTGGATCCTCTGTAGCGTGTGCTGTATTATTGCGTAAGGTGCAACATCATTGCAAGAGCATGCAGGAGACAACAAACAGCTGGTTTTTTAAAGGCATCCGTCCTGTTAGATAGTGCTCATCTTCCCCTTTCAATTCTGAGTATTTGGTATGAAAGAGATGTTCATTGTAATTAATTGTTAACTAGTGACGTGGATATTAATCATGAAATAAATAAATAAAAAAATAAGCAAAAGAATGGACTGTGTCTCTGCTTTTTCATTTCTCCACATTAGTTGTGTTTGTGACATTTTTTTTTAACCAGTATATAGTACTTACAATATAGTTCAAGTGTTAAAGTTAGACTTAGGGTAACTACTTTTCTTTGACTCTTAACTCAAAGTATGATGTGGGGGCTACTTCAATTGTGCTGCCAGGTAGATATGCATCTGGAGTCCCTGCATGTGTCACTACTGTGGAGGCTTTTCTACACTACAGCTCTGAAAAAGCATATGTTTAATCATTTATTCGGGCTTTAATTGTAAAAATAAAAATAAAATACACAGTTGAAAGCCTAATTAAAAATGTGTGTGTGCGTGTGTGTGTGTACATTATATGTAGTATAATTTTGAAACACTGTGCTAATGCTTAGCTTACTACCATTTTATTTAAGCATGATAGTCTGCTTAAAACAAGTTGCAGATGTACAGCCAATACTTTGTTTCATTAACATCCAAWCAGACGTTTATAAGATTCTTTGCTAAGACAAACACACGCAAGTTAAGACAATGCAATCACATTATCATTCGCCTTCTCGTGTTTGTTTGCGATCATTTGTAAAGGTACATAAAATAAATTTGTGATTTTATTAGAAACGGGTGTGTTTTCAGGGTTGCCAGATATTCCGAAATTATCGTATTCTTGCAACAGTCATTTCAAAGCGGCAGCACGGCATTTCGTCATTCCACATCTGGCAACTTAATGAGTTCAGTAGGAAGTTTGAGGGTTTTTGTGAACAACACAAAGCAGAGAAAAACGACGAAGAAGACTTGTGAATGTTTTAAGCAAAATAAAATTTAGCTGTACGTACTTTTTTTTTACGGAACGCAAAGGTAAACAGACCAATAATTACAATATGAACTAGCTAGCTATGTTTTGGCTGGTAGATATTATTTTTCGACAATTAGAGACAGCCACCTGAGTAAAGCCAATATACGTTTTAATAACACGGTGACTTTTTGGTGTTCGGTACAACTCATGCTAGCTAGCCGCCTCGGATGTTTTTTAATACAGTAGATGTTTTCAGAATCCTAAAATTCATTTTCTCTTGCCTGGCTAAAAAAAATATATGCAAACTTATTTTTTTATTATTTGTTGCAATACCTGTAAAAAAAAATACAGGCCCTATTTTGATTAAGATTTCTGTTTCACACCAACAACTGTCCAAGTAATTTTTTTGTAATATATTAGTAACACTCAGGCCACAAATTTACTCAAACAGATTCTCCATTTTTTTATTCTTTATATAAAGAGAAACAAAATATAAACAGTCCCCCAACATGTAGAAGGACAAAATAATTTAACTTTATAACCTGGTTTTCTATCAAGACACAACAAGTCTAAGCATGATAAGTTTAAACATCCCTCTGTGTTTTTCAAAGTAGACAGACAGACAGACCGCTTTATTAGGTACACCTGTCCAACTGCTCGTTAACACTTAATTTCTAATCAGCCAATCACATGGCCGCAACTC
>NW_013952426.1:124281-126414 GCF_001266775.1 Austrofundulus limnaeus | reverse complement strand
CCTAATAAAGTGGCCGGTGAGTGTAGATAGATAGCATGTTTTGGATGTTGGACTAGAGTATTCTAAAGACAGAAAATTATGTTCACACATTCGCATTCAACATGATTTTGTGAGTAGCCCTTTTTCGTTCAGTCAAATTTCCATTAAGGGGACATATCATGCAAAATCCCTTTTTTAGCCATTAAATGTGTTCTGTTGTGTACTTAGAGACTCCAGCAGAACATTTTTGATTTAAGTTTTTCGCGGTGCTGCAAAAAGAACATTWWTTGTGTGAGGTGTATCATTGGAATTAAAGAGACAGTATCAAAACGAGTTGTTCTGAGACACCTCAGAAAAGGAGGGGCTTGTGGAGTTACATTATAGGCGGAATTCAGACCAAAGCATTGCAGTTCCACTTTATATAGACTCCCAACTGTGTGAAAAAGAAGGGTTTTAAAGCATGATATGTCTCCTTTAATGCATTTAGTAATTGTAAATAATTTTCAGATAAAATATGACGATGGTAGATTTAAAGAGTTTGCAATGATAGTTGTGGATAAGTGAAATATTTGGTGCAGTAAAACAAAAGACAATAAAAACAAAGCAACAGCGATGTAATTTAGCATTTTATCTGATTTTGTTTCAGTGACGCAGAAATGCCAACAGTAAGCTAACAGCTGATAAAGATGTCCCCCTACTTCTCCCCTCGTTCTTCATGGCTGGCATTGCATTGTATCCTTGGGCATAAAGATAACTTGTGAAATTCCTGCAGGCTGCTTTTACACCACTCCTGATTTAGCTGACAGCTGAGGGTCAGCGTCTGACGCACAAGAGGGAGGAGACATCCTCCTACATGTGGGGTAGCAGCAACAGGTGGTTTCTTTTAAGAAGCTGAAAGCAAATCTTATAGAATCAACTCATAGGTTAAACATAAGATGGATTATGAAAACATTTATTTACAAACATTTGCTTCTGACAAGTCACAATACTTTAAGATGTTTTATAGCTCTTTTGGTCAAGAGGACTTAGAAAAGGATTTTTGATATCAAATAATTTAACACGTGTTACATTGTTCATCAGAGAAGCTTAAAAATCACATAACTTTTATATCTCCAAAACATTTGTTTACCCATTTTAAGTCAGAGTGGATGCTGGGGAAAAGTGACAGTATTTGTCCTAAAACATTAAATGGTGGTTCTCTTAGAGCTGAGTTGGCTAAATTCACTTTGATTTTTATTCATGTACGTGTAATTGTGAAGATTTTTAATAATCTGGATACTGAGAAAAGAGAGGAAGTCAGCACTATAGGCCTCATTACAGCGAACCATAGATAAAGTCTGACCATCGAAACGTTGTGAACACGATGCTACTTACAGGTTTACTACGACAGACGATATAATGTATATCCTGAATCGGACCATACATGTTATGGGCCATGTTAAATTACATGACAAAGTTCAAATGTTTACCTTCTTCAATACATAAAACATTTTCACAATCATTTATGTGTGTATATTAGACATTTTTAAAATTGATTCAATAGGTAATTTATCCTTTTTTGTCTGAGAAATTTAATTAAACTTTAAACACTCCATTTGCACACGTTTTAATGTTGCTGCTGATTAGTAAATTCTGTTAGTTGGAAATGATGCACCTGACATTAACCTTTGACAACAGTGGAGTTCAAAATGAGGTCCTGATGAGAGGGTCACGATCCTGTATTTTTAGAAGTTTCTTAGCTTTGAAGAAGCTGATTTGAAAGCCTGATTTTGAACTTCAGCTTAGCTGCAAAATATCACGTTTACAGGAAATGTCAAAGCTGGGCACCGGGAAGTAAACAGACACAGGAGACAGAACGTAAAAGGTAAGTGATCTTCATCTACAGGGACAGAGGTTCTTAGTTCCAGATCCACAAGGAGGGGAAGAAGGTAGGTGAGAGCCAGGTGAGGATCTTGGTAGGGCTGCTACGATTAATCGATTAATCGACAACTAAATGATTATTAAAATAATCGATGACTAATTTAATAATCGATTAATCGTTTTCTCTTTTTTTTTGTTCTTTGTTTTTCTCTCCAAACTGCTTTGACACCTTCCACTGCCACATCTGCCTTTCTGTCCTTGACACACATGCACAGTAGTGGTAACTGGGGTAGG
>NW_013952426.1:109178-117764 GCF_001266775.1 Austrofundulus limnaeus | reverse complement strand
GAAGAACCCGTCCAGAGGACCTATACAATTTTTTTCCTATTGATTTTTTACCTGGATTACTGAGATGCATCAGGACATTTACTTGTGAAGCATTTTTGTAACAAATGTAAAATAAACCATCCATTATCTTCGTCTTATTCCGAGTCGGGTCGCGGGGGCAGAAGCTTCAGCAGGGAGGCCCAGACCTCTCTTTTCATAGCCACCTCTTCCTGCTCTTATGGGGCGACTCCAAGGCATTCCCGGGCCACCCGAGGGACTTATAGTCTTTCCAGCATCCTGGGTCTTCCCCGAGGTCTTCTCCCAGTCAAACCTGTTGCACCTCCCTACCTCTAAGAGAAAGTCTAGCTACTGTGCAAAAAAAAAAACTCATTTTGACCTCCTGCATTCGTGATCTTATTCTTTCAGTCGTTACTCAAAGTTCGTGCCCATAAATGAAGGTAAGAAGGTAAACAGACAGATAAACAGAGAGCTTCTCCTTACAGCTAACCTCCCACTTCAACACAAGAGACCGGTACAGAGTCAGCAAATCTGCAGGAGCCGCGTAAAATAAACTATATAGATGTAAAAAAGGTACAATGAGTTCACTTGCAGATTAAACCACCTGGTTCTCCTGCTTATGAAATTACAGAACACATCCTGTAACATCAACACCTGCTGGACCAGTTCAACTTAAGTTTGGAGGTCAGTTGATTGAAACATTTTCACACTTGTGTCGACCAGAAGCTTCCTGATGGAACAGAGGCAGAAATACAGATTGAAATCTGCAGTGATGTATGATTTTCAAGCAGTTTGACAGTAAGAGTTAGAAATAATAAGTTAATAAATGTTCTAAAACATGTTAGTAGTAGACACACGTTAACGTATTAGTATTTTATCTCAGAACCGTGATGGACTTTAGTTCTAACAAGTTCTTTTTATTCTTCTAATGTACTGTAAACTTACTCTGCTGTACTTCAGCCAATAGATTCGACTTCTGCACTCCTTCACTTAACTCTGACCTATTCCAGGCTTTACCAGAACATTCTGCTCCCATTCTCAGCTGTCTGCTGTTCTTACATCTTCTACATTCTCATCTTCACAAGGAGAGATGTAAAGCACCTTGGGCCTCTTAAGTTCAACTTTTTTTTTTTGACAGTTGTGGTTTCAGATGAGGCTTCTATTGTTAGAGTGCTTGTCCTTTACTGATGGTCACTTGAGGAGGTGCTGAATATGTGTCCCTGCCTCTGAATGTCCTTCTGTTGTCTTGCACTTCTCCTTGCCTCCCACTAAATAATGTAGTCGTTAMAGGTTGCTGCATTGCAGCGTAGCTTCAGAACCTTAAATCTTCTACAGAGTGAAAGAGCTGTTTGCAACACTCAACACTGCATGGGCCCAAAAGAAAGATAAAGGTAGGTTTGAGTTGCTTTATCTTATGGATTTGTTTTTAGCATGAAATTTCTTAGATGCACAATAAAATGAACCAGCTCGAGTTTGTCATAAAATGTTTGTATAATGGATTTGAACTGAGGTTTGTCATTTTCAAAAGCTGAATGAAACCCAGTGTATACATTTCATAATAGCTTATTCAAAAATATAATACTCTTCAAATATTTGATTTAACACAAAGAGAATCTGCAATGTTGCATTTTTTGAAAGACAGCAGATGAGCCCTCTGCCAAAATGTCCTTAATGTTTTCTGTTTTAATTTAAAATCCTCACAGATTGGTATTGTGAAGCATCACAAATCAGAAGACTGAGAAGTCCTCCACACACTCATTTCATGACAAGAGGTGAGCTTTTCACATTGTTGATATGTTTTTTTGATTTGGGCACAACACTTCCGAAGTTATGATCTCGTCTGAAGCTTAACATTTTAGTATTAGGTCATCATCTTGCAATATAAAGTTTGAAACAGACATATCAAATGTAGAAGAAATTTAGCTCTATTTGGTGCATTATGCACATTTTTAGAGTTCGCCTGTAAAGAATTAACTTTCCAATGCAACGATTAAGATCAACGTTTGTGTCGTTCAGGACACAGCATGTTTTTTTAAGTACATTTTTTTGGTTTGTTTTCCTATATTGTATTGACTGGTCTGTTTACACATTCAAATAATTAACAGTTTTTATGATTTTTATGATTGTGTGATTATATTGCATAGCTGTAAAATAATTTAGAACAGAATAGAATGGAATAGAATAGAGTAGAATAGAATAGAATAGAATAGAATAGAATAGAATAGAATAGAATAGAATAGAATAGAACAGAACAGAACAGAAACAAACTAATGTCCACTGTAGTGGAAATTTGTCTTTGGCTCATTAGACATGTAATATACTAAAATATACAAAACAACATATCAAGCACAACTCTAAAAACCTATAAAAATTCATAAAACAACTTCATAAAAAACATTTATAAAAAAAAATAATTAAAATACAAGATTTAAAATACCTCCACACCCAACATCTCAGTCAGATACACAGGCTATCGCTTAGTTTCATTTAGAATAGTGATGACACTTGGGAGAAAGGATTTTTTTAATAGTTTTTGCTAGAGGAACTCTAAATTGGGGATAAATCGTCTCCCAGACTTCAAAGGCTCAAATTGACTAAAAAGAAAGTGTGAACTATCTGCAGTAATTTTCTTAGCTTTCCTCCTTGTCCTGTCAGTGAAAAGGTGGATCACAAACCTTAAAGGTTTTCCCACTATTTTACTTGCCATTGTCACAATTTTATTTAATTTATTCCTGCATTTGCAGTTGAGGCAGCCAGACCATGCAGACAGGTGAAATGTTAAGACACTCTCAATGTGAGTGCTATACACAAGTTCAATGAWCTGCGCATTGACACCCAGACAGCTCAGTCTTCTAAGAAGGTAAAGTCGTTGTGAGCATTTCTCAAAGATAACTTCTGTATTTTCTGTGAAGCTCAGCTGGCTATCAAGAGCTGTTCCTAAATATTTAAAAGACAGCAATACAAAAACAAAATGCATTTTTTACATTTTATAACATTAATTCTTGTAGTTGCTAAGCTCTGTTAAATTTGTTACAACTTGTTTTAAATAAAAATGAATTGGACATAATCAATGTGGCAGCAAAAGCAGATATGATGTTACGTAGTTTTTCCGGCTGCCATGAATCAGTCATGTTGCATTTGTGCATGTGTGTCTGTTAATTTCTGTCTGTTAGCAAAATATCTCATAAACCAGATTTAACAGATTTAATGAAACAAATTGATTATGTGATGTACTTCTACAACTATTTCATTTTTACAGTCAACCTTATTTAAGATGGGTACCATGGTTAATCTAGCTTAATAAACACAAAAATGGCTGCAACTTAGTGAATTTTACTGATACTGAGCTAAAAYGTGCCAGTAGCTGATAATCTTCAACATATACTAACATATAAGAAGATCTTTGTTTCAGGCTTTGGCACTCTACTCAGAATAAGCATTACTTGAAGGAATACTAGTTTAGTTTGTTTAATTGAACAGTAAGAATTAAATGATTTATTATTACCGGTACATATTATAATTTATTATTGATTGAATCCCTGAAAGATAAAAAGTATTAGTCAAATATTTGAATATACCTTCCAATTCAAAATGAAAGGGAGGGCGTGTCCTAGTACTAAACTGACACTGTGTGAAATGTTTTAGATGTGATACTCACAAGTATTGCAATAATAATAATAATAATAACAATAACAATAATAATAATAATAATAATAATAACGCTCCTAATGTTATCAGATAACTACCAGTAATTTTCTAATTACCATTTAAGACACATTTAAAAACATCTGAAACCTGTAAGTATTTGGATTGTTTAAAGTTTGTCTTGGGGAATATTGTTGATGGAGAAAATTAAACAATAACTGCAGTACAAAATAGACCTCATACAATACAGTATATATACACGTTATAAGTATATCGTATATATAACATAAAATGTGAAACTGCTGTAGTTATTTTTTTAAGAAAAACTCATAACCAAATACAACATAATAAAGAAAATAGAATAAAGTTAATATTAAATATTTACTTTTAAGAAAGTAACTTTGTACACATCTACTCAATTCATACTTAACTTTTATTATACTGAATCTAACAAATTCATGAGTCATGAAGCTTCTATAATATATAAAATGCTTATCTACATAAGCATTTATTTTCAAAGGCAATAAAAAATATTGTTGTTGACTTTACTAAGACTATCCTCATTTTATATTTCATTTCCAATGTACCACTAACAAAGTAAAACAGCAATAAACAGTCCAGACCCCATTTGAGATGCAGATTCATTTTATTCTACTAAACAAGCTTCATGCATAAGGAGACACCACAATCAAGACATCAGGTGCCTCAGAGACAGTGGTTCATTCCTTGTGCTTCACTCTTCATCGTGGGATTTCTGAAATTAAAAAAGATAAAACAAGAAATAACAGAACAAAGAAGCAAATATTAGATTGCAAATATAAAATAAATGTCCATGTATGACATTAGATGTTACAAGAATTTAGGCAAGTATTTTAGTGTCTATGATTTTATGTCCTATGTTTTAGTTCGAACATGTGGTTCATTTTTTTAAAATTGTGGCACTAGTTCTAATTCAACAATGCAGTGTTCAAATTAATTTAAAAGATTGTAAAAAAAAAAACACTACTATGTTAGAAATGACAAAGAGATATTTGACTTTTATAACTGACCTTTGACCCGACATCACGGCTTTTGGCCCGTAGCTTGTTGACCTGAGACTCAGCGATGTCAGCTCTTTCTTCAGCTTCATCAAGCTCATGTTGAATCTTGCGGAACTTGGTAAGATTATTATTGGCCTGTTCCTCCTGTGAAACAGACAAAACAAACCATTAGCTTCTAACTTGTAAAGAAAAATAAGTCAAAATTATGAAAGGCATATTTTTGGCTAAAATGACAAATCTAACAGATTTGTCATTATGATTTCTTGGTATACAATTATTTTTGTGACTTTTTTGTTTGTTGTTTTTGACCACATTGCTCTACTTGCTCACAAAGCTTTGACTGCTCTTCCTGCAGTGAATCATAATATCAAAGTACTCACCGCTTCTTCTGCGGCTTTCTTGTAGGATTTGACCTTCAGCTGCAGCTTGTCTACCAGATCTTGTAGGCGAGCAAGATTTTTGCGATCCTCTTCTGTCTAAAACATAAAAGGGGAAAAAAATTGAATCAGTGAATAAAACTTTGTAAATTATACTGTAAATATATGACAAACTGGAGTAAAACCTAGGTGTCTTAAGTATTGGACCAGAAAGAAATGTTTGACACTTTATTACTGATAAGCAATTTTGATTAAAAAATGTAATCCCTCATTTAGTGTTCAGTTTTCCAGGGAGGAAGCACCACTATCTATCCAAAATTACTGGTGTTCAATTTTGTTTAAATACAAAGACTGTTGAGTCCATATTTTATAATGTGTTTTTTAATGCACTGTCTATGATTTAAAAATGGAAATAAACAAAAAAAATCATAAAATATCAATATTCAGACAGATGATCCTTCATTTAAACAAGTGGAACCAAACCACTGACTTTGTTGCAGCTCCTTATGTGTGATGTCTACTACTTTGTAAACTGGTTAAAACTCACCTGATAGGTCAGCTCTTTGATGCGCCGCTCATATTTTCGTACTCCCTTGACAGCATCACTGGATTTTTTTTGTTCAGCCTCCACTTCATTTTCCAATTCCCTGATCTGTTGATAACGGGAAAAAATGACTGATATGGACTTTTAGAATCAGAGTGGTTTGAATTCTCGGACATTAAAACTTACCCTGGCCTCGAGCTTCTGCACCTGCTTCTTGCCTCCCTTCATGGCGATCTGTTCAGCTTCATCCAGACGATGCTGCAGGTCTTTGATGGTTTGCTCCATGTTCTTCTTCATGCGCTCCAGGTGAGCGCTGGTGTCCTGCTCTTTCTTCAGCTCCTCTGCCATCATGGCAGCATCAGTGATGGCCTTCTTGGCCTTCTCTTCAGCATTTCTGCACTCCTGCACTGCCTCCTCCACCTCAGTCTGAAGCTGAGATATATCAGCCTCCAGCTTCTTCTTCTGGTTCAGCAAGCTGGTGTTCTGTTCAAGGGAAAGGTGACACTTAAAAATCTCTCAGTGAATCAGTAAAATTTTGAAAGAACTAGTGCAAATATGACCTTACCTGTGAGTGCAGCAGCTGAACCCTCTCACTAACATCCAGCAGCTCTTGCTCAGCAAGTTTGCGGCTTCTTTCAGTTTGCTCTAAAGCACCTCTCAGTTCCTCCAGTTCAGCCTGAAGCAGGTTGTTGCGTCTCTCAACAATAGCATTGTTTTCTTTCATATCATCATTGGCTCGYAGAGCCTCATCTAGCTGGAGCTGRGAATCCTGAGGAGGAGGTATAATAAAAATTAAGGTATTTAAGTAGACAAAACGTGTACACAGTGTTTACTGAAGCTAGTTAACTTGGTATGACTAAGGAAAATCATGAAAAGTTGAATTTCAAATCAAAACAATTTTTAACAAATTACTGTGAAAAACAATTTGGAGTAGCTTTCACAACTTTTATTCAGTTGAACAGACCAAGRAAAGCTTGCACACACAATAGTCTGGCTTTAATAAAAACAAATAGCTAATGAAAGATGTGTCACACTCAAAGATTGACTCTACTAGATAAATTAAAAATGTAAACTTTATGCAAACCTTTAGATGTGCATGAACAGCTTTGAGTTGTTTCTGAGCCTCAGCTGCCTGCCTGTTGGCTTGGCTCAGCTGGATCTCCATCTCGTTCAGGTCTCCCTCCATCTTCTTTTTCAGGCGGAGGGCTTCATTCCTGCTGCGAGTTTCAGCCTCAAGAGAACTCTGCAGGGTGTCCACGACTCGCTGCTGGTTTCTCTTTGCTTGCTCCATTTCCTCGTCTCTCTCAGACAGCTTACGCTCAAATTCAGCCTTTATTTGGTTCAGTTCAAGCTGGACTCTGAGAATCTTCCCTTCCTCATGCTCCAGTGAAGCCTTCGGGAGATCAGTTAAAACAGATGGTAACTATCCTGAACTGCTAAAATGTTTTCATTTTTAAAAATTAGACTTTTCAACACACCTCAGCTTCCTCCAGAGCGGTCTGTATCTCACTCTTTTCTTGTTCCAGCTGCTTTCGAATCTTCTCAAGCTCATGAATGTTCTTTCCACCCTCACCAATTTGTTCAGTCAGGTCAGCAATTTCCTCTAAAAGCCACATTTTAAATATTGATCAATTTTACATTGTAAGTACTTTATACATGAGAGTTTTCAAAGAATGAGTGACTGACCTTGAAGGTTTTTGTTCTCCCTCTTCATGGTCTCCAGATGTTCAAGAGACTCTTCATAGGAGTTTTTGAGTTTGAAGAGCTCCGTGCTCAGAGAGCGGGCTTCCTTCTGGGAGCTCTCCAACTCTGACTGAGACTCTTCGTACTTCTGTTTCCACTCTGCCAGGACCTGAATGAAAAGAAAAGAGGAAACATTTCAGAGAAAGGATTTAGTGTATGTGTGGTTTTTGTCTTTTTCGTGTAACACTGGACCAGCTCTACACACTCAGCAGGTGCTGATTTTAAACCTTGTCAAAGTTTCTTTGCTTCTTGTCCAGAGCAGCAGCAGCAGCATTAGACCTCTCCACGTCCACCATGAGATCTTCAATCTCATTCTGCAGTCTGTGTTTGGTCTTCTCCAGAGAGGAACATTTAGCATTCACTGCTTCAACAGCCTCCTCAGCCTCCTGCAGACGTTGAGCCAGCTTCTTTCTGTATTACAGAGAATTGATCCACAGTTAGATGGTTTTATATGGTGCAGAGTTGATCAAGTTAAACAAGTTTGACTCACTTTGCTTCTTCCAGTTCCTCGGTCCTCTGGATGGCATCAGTTTCATACTTGGTTCTCCACTGAGCCACCTCAGTGTTGGCCTTGGACATGCCACGCTGCAGTTCAGCCTTGGCCTCCTGYTCCTCCTCATACTGCTCCCTGAGGAGGTCACAGTCRTGACGAGCAGACTGCACAGCRTGRGCTAATGCATTCTTGGCCTGAATAGGAAGTAAATCAAATTAWTATGCATCATGCATGAACATGTAGTTCATATTGGCTCAGCSTTAYTAATTGTTTGTWACCTTAATTTCYTCCTCCAGTTGTCTCTTGAGATCTTCWATTTGTTGCGTATAGGACTGTTTTCCTCTGGTGAGTTGAGACACCAGRGAATCTTTTTCCTCCAGCATTCTTGTAAGTTCACCTGATTTAATCAGGAAGTCAACATTAAGGTTGTATAATGCATAAAWAGCATGCTCTKTTGGAAGGAAGTTGTACCATTTTCAGTTTGAAGCTTAGCTTTCTGCATGGTGTAATCATTGATGGTGCGCTGTCCCTCATCTGCTTTTGTTTTATATTCATTCAGCTGGTCCTCCAGAGACCTACACATTTTCTCCAGATTGTTCTGGAAAAACAAATATTTTTTTAAATAATGATCTTTAATAAGATGATATTAAAACAATAATTACAAGGCTTCATTTATAAACTTAATTTACCTTAGCCTTGACAATATGTTCCATATTGGAGACGACATCATCAAGCTCCAGTTTGAGC
>NW_013952426.1:97083-107589 GCF_001266775.1 Austrofundulus limnaeus | reverse complement strand
TGGTTTGATTTTGAAGAACATCTTCATCCAGGGCCAATTCTTGACTCCCATGAACGCTCGGATGTTCCACTGGATCACAAGTAGAGCATCTCTGTGTACAGTAAAGATGCATTTTGTGAACTTGAGCTAGATTACTATTAGAGATTAGATTTATAGCTCGAGCACAACCTGAATTTGGGCCGGGTTTGGGACAAAATTATATTCTTGATAGCTGRGTTGGCCTTGGGCTTCTGTGGCATTTTTTAAATTAATGAGGTTACAATCCAAAMATTGTGCTCATATTTAGACGTCTTATTTTGCAAATGCTGCCTTCCTGAAATTTGGTATGCTTGTTTGTCTTTGTGTCTATGGTGTATAATGATGTGATTGTGATGCTGTATTTCTGAGTGTTTTATGTGCTGCAGAACAGGAACCTGCTGTAAAACAGCAATTTTACTGAGTCAGGCTTGATTTTTAGTAATTTTTCCTGTTAAATCAATCAATCAAATCAAATAAATTACTCCCTCTGTTCTCCTGCTGTACATCACACAGCTCAGCAGGCATTTCTTTCACACCGAAGACAGTCAGAGGAGGAAAAACCTTTTTTGCTAACCGCGGGGCAGAGATGGAAACAAGACATGAATGTAAGAGGCAAATCCACAAGCAGCTCTTCCAAGCTGCTCATCTGGCTAATTTAACAWCCACCTTCTGCTGTTGGAGTTATTTCTTTATTTACCTTCGCTCAACAATCTTCTGGAATTCAACTCTTGCCAAAAGACCTCGTGAACGAGCTTGGATACCAGTGATGATAAGTGCTAATCGATCATCTCGCATCTCTTCAAGCTGACCCAGAAGTCCAGCCTTGAAGAACACCTGTTTTTATTAGTAAACACAAAATACTTAGTCATTTTCATACATTGTCCAAACTTCATTCTCTATGRAAATAGATGGACTACCTTAGTGTGTCCTAGTTTGTATTGGTTGTGGTCTATATCCAGTGAACCTAACAGTTTTTCAGCAGCCTTCTTGTTGTCAATGAATTGGCCCTCAGGAATTGCATTGGGGTTCAGAATACGATACCTTTGAAGGAAGTATATCAAAGCTTTTTTGTTGTAATTTTTGTATTTCATTACATGATTGTTCATTAAGGACAAACCTCTGCTTGAAGTCTCCATAGAGGATCCTGTTGGGGAAGCCCTTCCTGCAGATCCTGATGCCTTCCAGCACACCRTTACAGCGCAGCTGGTGCATCACCAGAGGGTTCTCCATGGCCCCAGGAGTCTTAGTCTCATTGGGGATGATGCAGCGCACAAAGTGAGGGTGAGTYGACCTCAAGTTGGTCATCAGCTTGTTCAGGTTCTCCTAAAAATATACCACAAATGACRCAATATCATTGCTGGTATTATTACAATTATGCTCCAGGAAGATAATTAATCAATCAAACAGTTAATGATTGAATTGAAATGTACATAACAATCGTACCCTGTGCAGGGCAGATACAGTTTGGAAAGATGAACCTTTCTTTTTGCCACCACCTTTCTTTCCACCAGAATCCTGAGCTAAATAATAAGAGAACATTTATCATTACAAAGAGTCAAAACATCAAACTTTAGACACTGTTAAATTATAACAGTAAAGTTGTGGCTCTTATTTATGTTTTACATGTTATGCAAATGTTMACATACCTGAGTCAGCTCCTGCATACCCAACAAAAAGCAAAGATAAAAGCTTTACTGTTGACTTCTGGAAMAGACCAACAACAGTCTCATTCAGAGGATCCTTGTTTTTCACCAGCCAGTTGTTGATATTATAATCAACAGTTCCAGCATAATGAACCAGGGAGAAATGAGCTTCTGCTTTTCCTTTAACAACTCTAGGCTTCTGAAAGTTGTTTGATTTTCCCAGGTGGTTGTCATAAAGCTTAGCTTTAAAGGTGACATCAGTGGCTTTAGGAAACATGCACTCCTCTTCAAGGATGGACATGATACCCATAGGCTGATGATAGTTTCATAAAAAAATAAAGATTTTAGTGAGAGAAGTAATATGTTTGGAAGTTCTCAAGAACAATGTATTTTTGACAAATCACCTTTTCAATCAGGTCAATACAGGCCTGCAGATCCATTCCAAAATCAATAAACTCCCATTCAATTCCCTCTTTCTTGTACTCTTCCTGCTCCAGCACAAACATGTGGTGATTGAAGAACTGTTGCAGTTTTTCATTGGTGAAGTTGATGCACAGCTGCTCAAAGGTATTGAACTGGAAAGACAGAAATGATCAACATTTAATGATAATCATATAACAAATGATTGCATAGTTTCTGGCTTTTCTCTAAACTCACATCAAAGATCTCAAATCCAGCAATATCCAACACTCCAATGAAGTACTGGCGCGGCTGCTTTGTGTCCAATGACTGATTGATCCTCACCACCATCCACAGAAACATTTTCTCATACACTGCCTTAGCCAGCGCACCGATAGCATAGTACACCTAAACAGGGAAATAATTACCGTAAGAGCATTGTGAAAATTTTACTTTACATTATAATATACCAAAGTGCTCTCTCATACTGTAGTCCTCTACATAACTTTACCTGAGCGACATTTTGTCCCTTGGTGACCCACTCATTTCCTACTTTGACTCTTGGGTGACAAAGACCTTTGATGAGGTCAGCAGAGTTCAGGCCCATTAGATAGGCGACTTTGTCAGCATCTAAGTAAAAACAAATTATATATAAAATATAAGAATATCACGATGGCGGTGGTGATCTTCTAACAGGCTGAGGCGACTGTCGATGGTGGTGWCAGACTGAGGCAACAGCCGATGGTGGTAAATAGTCGATTATAGCTGACAGCCGATGGCGGTAAATAGTCGATTAGTTATAGTCATTTGCTTCATTGCAGTTGGAGAGACTTAGGATGAGACAGTTACAGTAGCCTGGTTTTCATCCGTTACCCTTTATTTTTTTATTTTTGCATTTTGAAGTATTGTATTAGAAAAGTTTGATAAAAAAAATGGAAAATTTGAAAAAAAGTTCCTCAAATTTGCAAGTATTTTCTTTACGCTTGCTTGTAGTGGTTTTTGGATTTTCCAAAAAAAGATTGTGCAAAAGGGGAGATGGGAACACATTTGCTGAATAAGTTCTGACGTGATGAACATTTAGGCCCAACCTCACATGATTAATATCCTGGATATTCCCATAAGAATTGCATTCTTTCTCTATGTCTCTGGACATCATACTGTAGCATGTAACATCGCCAATACTAGTTGATATGACAGAACAATTACAACTTGCCCAATAGCAACACATTCCTGAAAACTTATCACCATTGTCCCGAGATGTGTGGTCCCTGCTAGTTTTCAACCTCYACCTTCTGTTACAGCCATGCGTAACATCGATGTTTGATAAAACTACGCTTTGAGTAGCCTGGTTCTTTTGCTCCAAATCAGTAGATGGAAACAYGCGTAATTTGCAACATAACGGTAGTTCATGATGATATGTCTCAAACTAACCTGTTCATAGTACTGTAGTTGATTACATAAGGTAGAACTAAATCTCCACATCTACTACAAACAGTAATAAGAGTGCACATACATWTCAGCTTCTCTTACCTTCTGTTCCATCGGCCTCTGCCTGCTCCTCTCTCTGCTTCTGCTTAAACTTCATGTTACCAAAATGCATGATGGCACCAGTCATTTTGTAAATACTGTTCTTCTCTTCTTGAGTGAAGCCMAGCACATCAAAGGCATCCTAAGTGAAATCAATCAGTGCCATTTTTGTTTCTATTTAGCTTCAGAATATGATTTACTGAACATTTTTTGCTGTTTTTGGTTTCAAGGTTGAACTCACATCAGTGGCCAGCAGCTCTTCAGAGTCGTTGATGGAGGCTACAGTTGTCTCTCCTTGGGAGATGAAGGCGTAGTCATAGGGGTTGTTGGTGATGAGCAGCATCTCTGGATGTAGATAAAATATTTATTACATAATATCTTACGTTTTTAGGAAAAAATAATTAGATGTTTTTCATTCACTTACCAAGTAGTTCAGGCTTCACTTGAGACAAGATCTGATAGAAAATATGGTAGTCCCTCTCAGCTTTGAGCTGGTAGGTCACTCGTGATTTTTCCAGAAGGTCTGTTTTAGGGTTAAAAAACATGTTATCTTAGTGTGTTTCTGCACAGAATAACTTTTGTTGGCTGATGGTCATGTTTGGTATGACCACAAATTTGAAAGATGTAAGCATTTTTTACACAAATGGTAAGAACAAGTGAGTGTAATTATTTTGGCAGTTTTATATAAGCCCCCACATTCAGAATTTACCAAACCCTCATATATATATATATATATATATACATATATACAGTATATATAAGGTTTTGTGTGGCTTTTTGGGTCATACTACTTGCTCAGACTGAGTTGATGTTTTAGCTAAATAGAAAACAGTTTTCTTGTATATGTGTATGCTAGTCACACCATGAACAGGAACACTGCCTGGTGGTGTATCCTGATTCTCTAATAGTGAGATAATAGTGAACAGAGCTCTAGCTCATGGGCTTCCAAACTYGTAWATGCCATGGCCCCCCATACAAYATTAGCTTCAGSTCAGGGACCCCCTGAAAACCCACAAACAATACAACAAAATRTGTAAAGAARCWTWCCCCTTTTTTAACTATTCAACAATTATTACATTTGTTTAGTTAAGAATTTTATTAATTAACATGTTTTAAACTCTATAGTCCCACTGAAAAATCAACTTTTAACAAACTGTTGACGATAAGAACAGAACAAAATAAATCAAAACTCTCTTAAGCCCTCTTAGAGAACATTTCAATATATTATTATAAAATGTATTTTAAAACAATGGTTTCATTTTATTATGATTTAAAATGTTTATTCGATTTTTTTTCTTATCTTCCATCCAGGTTCCTGAGGCACCCCTAGCACACTCTTGTGACCACTTTAATAAACACTGCTCTAGCTCATGCACTTTASAAAAGTCGGTGTTCAGATGTAAAAATTTTTTGTACTTACAGGTCTCAATGTCAGCAGAKGCCAGCTTTCCTCTGTTGTCAAAGTGAATTCTGATGAATTTACCCTGAAAAAATAGCTGAGTTAACATTCATCTCTAATAGGGAGAATATTCTTTGTCACTTAGAAACTCAGTTACTCACAAATCTGGACGAGTTGTCGTTCCTGATGGTCTTGGCATTACCAAAGGCCTCCAGAGCAGGGTTAGCCTGAATGATTTGATCCTCCAGGGTGCCCTGATATTAAAGAGCCACAGGTTTAAAGAAGCTTAAAGAATAAAGGCAACTTCGGATTTATAGTTCTGTGATTTTAGGAGACCATGTAGAACAAACCTTCTTTTCCGCAGCAGCATCTTTCTTCCCACTGGGGACAGCAGCAATGCTGGCAAAGTACTGAATGACTCGTTTGGTGTTGACAGTCTTTCCAGCTCCAGATTCTCCACTGAGTGGAGAACACACCGAAAGTTTTAGGCTATGATCAATGAATTATGACTGATTAAAAGATTTTCTATCACAATAACTTACGTGATGAGGATTGACTGGTTTTCTCTGTCTGTCAAAACAAGTAATTAAAATAATAATGGTGTGATGAATGATTGATCAAAATCACAGTAAATGATGAAGCACAAAGTAAATGATGTACCTGCCAGCATGTACTGGTAGGCATTATCAGAGATGGAGAAGATGTGAGGAGGAGCTTCACTCCTCTTCTTTCCTCTGTAGGCGATGACCACCTCCTGGTTGTAGACCGGCAGCCACTTGTAGGGGTTGACAGTCACACAGAACAGCCCAGAGTAGGTCTGCCATGACAAGAGAGGTGTAGAAAAAATGTTTTCAGATGCTAACATACTGTAGTTTAGCAGTTAGAAAATGTAAACCCGCCCTTTAACTCACATAGATCATCCATGCTGCGTAACGCTCTTTGAGGTTAAACAGCACAGCTGGCTCATGAAGGAAGGTGAACATGGCCATGTCTTCAATTTTATCAAACTTAGGYGGGTTCTGAGGGTGCACATCACACTCCTTCACAGTGACGGTCTGACAAAAGAAGAGACAAATCTCACACATAATGTCAAGAGTTTTCATTTTCATTTGAACAGAACCGATATCATACCTTTCCAAATTCAGTCTGGACAGTGACTTTGTCGCCATCACGTGTTGTGACAGATGCTTTCACATACTCAACTTCAGGGTCCGGTACAAAACATTCTTTCTTCATGTCAAAGGGACGAGTCTGGGCCTCTAAGCGCTCCTTGTCCGATTTTCTCAGAAAAGAAGCAGCAGCCCCAAACTCTGCCATGGCGGCATCACCCATGATTCAACTTTTGAAAAACAAATAAAAATTAAATTAAGTATTTGGTATGGAGTTTTTTTTATAATGAATATTTTTGCACTCATATGACTTTCGTCAATACAAGACCTAAGAAATAAATGACAAATTATTTAAAACTTAAACATTATTATGTAATAAAATTGTATTTATGTTTATTTATAACAAACGTTGTCTGTGTTTACTGTAGCCTAAAAAAAACAGTTAGGTCTCCACCCTTTTTTATTGTAAATGTAGTAAATACTTAACTATCAAAGTGTCTCTAAAATGTGACTCTGAATAGAAAAAATAGAATTTGGTATCTTAAACTGAGTTGCTCAGTCATGTAAAAATGTTGCTGTGAGTTTACCTGAGTTGTTTTCAATCCAAACCTGAATACTTGCTGTTTAGATTAGAAGCAAAACACAAGACAGAGTGGTTAAAGTTCTTACAATAGAAATAGAAATTATATTATGATTTGCTTAAGAATCACTACATTAAACAGACATATAAAACAATAGGAGAGTGAACTTCAGAGTAATTTTATCAGAAATCTGCTGATCAGTTATAATAGACATTTGTTCTCACCTGAGTGGACTGTTTTACACTCAACCTTGTGAAGTGAAGTGATGGATCCAGTGCCCACCAGGCTTCCTCCTCTTTAATAAAGACTGTAAGTCACCCAAATATGGGTATGAATATCAGAGAAATGGCATCCAGTGGGTTCGTCACAAAAAGCATTGTCCAAATTGGGCCGAGCCCACTGCTGCTATTTGTTGCTCTCACCTTGAACAAACGACTGAAACACCAGAGTGGACATGACAAAGAAAGGGGAAGGCAGGAGGTAGGGGGCAGGGACAGACCGCTGTCAATCAAATCATTCTCATCTTTTCCAATGAGTTTTAGCTTCTTCATATCAAACACATTTTTAAGGATATTGAACTTTTAATGACATAATTTTTATCAAAGCTTTTTTATATGATGGCTTAACTCCGTGACTGGCAAAACCTTGAAGGATGTTGTAGTAACTGGCCACCCATTTCCAAAAATTAAATAATATAGTCATCAGAGTACTTAGTTTCTATTGTAAGAAGTTAAATTGCTCTATCTGTGTGCTCAAACCTAACCTAAGCCCACCATACAAGCACAGCTTCAACTCAGACATTTCAAGATCCACGGTTCAACAATAGCCTGTCCAGGGATAGGATATAAAATACAATCCGAGATGAAGAATAAAGAGCTGCAGCTGTTGTCTGCAAAGAGACAAGACAAGGCCAAGGTCACAGTTGTGAAACCCTTTTGTTRTCACTCACCAAGGCTCGCAGTTAGGTCTCCACCCTTAATCCACCCCTGGCCACTTCCARCATGTCTGCTGCTGCTAAAAGAAAGGATACAATGCAAAGACAATGCAGTTAAACTCAAGTTCATATGACAGTAGACAGTACCTGATATCAAGCACCACTGAGTGATAGAACTGAAGTAACACTTACCATGTAAATAAAAAAAGTTCTTGTTTAAAATTAAAAGTCTCATTCCCAGATAAATTGATAATGGAATATTAGTYCTTTCTTTAACTTCTCCCCTTTTTGTAGGAAGGATCTGAAATTTTGGATCAAGTATTATTGAAAGACAGTGCATAACACAACTAACACCTCAGTTAAAATATACTATGGATAGAGATATTTTATGTATGTTGAATCTTGTGCTTTAGCATAATCACCTCTCCATAAGCAAAAACAAAAGAAATTTTTCAGTTTACCTCAGCAGTCAAGAGTCAATATTTGAGGAGAAACAATTAATAAAATATGGTATTTTGTTTCTCATAACCCTATTTTAAAATTAACATTTTCTAAAAATCTTTTTTTTATTGCTGTAATTGTTTGAATTACCTCCCCAGGATGGCTATCAGATCTGGCAAAGACTACATTTAACGTGTGTAAGTTGTGCAGGTGATGTTGCACTCTTTTTTTTTTTCATTTAGGTGTACAGTTTTATCTTGGCAGTAAGCTAATTTTAATTTACAAGATGTTGGTAGATATGCTTGCAAATACATTTTCTTTTTCCTAGTTTTTGGACTGAAATGCGTGTTTAACAGTTGCACTAATTGAAAAAATATTTGTTGTAATTAAGTTTAACTGTGTGTCCTAGAAAACCTTGACTTTCTAACTTGTACAATTACATCAAATGTGTTTTTTCTCGATGTATAGAAATAAATTCATAAAATTTGTGTATAAAAAGCTGAAATCTACAACAGGTTTATGKATTGAAAGATAATACATTGTTGTGACCTATAGGCCTCTGTCCAGAAGTTCCCTGCAGCGACTGCCCTTGGTTTGCTCCTGTTGACATGACATTGTTTTCTTCTCTTTATTCTTGAGCACAAAGATAACTTGTGAAATTCCTGCTGGCTGCCTTTGAGGGCTTGGCAGTTCAGAGTGTAGCTTGGGGACAGCTTGTGATGCAGGTGCTCAGGACTGTTTTTTTTTTTTTTCTTATTTGATCAGCAGCAACAGGTGATAAACCCAAGAGCATCTAAAGGTATACTACAATGAATTCAATAAATGTAGTTTAATATTAAATGATTTAAGATTGTCCTAACTTCTTCAGTTTTAAACTCACATCTAAGAAACTTTAACAGTTCAAGCACGGACATGAACGCACAAGGGAACAAAAGGAAATAAACACCAAAGTATCATTAATTTTGGCAATTAGGAGTTTAAATAAGAGAAGTTATCCTGATCAGAAAAAAATTCAACCAAGTTGTGGTAAAACTATCTAACATTACACCTCAGATTTTGAATGAGAACTCTGTCGTCACTATTTCCGTTGCATCTTCTCCCATGAGGCCCTGTCCCTGCTTGCCTTTGTACTTGAATTTTCATCTCCTTTGCTTATCCATTAGTCTATTCCAGGCTCCAGAAGAGAGCACTTGTTGAATCATTGAAGGTCTCATTCTCAGCTGTCCACAGTCTTTGAGTCACATGAGAACTCAAAGGAAGGCGTGAGGCACCTTGCTCCACTTAAGTGGAGAAATTGGATCCAGCAAAGCTATTGGTAGTATTTGTTATTTATTGTTTGGAAAGGTCACCTCTAAGGGGAGTAGATGGTTCACACATTGTCTTCGCTTCATTCATTTAGACTCTAGACGTCTGTGTGTGGACTCAACCTGAATACTTCTTGTTCTYTCAGGACATCATAGAATTATCCAAAGGTAATGTTTATTTAAATCTTTATTGCATTGTCACTCAAAACTGTTGCATTTGATTGATAAAATGGTATGTCATTAATTAGGTAGGGCCCTCCTGGTGGACATCATTAAAGTTGAGATTACCTGCTGTCAGACTCCCTGACCAGGTTTGCTTCTGTTCTGGGATTCAGTGGGCCTTTTCTTATCTGACGACAAAGATGCTCATTKCCCTTCAGCAACTCTTGTTAAGGTTAGTAGTTGTGACTCTTTTAAAGCTGATATTTGTACATTCATGTCTGTAATCTTACCCAAAATAAATGTATTACTGTAGTGTTGTGCTTCAATCTTTTTTACCCAAATGTATAGACACTTTGTTGTTGTTGCTCCGTAATTACAAATGTTGCTCTTCTTAGAGTAATGCTGCAGKTTCAAAATGCTGCACACATTTGTTAAAGGCTTGTAAGGAAAGGTGCTAAAATTAATGAGTGCATTAACCATGATATCTAAATTCTGTCTAAAGCAGTGAGCAGGTTAGTAAACTCATGCAATTTGAAAATCTAAATGTTGATTTTCCTCAGTTGCAAGAGCATTCAAGCATTCATAAATAAAAATTTTGGTTTTTCGGTAAGAACATCTGTGTTGGGCTGTGGGAGTCACGTTGTTCTGTGTAAAGCATCTTAGTCTTTTATTTGATTCTTTTTCATATTTTACATATTCAGTGTGCATTGCCAATGCAATGCACACTTTTGTGATTCGTTTCCCATCCAAGTCATCTCAACTTTGCCATGCTTCTCCTCCTGCATACTTTGTCCTAGAGCTGCCATTGTAATTTATATCTGTAAAACCCCTGTGCCAAATGATGGCTATGCCTTTTCCTGCCTGTAAAACTTATAGTTTTTGAAATATTAATGTTTAATAAATTATAATGGCAGTCAGTGGAGCCTTGTGTTGGTCCAATACTGCCCCCTGCTGCATCTACACAATATGGTACTGCACCATAGTTTCAT
>NW_013952426.1:93260-96104 GCF_001266775.1 Austrofundulus limnaeus | reverse complement strand
AAGCCATGCTGCAATGACATGCTACGTGGCAATGCACACTTGTTTTTACATCGTAAAAACCCATGTCTAGTTACAATTTTGTTTGAACCTAAAAGTCTTTAGTTGAGTTAACAGTGTATGTAAAAAACACCGTACAGTTATCTTTATGGGGACATTGCACTGATGTCCATTAATTTCTATGGCCTAACCCTGATTTATTTACCATTATTTAACCAGGCAAGTCCTGTTGAGATCTCAGATCTCAGAACCMTGACCCCTTACCCTACACCTAACCTCCCAGGTACATACCTGACCATAATTCTAGTCTAAACTCAGTTTACRCTTTAGTCCTAAATCTAATCCCCGACCCACCAGCGATTTTTCCTCCAATGGGGACGAGACTTAGGTCCCCATAAGTAGGTGTGTATGCCAAAAATGGTCCCCCCATAGTAGGGAATACCTGCTCACACACAAACTCGTTTTGTGTACCCCTATCTTCATGGGAACTTTGCATCGACTTTCATTAATTTCTATAGCCTAACCCAGACCCCTCACATTAAACCTAACCACCCCAGTATGTTGTTTTTTTATGTTGGCCCTTTACTGCCCCATAACAACTCCAAAAAGACAAAGTTGGTGCAAAAATGAGACGATGCATAAAAGTTTTCTTAGTTGTTCCCTTTCAGTTGATTTACTCATAGAATATGGGATGTCATGCCCCCGCTGACCTGGCACCACTATTTACACAATGTCACACTGCGTCTTTAGTCAGGACATGCTGGGTCATAATGTCCCAATACTTTATTTGTTGTACCTTGTTTTCTTCTTTAGGGAACGGTAGTTACATGTGTGGCATTACGATTTTCATATCTTTTTTCCTTCATTAGACATACTGTATCAGAGTCAGTCACACACTCTCCAGATTGTTCTGTTGTTGTACGAGGTGTGATTAAAAAAATGCCTAAARCTTTCTGTATTAGAATATTTGCATATTTCTTTTACAGAATACATTTTAACATTCATTAATTTGTTCAGTTTTTATTCATTTATTTATTTGAAATAGTGCCTAAAACAGTGTCATGTGGTCATTTGGACTTTTAGCCAAGTATTATTACCTGTTAAAATAAAGGTTATATATTATTTGACAGACATGATTTCTTATAATCTAAATTTTTCAAAGATAAAATATTAACAAATTTCACCGTTTTGTTGCTGTTGCCGATTTAACCTATCTTTGTCCAATAAAAAAGTTCAAAAAATATTTTTTTACTTCAGTCAACACAATTAACATAAAAATTATTTAGATATTTTGCCAGTAGTTACCCTCTCATAACAAATTCAGGGCAATGAAACAACCATATTATATAAGCAAAAGTATTAAATTAATTGAAATATAAGATGTGCAATTTCAAAATAATATATTCTTTGAATATTGCCTTGGTGTGAAACAGCTACAAAGCATGAGTTTGGTTATTCACTTTTATTCTTATTTCCTTTAGATGATTTTAGACACACCAATAAAAAACTTTGTCAACAAAAACTCAAGAATCTATTTCAGATGCACATTAAGTTTATTCTACWGATCAAAACAACATGCTTAGGGAGGCACCACTACAAAGACAACAGGTGTCTCATAAATAATATTTTTGAAGAAGCTTTATTCTTCATCRAGTCCTTTCTGAAAGAAAAGAAAGAAAACACAGAGTAAATAATGTGCAGTCATAATAATTGTAAAAGAAACAAACCTGAACTATTTATCTWGTTATGAAAGAAATGTTCAGGAAACTGTGATTTCATTAAAAGTGGGTGACAATATCTCACATTTYACAAATTCTCAATCAGTGGTTTGTAAGAAAGGTTCATGAAGCTATTGTGGTTTGAGAGAGATACCAAGTGGGGGTTGTGTGAAAAAGATATTGGGGATATTTAGGTTGTCATTACGTTTGTTTTAAATGTTTTTTCATTGTTTGTAAATTTCAACTAGCATTAGTAAATATGGTTATTTTGGCTTGTGGAAATAAATCTAAAATGTTTGTGGATCTCTGTTGTACATTTGTTTCGTCTCAGATTTACTCAGAGTCGCTCCGTACGAACCTTTGACCCGACATCACGACTTTTGGCGCGAAGCTTGTTGACCTGAGACTCAGCGATGTCTGCTCTCTCTTCAGCTTCATCAAGCTCGTGTTGAATCTTGCGGAACTTGGTAAGATTATTGTTGGCCTGTTCCTCCTGTAGAGAAAACGTAAGGTTATGAATATAAMCACGGTTCMTTGAAGGAATGGAATGAAGTAAAACACACAGTTGTGTATGGGACACGCTCGCGCGCCTGGCTGAAGCCACCTCTAATCACGTCTTTAGACCGGTGACGTGGTGACGTTGAACGTCTGGTGACAGGCTCCGCCTTMGCCCTATAAATTCGGAGTCACCAGCGTCATTACTCAGTTAGAGACCACCCTTCACCGAGTCTTTTGTGATGCGGGTCAACAAGGTGTTGTACTTCGTTCCATTCCTTCAAGGAACCGTGGTTATATTCATGACCTTACTTTCCTTTTCAGTCATTTCGCTCAGTACAACACACAGTTGTATATGGGACTTGTCAAAGCGCCCCGCAGAGCAGTATCAGACCTGAGTTAAGTAGTCTGCCTGAGTGAGTACTGTACTAATGCAGAGCTTTGGACCTGGCAGAAAGTACAGAATAAGCCACCGAAGGTGCTGTTACATCCAGGCTGTAAAATCGTGCAAATGTGTTTGGTGAGGCCCAGCTGGCCGCGGCACAAATGTCACTCACAGGTACCCCTTTGCTACAGCCCTGGTGGAGTGAGCTTTAACTCCAAGAGGGATTGGAAGGTTTTTGCTGCTATATGC
>NW_013952426.1:90654-92702 GCF_001266775.1 Austrofundulus limnaeus | reverse complement strand
GCACAGAAGATGCAGCCTCTTTTGCTCCTCAGATGCAAAAGGGGGGGGGGATGAAAGCTGGAAAGCTCTATAGACATAGAGCTGTAACTAGAAGGTATCACCTTAGGGGCGGCTGTGGCGGAGTGGTTAGGGGAGTCGTCCTGGAACCAGAAGGTTACTGGTTTGATCCCCCATCGAGCCGTCTCAGTCGTTGTGTCCTTGGGCAAGACACTTCACCCAACTTGCCTACTGATGGTGGTCAGAGGGTCCGGTGCGCCTGTGTATGGCAGCCCCACCTCTGTCAATGTGCCTCTACAGTGTAGTTTGCCATCATCAGTGTGTGAATGTGAGTGTGAATGGGTGAATGTCTGTTAGTGTAAAGCGCTTTGGGGTCCGGAGGGACTTGAAAAGCGCTCTATAAGTTCAGTACCATTTACCATTTACCATTTAGGAAGATACGTAGAGTTAGGGTGCAAAACCACTTTAGAGTCATTAGTAGAAAACTGGATACAGGAGGGGTTCACTGACAGAGCGTGGAGGTCCCCGACCCGTTTAGCTGTAGCTAAAGCCAGAAGCAAAGCAACTTTATATGAAAGAAACTTGAACTCTACAGACTCTAGAGGCTCAAATGGAGGGTCGCAGAGAGCCTCAAGAACTACAGTGAGCAGTCAACGTCACCACGTCACTAGTCTAAAGACGTGATTAAAGGTGGCTTCAGCCAGGCGTGCGAGGGTGCGCGTGTCCCATATACAACTGTGTGTTGTACTGAGTGAAATGACTGAAAAGGAACAGAACATATTTAGAGACATTTCAGTGGTCATAACCTCATTTCTTTATGTTTTACTTTCAAGAAGCCAGATCTTCAAGCTTTCTAAACATTTAAAATAATTTTTTTCTCTCATCTTTTTATCATTCTTTCTAGCTGATAGGTGCCATGACAACATGTGTTRTAGTATTTGCTTGAAATAATGAGAAAAGTACACAAATGAAGAACAAATGATTACATGTCAGGTAACAAAAATAACTAAAATTCTAGTCATTTTCACAGATGTGCCATGGTTTGATGTAGTGGTAGCTGAGAGTATCCCTAACGCATACTCTGAGTGCTAACAGTTTCCAGTTTTCAAAGCAGTTAAAAATGACTGTGGCCCAACGGTCTTGRCAATGGCAAGAATATGCTTTCATTCAAGGAGTACTTTCATGTTGCTGTTAATCTATTTTTTAATAGAAACAAATTATATTTATGTGACAGACTGCCAGGAAGAAAATGCCTTAAAATGTCAAATTAGGAATTCTCCCTTTCCATGTKTTATATTTATAAAAACACATTCTTTCTTTTGAGTTTAAGAGTCTTCCCATTTTTGAATGATTTATAAATCRTATGTCATGGTTTAAAAAAAATGGGTCAAAAAAAATGGTCAGGTCCTGAATAAAAACATGACTTAAAAGTAAAACAGTGACCAATAATTAAAACTCTAAATTCCCAAAGGAATAATTTATGCCAAGTCCTTTGAAATAAAATATAAACAAAAATGACTCCAAACTTTCCACAATACTGTACTTAAAACAGTGATTTAAAGTTGAATATACTCACAGCCTCCTCTGCAGCTTTCTTATAGGATTTGACTTTAAGCTGTAGCTTATCCACTAAATCTTGTAGACGGGCCAGATTTTTACGGTCTTCTTCAGTCTACATTGAAAAAGATAAAGACAAAAAACAAAATATATTCATGTTTTTATTTTTGTACATGTAATTCTATAAGCATAAAATAACTGTGGTCTAAACACATKTTTACCTGATATGTAAGTTCTTTGATACGTCTCTCATACTTTCTTACTCCTTTTACTGCATCACTGGCTTTTTTCTGTTCACTCTCTACTTCATTTTCAAGCTCCCTGACCTGCAAGATGGCACAACAGGTTATGTACTGTGCTTGTAGAGGTTCTGCAGAAACAGGTTTTAATTTGGTTGTTTAAATGGACAAAATTTGAGAAATAGCTTTTATTTACCCTGGCCTCGAGCTTCTGCACCTGCTTCTTGCCTCCCTTCATGGCGATCTGTTCAGCTT
>NW_013952426.1:86865-89109 GCF_001266775.1 Austrofundulus limnaeus | reverse complement strand
GAGCTCTCCAACTCTGATTGAGACTCTTCGTACTTCTGTTTCCACTCTGCCAGGACCTGAATGAAAAGAAAAGAGGAAACATTTCAGAGAAAGGATTTAGTGTATGTGTGGTTTTTGTCTTTTTCGTGTAACACTGGACCAGCTCTACACACTCAGCAGGGTCCTGGAGGGGGCATGGGAGTTTGATCAACAAGTCTACATGTTTTTTGTGGACTTGGAGAAGGCGTTCAACCATGTCCCTCGTGGAGTCCTATTGGGGGGTACTCTGGAAGTATGGGGTACCAAGCCCTTTGATACGAGTCTCTATAACCAGTGCCTGAGCTTGGTCCACATTTCCGGCAATGAGACAGGCTCGTTTCCAGTAAGAGTTGGACTCCACCAAGGTTGCCCTTTGTCGCAGATTCTGTTCATCATTTCTGCACATCTTCATCCAAGATGGCGGCACGTATGGCCGCCACGGTGATTTGCTGCACCCTGCTTTGCTTGTTTTTATTTGTAAATACTGTATCACCTTGCTCTTATACMTGTGAAGAGCTCCTTAACATAGGATCTGTTACTCCTTCAGACTTGGTACCKATCTTTCTGGCACCGGCAGCAGATTTAGTACTCTTTTTGAGGGAAAAGGTGAGGAGCTGCAAGTGAAAGAGACGTGGGAGGTGCGCTGGGGCCCTGCTGTGTCTCCGGAGACACGGGATGTGCACCCCACTTCCTGAGATTTTTCTTTCAAATGTCTGCTCATTGAGCAACAAAATGGACGAGCTGGCACAGCTGACAAGATGTAACAGGGGTTTTTCCTCCTCCTGTGTGCTCTGCTTCACAGAGACGTAGCTACAGTATGTGGCCAGATCCCGGACCA
This sequence comes from Austrofundulus limnaeus, assembly GCF_001266775.1. NCBI lineage: Eukaryota > Metazoa > Chordata > Actinopteri > Cyprinodontiformes > Rivulidae > Austrofundulus > Austrofundulus limnaeus. The sequence continues at coordinate 88,253 of NW_013952426.1, read as the reverse complement.
CGCGCTACACCTGGATGGATTTCAACTCATCCGCTTGGATCGCGACCTGGTGCTCTCACGCAAGTCCAAAGGTGGGGGAGTCTGTTTCTTCATCAGCACCCGCTGGTGCAATGGCATGTGTGTGATCTACCAAACCTGTTCACCTGCTCTGGAATATCTTTTTATCAACTGCAAACCATTCTACTCTCCACGTGAGTTCACTTCATTCATTTTGGTCGCTGTTTACATTCCGCTGGAGGCGGATGCACACGAAGCACAACACGCACTTGCAGCTCAGATTCTGTGCATGGAGTGAACTTTTCTGGACTCTTTAGTCATTATCCTGGGCGACTTTAACAAGGGTAATCTGAGCAAGGAACTCCCCAAATACAGACAGTTTATTAAATGCCCGATAAGAGCAGAGATAACCCTGGACCACTGTTACGCAACTGTGAGCGGAGCCTACCGAGCAGTGCCACGCGTAGCTCTCGAACTTTCAGACCACGTCATGGTCCATTTAATCCCTGCTTACAGGCAGAGGCTGAAGCTCTCCAAACCTTCAGTCAGGACTTCAAAAAAGTGGACCACTGAGGTGGTGGAGGAGCTGCGCGTGCATGGGCTCCACAGACTAAGAGATGTTCAGGATGGCCACAGACAACCTGGATGAGTTTACAGAGACTGTGACCTCAAATATCCACTTCTGTGAGGAAAGCATAGTGCCAACATGCACCAGTGTATGCTATCAAAACGACAAGCCCTGGTTCACAGGCAGTCTCAGGCGTCTCAGACTGGAGAAAGAGACAGCACTCAGGAGTGGGGAGAGAGAGAGCTACAAGGTGGCAAAATACAAGTTTAGCAGGGAGGTGAGAAACGCTAAACTTGTGTATTCTGAAAGTCTCMAGCAACAGCTCTCTGAAAACAACTCTGCCTCAGTATGGAGGGGGCTTAGACAGTGAACCAGTTACAAGCAAGCTGCTCCCCCTGCTATCGATGATTGGAGCCTGCCAACAAACTCAATGAGTTTTACTGTTGCTTTGATCTCCCGGTTCGGGCATCTGGTTAGGATGCCTCCTGGACGCCTCCCTGGTGAGGTGTTCCCGGCATGTCCCAGTGGGTGGAGGCCCAGAGAAAGACCCAGGACACGCTGGAGGGACTATGTTTCTCAGCTGGCCAGGGAACACCTTGGGATTCTCCCAGAGGAGCTGGCCCAAGTGGCTGGGGAGAGGGAAATCTGGGTCTTTCTGCTTAGTCAACTGCAACCACAACCCAACCCCGGATAATCAGAAGAAAGTGGATGAATATAGTTTACATCCATGATAAAATTACATATCAGGTGCTGATTTTAAACCTTGTCAAAGTTTCTTTGCTTCTTGTCCAGAGCAGCAGCAGCAGCATTAGACCTCTCCACG
>NW_013952426.1:76987-85091 GCF_001266775.1 Austrofundulus limnaeus | reverse complement strand
TTATAGTAAAAGTATTTAGCTTTGTTATGGTCAAAATGAACCCAAAGAAAATTCAACCTATTAAAAGCTCTTACATCGTCCACTTGCTGCTCCAGCTTTGCCTTGGCCTTGGTCAGAGTGTTGACTTTGTCTTCCTCACTCTGCAGGTCATCCAGTGTTTGTTGGTGAGCTTCCTGTAAGGCTTTCTTTTCCTTGGTCAGCTTAGCAATGATTTCATCCAAAGCAGCCATCTCCTCTGTCAGGTTTTTTACCTATAGCCAAAGTTGAGTTTTGATTGAAATTTTGAGAATTTTAACAGTATGTATTAAATGTGGTATAGTAAGTGGTGTTTTTTGTACCTTGTTTTCAGTGGCATGCTTTTCTTTCTCAACTTTGGCCAGAGTTAGTTCTAAATCGTCAATATCCTTCTTTAACTCAGAGCACTCATCCTCCAGCTTCCTCTTCTTAGCTGTCAGTTCAGAGTTCATCTCCTCCTCATCCTCCAGCCTTTCTGTAAGCTCTTTGATTTTTGCYTCCAGCTGAATTTTGCTCTTGATCAGCCCCTCACATCGTTCTTCTGCATCAGACAGATTATCTTGCTCCTGTTTTTAAAAGAATTGAACATTGTGAACATTATAAATATCATTCAGGACATGGTAGCAGTTTAAATCAAAAATTGTTTTTAACATACAGTCTGGACTTGAAGCTGCAGGTCGTTCTTCTCTTGGAGAAGAGAGACCATTTTCTCCTCTAGTTCCTTTCTACGAGCCTCAGATTTTGCATAGGCCTCCTTCAGTTTGGTAAACTCTTCTTTCATATTGGCCATTTCCTTCTCAGTCTCTGCTGATTTCAGCAATGGTTTGATTTTGAAGAACATCTTCATCCAGGGCCAATTCTTGACCCCCATGAAGGCTCGGATGTTCCACTGGATCACAAGTAGTGCATCTCTGTGTACAATAATTTTTAGATATGTTCATAATCATTTTATTTCTGTAACTTCATGGTCAATGTACAGTACACCCTTTTTTATCGAATTTACGAATGTGAGGTCACCTTTTGACTTTTATATTGAGAATCAAAGGACTGTTGAACATTTTTTATCAGATGTACGATTGTACGTACCTACGTTCTACAATCTTCTGGAATTCTATTCTTGCCAGAACACCTCTGGATCTTGCCTGGATTCTGGTTATGATTAAAGCCAATCGATCATCTCTCATCTCCTCTAGCAGACCCAACAGACCAGCTTTGAAGAAMACCTGATATTTTTCAAACRCAGACATAAAGTCATTATTCAGGACATGCAGTATTTGTGAATGTGTATGGTTTAGATAATAGTCTAATTATAATCATCACATTTTAACTAGTCATTCAAACGTWTACTTGCAATTTATTTCCAACACCAAAGTATTGACAGTACTGTACTTATACTACTTGTGTTCTCTTATGTAAAAGAAAATCAAGCAACRTTTATTTGTTTACCTTGGTGTGTCCCAGTTTATACTGGTTATGGTCGATATCTAAAGAACCCARGAGTTTCTCTGAAGCTTTCTTGTTATCAATGAATTGACCCTCAGGAATGGCACTTGGGTTCAAGATTCGATACCTTTTAAAAGCAAAAGATAACTTCAGTTAGTTTTTGTGCAATATGTAAAAGTACTATTAAACAAACATCCTTGATAATGAGCAGCAATAARCAACATGTATTGTGCTGTAAGACTGAGGCATAAAACTATAGGAACTTCAAAATGAAAAGTAAAACAAGTACTTTTACAACATGCTGATGGCTACTAAATATGGCAATTAATCCAATGAAGATATTACCACCTCAGCTGCAAATTTTGGAGAAGTGTCCTTTCTGTCCATACACTAAGTATAAAATCTCACGAGACTTGCCACGGGATTTTCCCATGAGACTTTCTGTGAGATTTGGAGTTAAGATGGCTGCACACTRTTGTTTAGYATCAGGTGTGTGGGGCTGGGAATGATTTTATATACTCTACCAGTGTGGTGTTGATGTATTCTGAGCCTTGTGAAACTGATCAAAACCGGAACTGGACAGGTTCCTATATTTCCCATTCTTGGGTGGCGAGCTACAAGTAGGCCTCAAGCCTGAGAGAAGAAGCCAACTGCAACTTCCATCAGTGTGGTAGGAGGCCCTGTAGTCTGAATTCCCCCACACAAAACCATATACACTGACTCCATATACTCCATAGACTCTTTTTCCACCAACAAACTTTGAACAATAATACAGGCTGGTGGGACTATACGAACTGTGGGCTGCAACCACACTTGGGTTGATATAGACCTTCATTGAGAAACTGTTTTGTTCAGCTATAATTGATGTGTTCTTTGAAATAATTGAACTAATTGTCATTATGCTCATGCACGACTGTTCATATTGTAAATATATATATTTTTTGTTTAACATTTTCAATATAACTCACCCTGTTGCACTTGAACATTGGCTGTCTTTATTAAGCACMAATCCAACTTTCTCCCAGAGCCGAACTTGGAAACTCTGATTCTAGTCCTAACATTTCACATTAGCATTTACAAAATATATGTTACATGTGTCTTTACTGTCAGCACACCCTGGATGAGAAAAATCACCAAAATACATTTATCAAATTTATTTATTTGTTTTGTTTCAACAATTATTTTTTAGTTTCTTTTTGTTGTTGGAGAATAAGGCTACACATTTCTCATCAGCCTTCTTGTTCCTCAGATACAGCATTGTGATCTAATATACTGCAACTTTGACTGCAAAAGATTCTTCTTTTTTTTTTTTTTTCATTTATTGGCAGATTACAAACAACTTCCAGGTGCATACCGCCACCTGACTGCAAAAGATTAAATGATTCTTTTAATTTGTATTTTCACTGAGCTAGTACCTCTGCTTGAAGTCTCCATAGAGGATCCTGTTGGGGAAGCCCTTCCTGCAGATCCTGATGCCTTCCAGCACACCATTACAGCGCAGCTGGTGCATCACCAGAGGGTTCTCCATGGCCCCAGGAGTCTTAGTCTCGTTGGGGATGATGCAGCGCACAAAGTGAGGGTGAGTCGACCTCAAGTTGGTCATCAGCTTGTTCAGGTTCTCCTAAAATAATGATCACTTATTTTATTATTAGCACTATTAAAAATAAATTTTCCAGATCCAGATAAAATATCTAAAATATATTTTAGATAATATATTATTTAACAAATGACAACTTTACCCTGTGCAGTGCAGATACAGTTTGGAAAGAAGAACCTTTCTTCTTGCTGCCACCTTTCTTTCCACCAGATTCGTGAGCTAAATTTACAAAGCAAAGTTGATAAAACTTTAAAAACAATCTATCATACATTTTGATTATTTTCAAACAATACTGATGACATGGAGCAGAACAAATTACATAGTGTGCATGAACTTTTCAAATCACAACTTTATTCACTTTTGATCCCATTATAGACTATACAATTCTAACCATTTTCTAATCCTACTATATACTTCTGAAATATTTTACTAGCAGTTATCTGAAGCTGCTTGCATAACCGTAAAAATGTTTTATTGATCAAATAATGTTGGGACACATAGTGTCACACTCATAGTGTCTCAATGTACCAATTTATCCAACATTTTGATAAGTGTTTTTGSTCCAGTCCTTTTCATTTGAGGAAAYAAAGCTAACTACTACAGTATGSTCTCACAAATTWTACTRATATTCCTCCTAAACAGAGTTCCYCATTACATAATTAATACAAACCTGAATCCGCCCCTGCATAATTTGCAAAGAGGGTAGCAAGCAACTTGACGGTAGACTTCTGGTACAGTCCAACAACGGTCTCATTCAGAGGATCCTTGTTCTTCACCAGCCAGTTGTTGATATTATAATCAACAGTTCCAGCATAATGAACCAGGGCAAAATGAGATTCTGGTTTTCCTTTAACAACTCTAGGCTTCTGGAAGTTACTGGATTTTCCCAGGTGGTTGTCATAAAGCTTAGCTTTAAAGGTGGTATCAGTGGCTTTGGGAAACATGCACTCCTCTTCAAGGATGGACATGATACCCATAGGCTGAGAGAAGAGAAATAGATGTACAATTGTAGTATTTTTTAACATTTATGTTATTTTATGTTTAATCCAGTTTCTCACCTTTTCAATCAGGTCAATACAGGCCTGCAGATCCATACCAAAGTCAATAAAAGTCCATTCAATTCCCTCTTTCTTGTACTCTTCCTGCTCCAGCACAAACATGTGGTGATTGAAGAACTGTTGCAGTTTTTCATTGGTGAAGTTGATGCACAGCTGCTCAAAAGTGTTGAACTGGAAAGACAGAACAGTCTTATTTATTACTTTCACCATTCTTATTTGCATTTGTCTAAAAAYATTGTGTTACCCAAAGCATAAAACTATATACTACGACATAAACAAAAATATTCACATCAAAGATCTCAAATCCAGCAATATCCAACACTCCAATGAAGTACTGGCGCGGCTGCTTTGTGTCCAAGGACTGATTGATCCTCACCACCATCCACAGAAACATCCTCTCATACACTGCCTTAGACAGTGCACCGACAGCATAGTACACCTAAACAAGAAAATAGTTAGGAGCATTTTTAAAACGTAACTTTACATTACGWTATTCATGCACCATTCACACAGTCCTCTACATAACTTTACCTGAGCAACATTTTGTCCCTTGGTGACCCACTCATTTCCTACTTTGACTCTCGGGTGACAGAGACCTTTGATGAGGTCAGCAGAGTTCAGGCCCATCAGATAAGCTGCTTTGTCAGCATCTTTGGGGATTTAATGACATTAAGTCAAGGTCATCTGTGGTATCCAAATACCTCGTTCTTTTTTTCTTGCGTGCACATTTTTTGTTGATGGTTGTAAATTGCTTGAAAAGTAATTTCCTACCTTCAGTTCCATCGGCCTCTGCCTGCTCCTCTCGCTGCTTCTGCTTGAACTTCATGTTACCAAAATGCATGATGGCACCAGTCAATTTGTAAATACTGTTCTTCTCTTCTTGAGTGAAGCCCAGCACATCAAAGGCATCCTAAGTGAAATYWATCAKTGCCATTTTTGTTTYTATTTAGCTTCAGCAAATGATKTWCTGATTTCAAGGTTGAACTCACATCAGTGGCCAGCAGCTCTTCAGAGTCATTGATGGAGGCTACAGTTGTCTCTCCTTGGGAGATGAAGGCGTAGTCATAGGGGTTGTTGGTGATGAGCAGCATCTCTGAAATTAGATAAAATATTTATTTTAATATATATGTTAAATTGATAAAACATAAACCACTTACCGTAGTATTTTTATATGCTTACCCAGTAGTTCAGGCTTTACTTGAGACAAAATCTGGTAAAAAATATGGTAGTCCCTCTCAGCTTTGAGCTGGTAGGTCACACGTGATTTTTCCAAAAGATCTGTTAAAGAAATTCTTTGAGTTGAGTCTGCCTTCAAACACGTTTCAGAAATCTTACTACTTACAGGTCTCAATGTCAGCAGAGGCCAGCTTTCCTCTGTTGTCAAAGTGAATTCTGATAAATTTACCCTAAAGAAAGAGACTCTTGTTTTAGTTAAATTACTTGACTTAATAATTTTTCAGAGCTACACAAACTCACAAATCTGGAGGAGTTGTCGTTCCTGATGGTCTTGGCATTACCGAAGGCTTCCAGAGCAGGGTTAGCCTGGATGATTTGATCCTCCAGGGTGCCCTGATATTGTCAAACCAAGACACAGTGTCATATTTAAAACGTTATGACAACAATATCATGCTCACAAAATATATATTAGGGGTGCAACAATACAGAAAATCCACGATTCGGTTAGATACTTTAGTGTCACAGTTCAATATTTTTTCGATACAAAAACTAACTTGTAATTTATTGAAATTAATTACGAACTTTTGTTTAACCTCAAAAGTACAGTCTTTAAATTAAATRTAGCCTAAACAGCAAGTTTCTCAGTGGATCTGCATTCAACAATGCAGCCTAGGTGGATAAGTTAAATGTAGATCCTCTGAGCCTTCAACACAGAGCATCTTCAGAAGACAAGATGATAAAATACATTTTAAAAATCTGTATTGTTTGATACAAGTGCAYATTAAACCTAAAGCACTGTATTGAACGATTCAATCCAGATACATGTATTGTTGCACCCCTAATATACACTGCCTGGCCAAAAAAAATCACCACCAATAAAAAGGCCACACACGCTAATATTTCACTGGACCGCCTTTAGCTTTGATTACGGCACACATTCGCTGTGGTATTGTTTCGAAAAGCTTCTGCAGTGTCAAAATTTATTTCCATCCAGTGTTACATTAATTKTTCACCAAGATCTCACATTGATGATGGTAGAGTGTGACCGCTCCTCAAAGCCTTATCCAGCACATCCCAAAGATTCTCAATGGACTCTGTGGAGCCAATCCATGTGTGAAAATGATGTCTCATGCTCCCTGAACTACTCTTTCATAATTCCAGCCCCATGAATCCTGGCGTTATCATCTTGGAATATGGCCGTGCCATCAGGGAAGAAACAATCCATTGATGAAATAACCTGGTCATTCAGTATATTCGGGTAATCAGCTGACCTCATTCCTTGAACACATACTGTTACTAAGCCTAGATCTGACTGACTGCAGCAACCCCACATCATAGACCTTAGCTAAATCCAGATGGCAACCTTTTTTTGGCTGGGCCGTATACATATATATGTGTGTGTGCATATATATATTATCTTCGTTCAGCTATTACAAGTTATTCTGAAATAAAATGTATGTATCTTTAGCCTGATATTGGTGTATAAGACTTTTATTCTATAAAAACAAACCTTCTTTTCCGCAGCAGCATCTTTCTTCCCACTGGGGACAGCAGCAATGCTGGCAAAGTACTGAATGACACGTTTGGTGTTGACAGTCTTTCCAGCTCCAGATTCTCCACTGGTTGGAAAAGAGACAAAAAGGCTCAGACCAAGACCAACAATTTCTGTTTACTAAAACAAGTAAATAGTTATTTGACTTACGTGATGAGGATTGACTGGTTTTCTCTGTCTGTCAAAACAAGTAATTAAAATAGTAATGCTGTGATGACTGATTGATCAGAATCACAGTAAATGATGAAGCACAAGGTAAATGATGTACCTGCCAGCATGTACTGGTAGGCATTATCAGAGATGGAGAAGATGTGAGGAGGMGCTTCACTYCTCTTCTTTCCTCTGTAGGCAACGACCACTTCCTGGTTGTAGACCGGCARCCACTTGTAGGGGTTGACAGTCACACAGAACAGCCCRGAGTAGGTCTTCAGAAAAACAGATAATAGAAAGACAACAAAATATATTATTTCATTGTATTGAAGGCACTTGATTTGAATGATTTACTACAATAGTTAAGGTTTGACATTGAAACTAAACTTTAACTCACATAGATCATCCATGCTGCGTAACGCTCTTTGAGGTTAAACAGCACAGCTGGCTCATGAAGGAAGGTGAACATGGCCATGTCTTCAATTTTATCAAACTTAGGCGGGTTCTGAGGGTGCACATCACACTCCTTCACAGTGACGGTCTGGAAAAGATAATATTGTGATTTAGAACCAAACTAAATGCATCTCTCAAACAGCTAAAAGTGATTTTTACCATATATTAATTTACTTGCCTTTCCAAATTCAGTCTCAGCAGTGACTTTGTCACCTTCACGGCTGATTATAGATGCCTTAACGTACTCAACCTCAGGGTCGGGTACAAAACACTCCTTCTTCATGTCAAATGGACGAGTCTGGGCCTCCAGACGCTCCCTATCAGATTTCCTCAAATAAGAAGCAGCGACCCCAAATTCCTTCATTGCAGCATCACCCATGATTCAACCTGTTACAAATATGAAAATTAATTACTTTAAGACCACAGTAATGTTAAAAAAAAAATCACCATTAAATGTGTCAATGTAAATGTCTGCAAGCATCTGTAGTTACAGCAACTACCTGATAAATATTGTCATTTAAAAGGCAGAAATAATAATTGTTATTCTATTATAATGGGGTTTTAAAAACGTTTTACTATTATGAAGTTCACAGGTTTAAATAAAACAACTTTTTCTTGCATACAATTTTTAAGACAGTTTCATTAATGTAACCCTAATAT
>NW_013952426.1:65341-76847 GCF_001266775.1 Austrofundulus limnaeus | reverse complement strand
TATACATAAATTCTGCATGTACAATAATAATAATAATTGGCATGTTTAGCAATGCATCACATCTTCAGACCTTGAATGTAGATGAGAAAAAATCAAGAACAAACTGACCATGACCTCCTAATCATGAACAAAATCAAATATTATTTTCTAATGGCTACTATAATTAGTTCAAGATAAAGCCCTGATTGAACCTCAGTTTGTTTTTACCTCTAGGGTGGGTTGGACTCCAGAAAAAGACCAGGGTCAGTCAGAGTTTAGCTGTTCAAAGCAGACAAAAAAGTAAAGACTTAAATCAATGTTGCTGCCACATTTCATCATTTACGCTCAAATATACTATAAGTATTYCAAACATAATGTATCATTAAGTGCTACTTCAGTGTTACACATTAAAGTTAAAGGTGTTAACTTTATTAAATGGGATCAAGTGTGTATTTCATCTAAATGATAAATGTTTTGCTTACCTTAGACTGTCAACCTTTAATCAAGTGAAATGCTGAGCGCCGTACCTGACWGCAGCCTCACCTCCTTTAATAAAGCTGGTTGATCCACCAAATATGGGATAAATATTTGGAGAAAGAATGCACATTAAAAAAGCGTTGTCCTAATTGGGCAGGATGTGCTGCTGCTATTTGTTGCTGTAACCTTGTGAYAAACAAGGCAAGAACAATACATGGTTCAGAGGAAGGGGAGGGCATGAGGTGGAGTTCAGGGACAGTCTGGATATCAGGTGACTCCTAATTTATTTATATTAATCATAACTTGTCAGTTTTTATCATTTCTTTAGAGTTGGGGTTTCTAATGGTCTCTAAATGTTTGCCTCCTTCATTCAGTTTGATTAAAGATTCATTTTTCATCATTACTGAAAAGTAACCTCAGTATGGTCCATTGCTTCGTACTAAGAATCAAAGAATTTTTTTAAAGTCAGATTTTACATAAGAGCAAAATATTTTTGAAATAAATCTTTTGTTAGAAATGTTTCTCCTTTTAATATCAGTTAATTGAGTGACTGTTTTATTTTCAAACAGACATCAGATCAGTTACGATAGTAAATTTAGTTTGTTCTTGTATCGTGATGGTTGAAGAAGAGATCTGAACGTGTTAAGATTCTTGATCAAATGATCAAGTTTAGGTAAAGTCAGTCCTGTTCAGAGAGCAGAGGTGTTTCTAGTCTCTGCTGAGATGGTGATAAGTTGGCAGCTGTCGCTGAGTGAAAACTAAGGTCAGAGACTTTAAATTATCACTCACCACTGCTCTGCCCACACCCTTTGTCTCATAGGGTCCACACGGCATTGTTCCCTCTCCTTTGGCCTTGAGGACAAAGATAACCCTGTGAAATTCTTGTCTGGATTCTTCCTCCCGATTGTTAAGGACAGCCTTTGAGGATAAAGTTGAACTACAGTTTCTGATGTCATGATGGACAGGAGGAAGCAGGTGTGCTGCACCCAAAATATTGTCTCCATTCAACCTTGTCTGTATTTAGGCCATTTTTTAGTTTTAGGTTTGAAAGTGCATTTTTAAATGTAGCTGAAAAATACTGTATTAATACAGTAGTACAACTGTACTAAAAATAAATAGTTAAAAAAACATTAAGGTACTGAAAAATAAAATAACAGAAAACAATCAAAAGAATGATATCCTTTAGTTTGCCTTTATTGCTGTGGAGGTCAGTTACGTGTAGTATTTTAATACAGTAATCCTGTATTTTTGATAAACAGCAGTATTTTATTCTTACTGTTGAGAAGTTTAAATAATAAAATAAATATCTTTGTGGGGTAAGGGAGTTGTAAGTGTGAGACTGGAGATGGTAGAGGAGGTATTTATTAGTGAAAGGATTCAGGCTATTTATTATTGCCTGTCACTGAAAGTCTAAATAAGTTTTACCTATATGTGTATGGTAAATGGTAAATGGACTGTACTTATAGCACGTTCAAACCAACCAGGACACTCAAWRCACTTCACACTACAATCTGTGTGCTCATTTACCCATTCACACAACACTCTATTAGATCTCACTACAAAGTTAAATCAATCTATAGAGACTAATCAAAGCTTAAATCACACTCATACATTGATGGGACACATCAGAGGCAGTAGGGGTTCAGTGTCTTGCCCAGGGACCCTTTGACATGTGACAGAATAATGTAGAATTGAACAGCAGACTCTCACATTAGAGGAACAACTCCCCCTAACCACTCAATGTGTTTTTAAAACTGTGTTTTATGTTTTTAGGATGTTTTCTTGTATAGACAGTAACTTGTCAGGACCAGTAGCCCTTATGAGGACCCAAACTGAGTCCTAATATGGTGGAGATTAGACATTAGATTTGGGGCTAWGGTGTGAATTACATTTAGATTAGTTAGGTATGTACTGATAATGGTTAAGTTTAGAGAAGGTTCAGGGTTAGGCTGAATGGAAGTCAATACAAAGTTCCAATAAGTATAGAAATACAAACATGTGTTTGTCAGTAGGTGTACATTTCTAAATTATTCATATGTAGGTATTTATAAAAAGTTTATAWATATCATATATAATGTTATTGGAGAGTAGACTGTATATCGTGTCGGTTATTGTCTAGGAACATAAGCGTAGGATAAGTAATTATATTTCCGTGATTCTTTTTGGACAGAAAAATGTGTAGTTAAAATGTATGTTTATGTAGTTTGACTTATTTACTAATTATGTGTATACTTCTTGCACTAGATGTCATCATAATGATGCTTCCTGAGTTGTATCAACTGAATTACTGGTATTGTTTTTATTTTTCTCTTTTCTTAATGTTCAAAAAATCTCTCTCTATGATTCTCCTGACATCTATTGTCTCTTTGTCAAGAGTGTAAAGCTTGCAAACAATATAGCAATCTTCATCCCAACACCATCACAGTTGGTTTTGTACTGAAGCGCTTAGCAGTGTTTCACCGGATCATATAAAGGTTGATCAGAATCTGACTTCACATTGTTAGACTCGCTATCATTCTCAGCTGTTTAAATCCCCGTGGAGACCTTAGATTGTGCCCCTCCTGCTGAATTTCATCCCAGAATCGCTGTGAAACTGCTCTGAGGTGAGACCAATTGTTCTTCGGTTTAAAGAACAAAAGGTGTCACCTTTAAATACAACTGCTTCTAATATGTGGCAACAACTTTTGAGCTCCTATTAACGCCTCGGCCCTGTGTATTAGGCAATGCAAATATAGCAGCATTAAAAAGCAATCACTGATATCAGAAGGAAATTAAACTAAAATGAGATTATTTTGTTAGTATTACTGCATGGACAAAAAGCAATAACACTGTGCCGTTCGTCTATTGTTCTGTAATCTCTTTGTAGATATGGAAAATCTTTTGACGGACAACGTCATGTGAGATCAAGGTCATYACTTGACATCAGCTCATAGCCACCGTCTACCTCACTCCCTCGTTCACGACCTCCTGACGTCTGTTCCTCTGTGCCTCCTTTGTGCCGTCTCACATGCTGAACATACGGTAAGCTTTACATGTGTGTTAAACATTGATATTTTTGTGCATAGGTTCATGTTTAAGTTTGTTTTATTCCTTTAGAAAATATTGGACATTTTTAACAAAAACTTTATTTTATTTATTTATTTGTTTATTTATTTATTTATTTATTTATTGCAAAAAAAGACATGGTTACATCCTGGTCTAAACTGTAATGATTTTGTGTTTTGGGACATTAAACTGTACAACAAGGAATTAGGATTTAATAAGTTTTAGCAATGTCCAATATCTTAACAACATGAGAATACTACAGTATGCCTATAAACAGTAAATGTCCCACAGTATATGGTGAGGAATATAGGCAAAGTTAGATGAGTTATGCTTAAATGTTATGCTGTTAATGAGGGCGAAATCTTTTTCCTTTTCTTACTACAAATAGTTTATTTAAATTTTATTTTTGGACAAAGAATTAATCTATTGCACCAGTTATTCTAAAAAATGTAAGGTCTGAAAACTTTACTATTATTTCATGTTGTGAAACAAAACTTGTTATGAAACTGAACTTCTTGTTGAATGTTTATAGTTAATGAAGCCTGCATGTAAATTACCCAACACACAACTAGATAATTATCTGTTGCCTAAAAAACACAATTTTCACAAATATTATTATTTAACTTCAACAAAATTCTGTACTTGTTTGGCTATTAGAGGCTTTACAAAAGTTTAATGAAACAGTTTTTCCTACTTCATGTTTTCAATGAATTGTAACTAATTTAAAGTGAATATTGTGTCGTTATAATGAATAAAATATATTTGTGACAAATTAAATAGAGTTTTTTTTTTGCTTCAGAAACTTTCTTTGTTTCATAGAGGAAAATTTATTTATAAATCTAATTGTAAATGATCACCAGAATAATAGTTATTCTAACATATTTATATTTATGTACATAACTTAAACTGCACTAAACAAGATGAAATAAACATTTTCTGTTGCAGTGTTTCCTCCTTTTTTTTTTACTTTTGACTGTTACTGGTTGAAATATATATAATAATCCTAATAAATTAATTAAAAAATGACAACTCAAACTACTTTATGACAAGTGTTTTTATATCTCTTTTAACAACTTTGTTTTTTAAAAACAATTACTGTTAGCGACATTTTTATGTTTTAGTTCTTTGTAGTTGTCTCAAAATCACTCACTTGGTTTTTCCCACAACTGTGGGATCCACTGTTTCAGTCTGTTGATGGCAAATTACAATCTATTTACTGTAAAATAAGCCTTACTGGTATTCAAATATTCTTTTTTTTTTAAAACAAGGAGCATATATAATGTTTTTTTTCTTAAATCAGGCAGCGTAAGACATTCTAACAAAAGACAGATGGAAGAAATTTAGAAACAAACATTTTATATTCTAACTATTGCAGAGCTCAGAAGAGTGTGTTTCAACGTGGGGGGCCACCAGGGGGCCTCWGAGAGCTGGAAAGAAAATAATCAAAAAATAAATTAAAAAAATTATCTAATAAATGTTTAAAATCATTATCATAGACTCAAATCTGTTTTTATTTTACAGAATAGTTTGGAATAATATATTTAATTTTTATTCAAGAGAAGTTTGATTTCTGTTTGGTTTTTATCGTCAACAATTTGTATAAAAGTTGTTTTTTCAGTGAGAATGTAATACAGTGTTTAAAACATGTTACATAATAAAATTATTATGCTAATCAAATGTAATAATTATTGAACAGTGAATAAAAGTGAGAAAAATAATCTTAAAATGATGTTTGTTTTGCATATTCTTTAGCATTGTTTGTAGATTTGGAAAGGGCGTCCCTGGCCAGAAACTAATGTCGTTTGGGGTGTCTTGGCACAGAAAAGTTTGGGAACCCCTGTTTTAGACCATCTAAACAATAAACAAATGACATTAATCACAATGTGGAGTGTGGTTTTTTTTTTCCTAAGGTTATTGAATCTTCCACATTATTTTCAATCCCAGTTGATGATTGTCAGCACAAGGTGGCAGAGCTGACCCACAAGTAAAACTTATTTTATGTCTTAAATTCTCTGTGGACAATGGAAAGTACTGACTTAAGGTCCTGTCACAATATAATGTAATAGACAACTTGGGCCAAATAATAAAAATTAATTGTCCAACATTAAAGAAGTCTATGCTGAAGATTAAATTTTTAAAAATTTGCTGGAAGCTACTTTACTTTACTATTGGATCAAATATAAAACATACATAAGTAATTTAGTCACAAAATGTTTACAAGTTGTCATACGTTGATAGTGTCCAGGGACTGCAGGTGGAAATTAGCATTTTTTGCTATAAGCTGGTACCATGCATCTCTCCTTTTAAAAGATTAATTAATTGTTGTACATTTATAAACAGTAAACAGTGTTACAGAGCCTTTAACAGTATAAATTAGGTCGTAGATCGCTTYTCTTCAAAACGCAAAAGCCACAAAAAACTTATTTAACAATTATTTGAATGAAATACTTTATTTCTTTACAGCATCAGTGTTCCTTCATCATGTGTTGAATGTGATGTGAAATATTGTAGCTACTGTAACCAAAATGACTGAAAACACTTTGTCAGTTTTAATGCATTTTGCTTTATTCTACACTTTTCAGACTAAAAGAACTAAAACACAGAAGATTCCAAAGGTCTGAGGTGGCCGTCAGAGAGATTCACTCCTCATCTAGCCCTCTCTGTGATGAAGAGTGACAAAAAAGAGAAGAATTAGTTGAAAAGGACCCAACAAAACACAACAGGTTTTACACAAGGTCAAGAAACTGTCAACAGTAGAGCAAACGCTTTGTTACATTGCAATCTGGATTTTTTTAAACGGTGACTGTAGAAATAAAATGAAAAACTAGGGGAGAAAAGTACATTTAGATGAGTGGGGGGGGGGGGGGWAATTATCTGCAGCATTCAGTAGTCTTTTTTTTTTTCAATGAAATCCTATCTTAACAAAACTGCAGGTACGTATAATGCTCCACTCCATGAAAGTTATGTTTTTAGAAATAGTTTTCCACAAACAAATCAAATAACTTTTTCAATTTCTAAACTTCCTTTTTTTGTCTGATTTTTAACTCTAACTTACTAATAAATTCACATACGGTCAAGAAAGCCCCAATTCTTATCCTAAAACGTCACATTTTATTCCTCACTGTTAAAGATTAACTCCATTTTGGGAAAACAAAAACTAACAATAACAAACTAATAAAACTCATCTAATCCAGATAGAAAAAATAAAACTGATTTGTACAAAGTCTGGTCTGATTTATTTACTTTTACATTCAATAAAAATCTAATTTTGTATTGTTTTTTATCCAAAAAATTTTAATATTTTATCATAAACAGATAATAAAGATGGTTAAAATATTTTTTTCTTTAAAATATCAGGAGTGCAGCAGAGTATTTGGGCCAGAAAATGAGATTTTAAAAAGTTGCAATATTTTAAGAATAAAAGTCATAATTTTGCGAGAATAAAATTGTAATATTATGAGAACTCTTGCCAAATAAAACAGTCTTCCCATTGCGTTAAAATTAGAACTGTTGAGCATCTTCTGAATTTGTTGTGTATCTGTTATTTAACTCTGGATTCATATGATAAACTGAAGCTGTTGCAGTTATTGATGGATTTAGTCGTCACATAATGTGAATGGAAGCATTTAAATTAACAGTGATCCAAAAGTAATCAGACTTCATAAACACAGTGACACACACAGAAGCTGATCACAACAGGTGCAAGTTGACCCCGTAAGAGAAAATGGACATGTCATGTGTTATTCTGACATTTTCTTGTAATATTATGATTTTTGTTTTTAATTTATGATTTCCTGTAATTTAAAAAAAACTTGTAGTCAGGCCCTAATACATTGTTGTAGTGAATATATCGAGTGTTGTGTGGAGTATTAGAGAAGACTCTGACCTTTGACCCCACATCGCGGCTCTTGGCGCGCAGCTTGTTGACCTGAGACTCGGCGATGTCGGCTCTCTCTTCAGCCTCGTCCAGCTCGTGCTGCAGTTTGCGGAACTTGCCCAGATGAGTGTTGGCCTGTTCTTCCTGCAAGGTTAAAGATAAATCAAAATCAAAATTTTCAACAAAAGGTTTTGCGTTCACATGATTTTCTGAAGAGTCAACCAAGCAGTGATCATGTAGGGAAAAGGTAAGGTCACATCAAAGCAGCTGAAGAAGTAGGAGGTCTCAGTAAAGGTTGTTTTGTGGACATGGTAACAATATTTAGGTCCTAAATCCAGCCACACTCACAGCTTCCTCAGCAGCTCTCTTGTACGCTTTGACTTTCAGCTGCAGTTTGTCGACCAGGTCTTGCAGACGAGCGACATTCTTGCGGTCCTCCTCAGTCTGTAAGAGAAGAAAAGAAAAAAAATCAATTAAAATAGTTTTAGTTGTGTGTACAGCTCATTTGCCTTTTTATTTTTACATTTTTGTTGTTTAAAGAAATATTTTTTTATATTTAAAGTTTACCTGATATGTGAGCTCCTTAATGCGCCTCTCATATTTGCGCATTCCCTTCACTGCCTCGCTGCTCTTCTTCTGCTCCGATTCAACCTCATTCTCAAGCTCCTTCACCTGAAAACATCAGAACATCGTTCATTTTTCAACTGCTTGATTTTACAGAGCTGAACAAGAAGTTGCAATTAAAAGCAAATGTTTACTTTTACTGAGATAAAAATAACTTATTGTTCAAACAAGCTCAAAAACAGTAATGACTTCCTGGTGAAGAAAGTGTTTTATCAGCTAATAAAGGCAGATGTAGCATGATGTGAAAACCACTCACCCTGGCCTCGAGCTTCTGCACCTGCTTCTTGCCTCCCTTCATGGCGATCTGTTCAGCTTCATCCAGACGATGCTGCAGGTCTTTGATGGTTTGCTCCATGTTCTTCTTCATGCGCTCCAGGTGAGCGCTGGTGTCCTGCTCTTTCTTCAGCTCCTCTGCCATCATGGCAGCATCAGTGATGGCCTTCTTGGCCTTCTCTTCAGCATTTCTGCACTCCTGCACTGCCTCCTCCACCTCAGTCTGAAGTTGGACTGTGTCCCCCTCCAGCTTCTTCTTCTGGTTTATCAGGCTGGTGTTCTGTGTGTTTTTAAGGTTAAAGGGAGATGACGTGTGAATCTCTTCATATGTGAAGCGTTGTTGCTGCTGTTGGGACRTCGTCTCACCTGTGAGTGCAGCAGCTGAACCCTCTCACTAACATCCAGCAGCTCTTGCTCAGCAAGTTTGCGGCTTCTGTCAGTTTGTTCCAGAGCAGCCCTCAGCTCCTCCAGTTCAGCCTGAAGCAGGTTGTTGCGTCTCTCAACGATGGCGATGTTCTCTTTGAGATCATCATTAGCCCGAACCGACTCGTCCAGCTGAATTTGGCAATCCTTTATGGAAGAACACAAACGACAATGATACTTATGAACATTTTGACTCTGAAAAACTCAGAAACTGAATGTTTCCTGTTTGTAGTTTACCTTTAGATGTGCATGAACAGCTTTGAGTTGTTTCTGAGCCTCAGCTGCCTGCCTGTTGGCTTGGCTCAGCTGGATCTCCATCTCGTTCAGGTCTCCCTCCATCTTCTTTTTCAAGCGGAGGGCTTCATTCCTGCTGCGACACTCGGCCTCAAGAGAGCTCTGCAGGGTGTCGATGGTCCTCTGCATGTTCCTCTTGCACTGCTCCATCTCTTCGTCCTTCTCAGCGAGTTTGCGTTCTATGTCCGCTTTCACTTGATTGAATTCTAGCTGCGCTCGTAAAATCTTGCCCTCTTCATGTTCCAGGGAGGCCTGGCATAAAGACGTACACAGATGTTTGCAATATACGACGAAAGAAATTAAATGTCTTTTTGTTGTTGTTGTCGTCGGGAAAGGTGCATACCTCAGCTTCTTCGAGAGCAGACTGGATCTCATTCTTCTCTTGTTCCAGTTGTTTTCGTAACTTTTCCAGTTCATGGATATTCTTTCCACTCTCACCAAGTTGCTCGGTGAGGTCAGAAATCTCCTCTTTGGGATAGCAAGCAAAGTGAATAAATGAATATACATAATTAATGATTATATGAATTGATTACCGGTAATCAAAGTTTTTTACAGAAAACCTTTCCAGCTCTTGTCTGTTCTTACCTTGTAAGTTCTTATTCTCTCGCTTCATAGTCTCCAAATGGTCCAGGGACTCTTCGTAGGAGTTTTTCAGTTTAAAGAGCTCAGTGCTCAGGGCCCTGGCTTCCTTCTGGGAGCTCTCCARSTCACACTGAGACTCTTCATATTTCTGCTTCCATTCAGACAGGACCTGCAGGGGAACAACAGGACAGCATTGGTTGTGGATGGGCTGGATGCTGATTTAATACAAAGTAGCTCTAAGATGATGTAAATATGGAATATTATCCATCTATAAAGTAAATTTCTTGGTAGCTCTTCAAATCTGATGTTTCTGAATTTTAAATAGATGGTCAGTACTTAATATTTCATTTCACCTTGTCAAAGTTTCTTTGCTTCTTGTCCAGAGCAGCAGCAGCAGCATTAGACCTCTCCACGTCCACCATGAGATCTTCAATCTCATTCTGCAGTCTGTGTTTGGTCTTCTCCAGAGAGGAACATTTAGCATTCACTGCTTCAACAGCCTCCTCAGCCTCCTGCAGACGCTGAGCCAGCTTTTTCCTAAAAACAAGCCATCAGTGAAATGTTTTAACGCTCCTGCAATTTGAAAGCGAAACCGTGATAAAATTCGACAACTGTTACTGGCTGCCAGGTCATCCAACAAACAAACTTTTTGTTCGTCTTACATTTTAGAAGGAACATAACACAAACAAAAAGCTGATCTGCTAGACGAAGTGAAATGTCATTTTAAGAGTAAAGATCCTAAACTGAAGCTCAGCTTGTCTTACTTTGCTTCTTCCAGTTCCTCGGTCCTCTGGATGGCATCAGTTTCATACTTGGTTCTCCACTGAGCCACCTCAGTGTTGGCCTTGGACATGCCACGCTGCAGTTCAGCCTTGGCCTCCTGCTCCTCCTCRTACTGCTCCCTGAGGAGGTCACAGTCATGACGAGCAGACTGCACAGCGTGRGCTAATGCATTCTTGGCCTGGATAGAAAAACAATACAAAATGAGCTCATAAAAAATGTTTGTGTGGCGCTGTCGGTTGGCTTTGTCAGACGTTTAACCTTCGTCTCCTCCTCCAGTTGTCTCTTCAGATCTTCAATTTGTTGCGTGTAAGACATTTTCCCTCTTGTCAGTTGAGACACGAGTGAATCCTTCTCCTCCAGCTGCCTTGAGAACTCACCTAGTGTTAGTGTAAATAAGTAGTAGTGATTTTCATTTCATAAACTGTAACTCCTAAACTTCAGTTGCTTTGATTAAATGTACCGTATATGTTCTTGTAGCATTAAAAATTAGACTTTTAAGTTTTCACTTTTTAAATGYAGTGACATGAAGAATTTCAAATGCAAATATAATGTAATCTTTCAAACATTATACCATTTTCTGTTTGGAGTTTGGCCTTTTGCAGGTTGAAGTCATTGATGCAGCGTTGAGCCTCTTCAAACTTTGTCTTGTATTCATTCATTTGGTCTTCTAAGGTCCTGCATGTTTTCTCGAGATTAATCTGAAATTAAATAAATCATATCAGAACCATGCACACACAGCATGTTTATGTGTGTAAAAATGTATTCAGTCATTAATTTTTAATAAATATAAATGATATTGACCCTTAGATTAAGTCACAAAGTGGCACGTGGAGAAATAGGCAGTTAAAGTGCAATGGTTAAAACGATTGCATTTTGTCAAAAATAAAATTATTAAATACTTATCTATGGTCATTTAAATGAAAGATCTAAAATATAATTAAAAAATAAATTTGAAGCTCCTTTCTGTTACTAAAAACATGATTTTGAGCTGAGAAGTCTTAAATGTTTTATATTTTCCAGATGGTAAATCTCAATATCCAGATATGATCTGGACAACAAATGAAGCCATATCTCTGGAATGTCCTGATGCATCTCAGTAATCCAGGTAAAAAATCAAAGGAAAAAAATTTGTATAGGTCTTCTGGACGG
>NW_013952426.1:57886-63979 GCF_001266775.1 Austrofundulus limnaeus | reverse complement strand
GCTTCCTGTAAGGCTTTCTTTTCCTTGGTCAGCTTAGCAATGATTTCATCCAAAGCAGCCATCTCCTCAACCAGGTTTTTTACCTAAGAAAGAAAGAAAGTAAATCCTCTAATCGTGTATAAAAACCCTAATTCTTAGTTTTTTTTCTTGCTGTAATAATATTTAACAAACCTTGTTTTCAGTGGCATGCTTCTCTTTTTCCACTTTGGCCAGAGTTAGCTCTAAGTCGTCAATATCCTTCTTTAACTCAGAGCACTCATCCTCCAGCTTCCTCTTCTTAGCYGTCAGTTCAGCRTTTATTTCCTCCTCATCCTCCAGCCTTTCTGTAAGCTCCTTGGCTTTTGCTTCCATCTGTATTTTGTTTTTGATCAGCCCCTCACATCGTTCTTCTGCATCAGCAAGATTATCTTGCTCCTGGATAATGAACATATTGAACATTGTTGACATTTAAATAATGAGTGCATTTGTTACATTCAAACTAAATTCCTGGTAAAGAAAGAGACTTACAGCTTGGACTTGGAGCTGCAGGTCATTCTTCTCTTGGAGAAGAGAGACCGTTTTCTCCTCTAGTTCCTTTCTACGRGCTTCAGATTTTGCATAGGCCTCCTTCAGCTTCAGGAATTCTTCCTTCATGTTGGCCATCTCCTTTTCTGCTTCAGCAGATCTCAGGAGAGGTTTGATCTTGAAGAACAGCTTCATCCAGGGCCAATTCTTGACCCCCATGAAGGCTCGKATGTTCCACTGGATCACAAGTAGCGCGTCCCTGCCAGTGATCAACCACAATTGTTAAGATCCTATTAATTTTGTGAGTTTTGCCATTTTATTTGTTTTAATACTGACCTTCTTTCAACAATCTTCTGAAATTCCAGTCTCGCCAGCAAACCTCTTGATCTGGACTGGATTCCAGTGATAATGAGTGACAGTCGGTCATCCCTCATCTCTTCCAGTTGACCAAGAAGACCAGCTTTAAAGAATACCTTTTGGAGAATGTAACATGTAAATATCCAATTCATGAAATAAGGGCACACACTCTTTGTCACTGTTGTTCTGGAATAAAATATTTTACATGATTACTAGAAATACACATTGAAGTATTGAAAACATAAAAGATTGCACCAAATGATTTTTTAAATCAGGAATTTATCTTACGTTTAATTGTTAGTTTATGAAAAATCCATTTGTTTTCAATGATGATGTTGTCTTATCAATTATCTTTTTATACTAGAAAATGCTGGCAAATATTTATTACCTTAGTGTGACCAAACTTATACTGGTTATGGTCAATATCCAGAGATCCGAGGAGTTTCTCAGCTCCTTTCCTGCTGTCAATGAATTGTCCTTCAGGGATGGCTGCAGGATTCAGGATGCGATATCTGGAAAATTATTATTATGTAGCAAAACGTTATTTGATCATGGCTTTAAAAAAGTGTAATATGTTAAATCTTTCACTGAGCCAATACCTCTGCTTGAAGTCTCCATAGAGGATCCTGTTGGGGAAGCCCTTCCTGCAGATCCTGATGCCTTCCAGCACACCATTACAGCGCAGCTGGTGCATCACCAGAGGGTTCTCCATGGCCCCAGGAGTCTTAGTCTCATTGGGGATGATGCAGCGCACAAAGTGAGGGTGAGTTGACCTCAAGTTGGTCATCAGCTTGTTCAGGTTTTCCTGTGCAGATGTTAAATGTTCTGCTTATCAATMAGATTTTGTTAATATCAACACATCTTTAACTTTTAAATGGGAAATCAATATGAACCACACATATTTTTTGACTTTACGAACCCTGTGTAAGGCAGATACGGTTTGAAAAGAGGACCCCTTTTTCTTGCTTCCTCCTCCTTTGCCACCCTTTCCACTTTCTGTTGTCAAGCCAGGGTACAAAATATTAGATTGCATTGATATACACAGACATAATATTTATAGTAAACATTTTCTTGACACTGAAGGAGTTAAATAGTTGGAAGTTTACTGTACCTGAGTCCGCCCCTGCATAATTTGCAAAGAGGGTAGCAAGCAACTTGAGTGTAGACTTCTGGTACAGTCCAACAACGGTCTCATTCAGAGGATCCTTGTTCTTCACCAGCCAGTTGTTGATATTATAATCAACAGTTCCAGCATAATGAACCAGGGCAAAATGAGATTCTGGTTTTCCTTTAACAACTCTAGGCTTCTGGAAGTTACTGGATTTTCCCAGGTGGTTGTCATAAAGCTTAGCTTTAAAGGTGGTATCAGTGGCTTTGGGAAACATGCACTCCTCTTCAAGGATGGACATGATACCCATAGGCTGAGAGAAGAGAAATAGATGTACAATTGTAGTATTTTTTAACATTTATGTTATTTTATGTTTAATCCAGTTTCTCACCTTTTCAATCAGGTCAATACAGGCCTGCAGATCCATACCAAAGTCAATAAAAGTCCATTCAATTCCCTCTTTCTTGTACTCTTCCTGCTCCAGCACAAACATGTGGTGATTGAAGAACTGTTGCAGTTTTTCATTGGTGAAGTTGATGCACAGCTGCTCAAAAGTGTTGAACTGGGAAGTAGACAACAGTGTGATTTCTTAGTATGTTTATTGCAAAGTTTTTTTCTCTTATTCATTATGAATTTAAATCAAACATTGTTTGAGAAAGTAAAAAATTATCAAAACAAAAACTAAAGACGCTCACTCACATCAAAGATCTCAAAACCAGCAATATCCAACACTCCAATGAAGTACTGGCGCGGCTGCTTTGTGTCCAAGGACTGATTGATCCTCACCACCATCCACAGAAACATCCTCTCATACACTGCCTTAGACAGTGCACCGACAGCATAGTACACCTAAACAAGAAAATAGTTAGGAGCATTTTTAAAACGTAACTTTACATTACGTTATTCATGCACCATTCACACAGTCCTCTACATAACTTTACCTGAGCAACATTTTGTCCCTTGGTGACCCACTCATTTCCTACTTTGACTCTCGGGTGACAGAGACCTTTGATGAGGTCAGCAGAGTTCAGGCCCATCAGATAAGCTGCTTTGTCAGCATCTTTGGGGATTTAATGACATTAAGTCAAGGTCATCTGTGGTATCCAAATACCTCGTTCTTTTTTTCTTGCGTGCACATTTTTTGTTGATGGTTGTAAATTGCTTGAAAAGTAATTTCCTACCTTCAGTTCCATCGGCCTCTGCCTGCTCCTCTCGCTGCTTCTGCTTGAACTTCATGTTACCAAAATGCATGATGGCACCAGTCAATTTGTAAATACTGTTCTTCTCTTCTTGAGTGAAGCCCAGCACATCAAAGGCATCCTAAGTGAAATYWATCAKTGCCATTTTTGTTTYTATTTAGCTTCAGCAAATGATKTWCTGATTTCAAGGTTGAACTCACATCAGTGGCCAGCAGCTCTTCAGAGTCATTGATGGAGGCTACAGTTGTCTCTCCTTGGGAGATGAAGGCGTAGTCATAGGGGTTGTTGGTGATGAGCAGCATCTCTGAAATTAGATAAAATATTTATTTTAATATATATGTTAAATTGATAAAACATAAACCACTTACCGTAGTATTTTTATATGCTTACCCAGTAGTTCAGGCTTTACTTGAGACAAAATCTGGTAAAAAATATGGTAGTCCCTCTCAGCTTTGAGCTGGTAGGTCACACGTGATTTTTCCAAAAGATCTGTTAAAGAAATTCTTTGAGTTGAGTCTGCCTTCAAACACGTTTCAGAAATCTTACTACTTACAGGTCTCAATGTCAGCAGAGGCCAGCTTTCCTCTGTTGTCAAAGTGAATTCTGATAAATTTACCCTAAAGAAAGAGACTCTTGTTTTAGTTAAATTACTTGACTTAATAATTTTTCAGAGCTACACAAACTCACAAATCTGGAGGAGTTGTCGTTCCTGATGGTCTTGGCATTACCGAAGGCTTCCAGAGCAGGGTTAGCCTGGATGATTTGATCCTCCAGGGTGCCCTGATATTGTCAAACCAAGACACAGTGTCATATTTAAAACGTTATGACAACAATATCATGCTCACAAAATATATATTAGGGGTGCAACAATACAGAAAATCCACGATTCGGTTAGATACTTTAGTGTCACAGTTCAATATTTTTTCGATACAAAAACTAACTTGTAATTTATTGAAATTAATTACGAACTTTTGTTTAACCTCAAAAGTACAGTCTTTAAATTAAATGTAGCCTAAACAGCAAGTTTCTCAGTGGATCTGCATTCAACAATGCAGCCTAGGTGGATAAGTTAAATGTAGATCCTCTGAGCCTTCAACACAGAGCATCTTCAGAAGACAAGATGATAAAATACATTTTAAAAATCTGTATTGTTTGATACAAGTGCAYATTAAACCTAAAGCACTGTATTGAACGATTCAATCCAGATACATGTATTGTTGCACCCCTAATATACACTGCCTGGCCAAAAAAAATCACCACCAATAAAAAGGCCACACACGCTAATATTTCACTGGACCGCCTTTAGCTTTGATTACGGCACACATTCGCTGTGGTATTGTTTCGAAAAGCTTCTGCAGTGTCAAAATTTATTTCCATCCAGTGTTACATTAATTKTTCACCAAGATCTCACATTGATGATGGTAGAGTGTGACCGCTCCTCAAAGCCTTATCCAGCACATCCCAAAGATTCTCAATGGACTCTGTGGAGCCAATCCATGTGTGAAAATGATGTCTCATGCTCCCTGAACTACTCTTTCATAATTCCAGCCCCATGAATCCTGGCGTTATCATCTTGGAATATGGCCGTGCCATCAGGGAAGAAACAATCCATTGATGAAATAACCTGGTCATTCAGTATATTCGGGTAATCAGCTGACCTCATTCCTTGAACACATACTGTTACTAAGCCTAGATCTGACTGACTGCAGCAACCCCACATCATAGACCTTAGCTAAATCCAGATGGCAACCTTTTTTTGGCTGGGCCGTATACATATATATGTGTGTGTGCATATATATATTATCTTCGTTCAGCTATTACAAGTTATTCTGAAATAAAATGTATGTATCTTTAGCCTGATATTGGTGTATAAGACTTTTATTCTATAAAAACAAACCTTCTTTTCCGCAGCAGCATCTTTCTTCCCACTGGGGACAGCAGCAATGCTGGCAAAGTACTGAATGACACGTTTGGTGTTGACAGTCTTTCCAGCTCCAGATTCTCCACTGGTTGGAAAAGAGACAAAAAGGCTCAGACCAAGACCAACAATTTCTGTTTACTAAAACAAGTAAATAGTTATTTGACTTACGTGATGAGGATTGACTGGTTTTCTCTGTCTGTCAAAACAAGTAATTAAAATAGTAATGCTGTGATGACTGATTGATCAGAATCACAGTAAATGATGAAGCACAAGGTAAATGATGTACCTGCCAGCATGTACTGGTAGGCATTATCAGAGATGGAGAAGATGTGAGGAGGMGCTTCACTYCTCTTCTTTCCTCTGTAGGCAACGACCACTTCCTGGTTGTAGACCGGCARCCACTTGTAGGGGTTGACAGTCACACAGAACAGCCCRGAGTAGGTCTTCAGAAAAACAGATAATAGAAAGACAACAAAATATATTATTTCATTGTATTGAAGGCACTTGATTTGAATGATTTACTACAATAGTTAAGGTTTGACATTGAAACTAAACTTTAACTCACATAGATCATCCATGCTGCGTAACGCTCTTTGAGGTTAAACAGCACAGCTGGCTCATGAAGGAAGGTGAACATGGCCATGTCTTCAATTTTATCAAACTTAGGCGGGTTCTGAGGGTGCACATCACACTCCTTCACAGTGACGGTCTGGAAAAGATAATATTGTGATTTAGAACCAAACTAAATGCATCTCTCAAACAGCTAAAAGTGATTTTTACCATATATTAATTTACTTGCCTTTCCAAATTCAGTCTCAGCAGTGACTTTGTCACCTTCACGGCTGATTATAGATGCCTTAACGTACTCAACCTCAGGGTCGGGTACAAAACACTCCTTCTTCATGTCAAATGGACGAGTCTGGGCCTCCAGACGCTCCCTATCAGATTTCCTCAAATAAGAAGCAGCGACCCCAAATTCCTTCATTGCAGCATCACCCATGATT
>NW_013952426.1:50621-57406 GCF_001266775.1 Austrofundulus limnaeus | reverse complement strand
TTTATTTTATGTTAATATTAAATAATTCAGTATCCCACCTTTTCAATCAGGTCAATACAGGCCTGCAGATCCATACCAAAGTCAATAAAAGTCCATTCAATTCCCTCTTTCTTGTACTCTTCCTGCTCCAGCACAAACATGTGGTGATTGAAGAACTGTTGCAGTTTTTCATTGGTGAAGTTGATGCACAGCTGCTCAAAAGTGTTGAACTGGGAAGTAGACAACAGTGTGATTTCTTAGTATGTTTATTGCAAAGTTTTTTTCTCTTATTCATTATGAATTTAAATCAAACATTGTTTGAGAAAGTAAAAAATTATCAAAACAAAAACTAAAGACGCTCACTCACATCAAAGATCTCAAAACCAGCAATATCCAACACTCCAATGAAGTACTGGCGCGGCTGCTTTGTGTCCAAGGACTGATTGATCCTCACCACCATCCACAGAAACATCCTCTCATACACTGCCTTAGACAGTGCACCGACAGCRTAGTACACCTAAAAGAGAAATACAAGCTTTTGAAATTATTTTCAGTTGTCATTTTATCCCCACATCATTACTCTCCTCCATCAAACAGATGGTAGGAAACTCAGAGGTATTTTTTTCTACCTGTTGAACATTTTGTCCCTTGGTGACCCACTCGTTTCCAACTTTAACTCTCGGGTGACAGAGACCTTTGATGAGGTCAGCAGAGTTCAGGCCCATCAGATAAGCAACTTTGTCGGCATCTGAAAAAAATAGACATAAATAGTTTTAAAAAAAATGCTCTTAGCATTAAGATTTAAATTGCGCTAAACTGTTTTCAGACGAAGTCTTACCTTCGGTACCATCTGCCTCAGCCTGCTCTTCACGCTGCTTGTTCTTGAACTTCATGTTACCGTAGTGCATGACGGCACCAATCAGTTTGTAAATGCCGTTCTTCTCCTCTTGAGTAAAGCCCAAAACATCAAAAGCTTCCTGAATAGAAAGGTGTTGCATTTTCAGTGTGATTGACTGCATGCCGATGAGAGATGCCCTAAATGACCTTGTTACCATCAAGTATACATTGTCAAAGCAATGTTTTAACTGTCTTCACTTAATTCACTGGTAGTATTTTTTTTTTCATTTTCTCCTAATGTCTCACTCAGTAAAATACACAACCTCTGCATATCCAGAGAATGTTTCACCCTGAGAGACTAAAATTAGATTCTTTGCACTCCTAGAGATTCAAAGCACACAACAAAAATTATTAAAATTGCATTTTAACTTGTATGGTTTTAAGATGCCTTCTTTAGATTATTCCCTTATATGCACATTTTTAACTGTCTTTGTTAAACACCTTTAAACTTGGTCATAAAAAGATCTAAAAAGCTCAAAATAGCAACTGTCTGGTTAAAAAAAAGTTTGCAATTTTATTTTCACCTTGAATCTGTCACACTTACTGCACATCTCACCATTGTCGTACTGTTCTCGTACATGTCCTGCACTACCCCCACACAACGTCTTCACTGCACCTGACTTTTTCATAGACTACACTTCCTTCGTATCCTATCATCACCTGGTTTTAAAAACTTTTTCAATGACTGATTATATGCTGTTATGAAGTACAACACTATTTGTTGTGGCAGGCCATATCACTGAGCTATAACTACTTGATACATGGTATGAAATGACTAAGATCCATAAATCTCAATATTAAGATTGATTCACAAGAATATCACACACTGGGTTGGACCAAACTGAATAATTCCATACCAGAAAATGTTATCAAAATTGTACTGATAACATGCATTATTTTTAAGACATTTATGTGCGTTCCTACACACATCAGTGGCGAGCAGCTCTTCAGCATCATTAATGGAGGCTACAGTCGTCTCTCCTTGGGAGATGAAGGCGTAGTCGTAGGGGTTGTTGGTGATGAGCAGCATCTCTGAAAAACAGAACAAGCTTAAGATTTTGAATTATATTGCGATAAAAGCACAACTAATCAATAAAGGTATGTTTTTATTTACCAAGCAGCTCAGGTTTCCTCTGGGAGAGAATCTGATAGAAGATGTGATAATCTCTCTCAGCCTTGAGCTGAAAGGTGACCCGGGATTTTTCTAACAGATCTGTAAAAGTGTTTGCATTATTAGGAGAGGATGAATTGTGAGCATAAGAGCAAACCTGATAAAAGCAAAGAAATTAGATTTCTCACATGTTTCGATATCAGCTGAAGCCAATTTCCCACTGGCTGCAAAATGAATACGGATGAATTTACCCTAAAACACAGAGAAAGAAAAACATAATTTAGATCGAATATTGTGCTGAAGAGAATTTTTTTCACCAGTGCACCAGAAAAACTTACAAATCTGGAAGAATTGTCATTCCTGATGGTTTTTGCATTGCCAAAGGCTTCCAGTGCTGGGTTACACTGGATGATTTGATCCTCCAGAGTGCCCTAACAAAAAACAATGGCCGCTATTATTAGGTTTGAAGAAGAAAAGGTAGATAGAAACTATTTCAAGGTGCAAATAAAAGTTGAATCAGTATTAATTTTAGCATTATCACTTTTTTCTCAGAGCTTCCTTCCTTTTTTCCACCTCCAGCTGCAATGCTGGCAAAGTACTGAATAACTCTCTTGGTGTTGACTGTTTTCCCAGCACCAGATTCACCACTGAAGACACAAAATAAAACAAACTTAAAAGAAAAAGCAGCAGCACAAACGGTCTCATTCAGACAATACTAATTCATTTTTATATCTAATACCACAACATAATCATGATCATGTAAACATTCCACTTCATTAACCAATTTAAAGAAATCTTGAATGAAATTAAACATTTAATTCACTTCAGTGTTTTTTTATACCAAAATCACTAAAACAGTTGAACATACTAAAGGAATAGTATGTAACAGAGACTGAGAGCATATCAGAAAAAATTTAAAAGTTACAAAATAAATCTAGTTTCACATTGTGATATAAGCTTTAATTGCAGCGTAAAGAAAAAACTTGATTAAAACTTACGTGATGAGAATTGACTGATTTTCTCTGTCTGAAAAAGAGCAAAAAAAAAAAATCCCTGAAGGACTGCTGCAGGTCTTTAAACCTCACTGAACATATTGTATCAAGTGAAGCTAAATTACCTGTTAGCATGTACTGGTAGGCATTATCAGAGATGGAGAAGATGTGAGGAGGAGCTTCACTCCTCTTCTTTCCTCTGTAGGCGATGACCACCTCCTGGTTGTAGACCGGCAGCCACTTGTAGGGGTTGACAGTCACACAGAACAGCCCAGAGTAGGTCTGCCACGACAAGAGAGGTGTAGAAAAAATGTTTTCAGATGCTAACATACTGTAGTTTAGCAGTTAGAAAATGTAAACCCGCCCTTTAACTCACATAGATCATCCATGCTGCGTAACGCTCTTTGAGGTTAAACAGCACAGCTGGCTCATGAAGGAAGGTGAACATGGCCATGTCTTCAATTTTATCAAACTTAGGTGGGTTCTGAGGGTGCACATCACACTCCTTCACAGTGACGGTCTGGAAAATTTATTATTTTTGTCAAAAAAATGTGTTAAAGAAGAGATACCTAGAAACCATTCTGCTGCTTGTCTATCAGTCTACTGACCTTCCCTTTCGCCGTCTGAGCAGTGACTTTATCCCCCTCACGGCTGACGATCGAAGCCTTCACGTACTCCTCGTCTGAATCAGGAACAAAACATTCCCTTTTCATGTCGAACGGACGAGTCTGGGCCTCCAGGCGCTCCTTGTCTGACTTCCTCAGGTACGGGGCAGCTGCCCCAAACTCTTTCATGGCAGCGTCACCCATTTTTCACCTGGTTAACAGAAAAAGTAATTAATCCAATTGTCAATTCAACCATGGTATTTAGTAGAGTAGACTTTTTTATTATTTTTATTTTATTTTTTTGTTATTTTTTGAGATGCTCTTACCTTATAAACCCCAACACGCAGCACTGAGGTGTACTGGCCCTGGGAAAGACAAAATATTAAAAATGTTCAACACAAAAGAGGTTTCAAAATCAAAGTCTGGAGTGGAAAAGCCACTGTCTCCATACTTTACCTTGAGATAGAATGGTGACCTGTTGGGGGCTTCTCTGTGAGGTCTCTTTTTAAATAAAGCCTCTCGACCAAAAATGGGAGGGTGCCTTAGGACCAGGAATGTCATTGTCTGTGTTTGGTAGGGGCTTCTTGAGGGGAGGGGGTTAATGAGTTGGGAAGAGCAATATAGAAATCAGCAAGTCAGGGTCTTATCAGTGACGGGGTGAGGCCATATTAGGAGCTTTATGTGGTGCGGTGATTAGTCATAGGTATCCTCGAGCATCCAGGGGACCACAGCTCAGTCTTTAAATAGACAGAGGCAGGAATTCCTCCATCATTATCCTTTAAGCTTGTGTTTGTTACAATAAAAGCATGAAGCATAGGGAAGCAGCTTCACTTTAAATCATCATACACAAATGTATTTACTTTGCAAATATCCTAATATGCTAAACGTCGGAAGATGACACTTTCAAATTTATTTAAAAAAGTTATTACCTGTAAAAATTAGAAAATCTGTTGGTTATCAGTTAATAAGTTGCCAAATTACAGCTAAATTACCAAAAACATAAAGGGATAATATATTTGATATCTTTTTTTTTTTTTGTTTCATTCTTGGTCTGATCGGGCCATCAAACACAATTAGTCAGCACAAAAATTAAACTTTATGGAAGAAACAAACACACCAGATTCACTATTAAATTATAAAATGGTTTCTAAAAAAATGTTGAATATGTTTAAAATTATTACATTATATTCTAACTAATCATGTTTTATATAATACAGTTGGTAAAATGCTAAACACATTAAAAATATTGTATTGTTGACATATTTTGCTATTATTAGAAAGAAACACAAGGAAATATGAGCACCATATTTGGGGATATATTTTAGGGTCTCGTTAGTCTCAGGGCTTCAGGAGGAGTCTCTGTGAAGCATGAGTAACATATTGTGTTTAGGTGTTACAGAATTGGCTTTATGGTAACAAAAGCAGCTGCTAAATACTGAGCGAGCTGGTCTAAAAACAGAACCCGGGCGACAAATGCGAGGCAACACAAACAAAGATCCACCACAGGTGACATGCCTGAAATTCACTGAAAGGCAATAAAAATGACGGGCATTTGAGGGTTTGAGCAGCATGACAAGCCTCAATGCGATGCCAAGGTCAGGCTGCAGCTAGAAGAGCTGGCCCCTCAGTTACTGGCCCATTGACATGGCTGTTGTGCTTTTGCAGACAAAGATAACCTTGCGAGATTTTCGCCGAGAGATTACACTGACTGAGCCGAACAGTCATGGAGGATTTTGGGATTCAGTTCTTGCCTGATGGATCAACTGTGGTTGATCACAGGGGTCAGTCACAGAAATATCTTTAGCTGGACAGGGATGGTCTACAGTTCATCAAACTGCAATGTTCTGTTTCAAGCCCTTCCTCTTTCTTGACTTGTACAGCATGCATTGAAATTATACCATCTCTTCAGTCACTGTGGTCAGTGCTCCTTCAAAGGTTAAGAGATAAAATGAGGGTCAACAACTGCTGACAAGTGTTGAGATTATTTCCATTCTGATAGCGTTCCCAGTCCCTGTTACTGACAGCAGGTGTCAGAGTGCCAAATGGAAGTGGGAGGATCCGATCCCACGCTAAAGAGCAAGTGGAGAGAACTGTCGTCCCACACACATAATACTAATTAAACAAAACATGATTTAAATGCTTTTCCTATGTCACAACAAGTGCTTGTTGTCATCACTTGTATCTAACTCCATTAAAATTGTATTATGTTATTAATGCACAGCCTTTACTCTAACTCCTTGTCTGGTTTAGATCCAAGAATTTATCCCAACAAACAGAAATCAAGGCTTGAATTACAGTATGTGACTTATAATAAAACAAATTGCCAAACATTTTTTTAGTCAATTGTGTTTTGAAACATTCTCCTGCTCAAATGTGTGCTTTATTTTGTATTTAAATGTAAAGCATTGAGAAAAATATCAGCTGAATATTTAATATTAATTTTAGTATTAACACAATAAGTAAGATTGATTTTAGGAACATAAAAGCACCTTTTATCTGTTGCCTTTTTTAAGCAAAATGCAAAAATATATGCTAAACATTCATGTCCTTTATCAGAAGTTTGTGACATTTGTTTTAAAAATAAACAAAACTGAAGCACATCACCTAATCCTGTAATATTTGTCTAGCCTATTTTTATAGAAAATGTTATTTTTTGTGCAATCAGGAAAAAAACTACACAAAAGCTGGTCTAATTACAGAGACAGTGAGGCGTTCAAACTACAGCCTATTGTTTATTTGCACAAGTGCAGAAATCCCGTTAATCATGCTGATAATCCTCGACACATAACGTGGTGTTCGTGGTGCTCCACTTTAAGCAGAGGTGTGAATATGCTTTCATTAGTTCACAGATACCTGCTGTCAGCCAGGGGGAGTTTAGGACATGACATGTAATAAGAGGAGACGGCACTTCCTGAAGTCCACACAGATAAGAGTCTGAAGTCTGTTATCTTCTCCCTTTTTGTCTTAAATCATTATTTAGTTCCTAAGAAATCACCTTTGACTTACTGTAGATTAGACACAACACCAAGCAAGGCTACACAATGAAGTAAAAACATCAGTGTCCTTTTTTTTTAATTTATAAAGTTGCTGCTCCAACCAGTTAACTTCAATTATTGCCCTAAAATCCATCTATTGCACCAAAGTATACATAGTTTTATTTCTTTTTTGTTTTATTGTATTGTATTTTAATTGTATGGTGTC
>NW_013952426.1:47707-49521 GCF_001266775.1 Austrofundulus limnaeus | reverse complement strand
GTCTAAATATAATGAATTAATGCCTTTTAATGTATCATTTGAATGAACTGTCTTTATATTCCTAAAAATAAATTGAAGCATTTTTTGAACAGTAGCAACAAAAAAACTTGATTTTGAGGAAAAATGCCTTAAAATTTGGAATTTTTCCCTGTGAGCTAGCAAAGTTTTTGTTTCTTCCCAACTGGGAAATCTTAATATAAAAATACTATTTGAGGTTTCCTCTTTATATTGTCAACAAAAGTCACTCAATAAATTTACACTAAATTAGGATTCAGACCTAATATAAATATATTATTGTAACCAACAAGACCAATTAAGTCTCTTCTCTGGATAAGCTTATGATATCAGAATGATCCAGGTGTCAAAATGTAGCTTTTAAAACCAAGAATCTGAAAATGTAATTAGATCATTTTGACCAAATTTGTCTTAATCCTCATTTCGATATGATTGGTCACATTTGTGCATCTTTTTTTAACCTCTTCACTTTTTTTATACTGTTTAACCTCTAACATTTGTAATAACTTTCTATCTGTTCATGATAATAAAAAATTTACATGACATTTAGTGTCTCTACATACAATATGTGCTAAAACAAGATTAACACCCTTTTAAAAATGAAAAGAATTACAAGGAAAAAATATTTGCAACATTTTAAAGGGATTTTATTAGATCTACAGATTATGTCTTGATAATTCAGGGAGCTAAAGTACACGGCAGCCAAAATGATTTCTGCAGGCTCCAAAGCTTCACTCCTCCTCAAACCCTTTCTGTGGCAGCCATGAAAGAAATGGAGAGAAAAAGAGAGAAACAGCTGTTTAGTACGTAGATTAGTGTTGCTACAGCCCAGTAAAGCATTATATTTACAGTTTAATACACTGTGTTGTTCTACAGTAGCTTTCAGGGTGGTTTGTGGAAATAACTTGGAAGAAAAACAGCCACAAGTTAAAAGGAGCATCAAGAGGAGTGCTGGGGGACATTTATCAGGGTCAGATGTGTGCATGCTTCCAACCTTGGGGCCCGTATCGCGGCTCTTGGCGCGCAGCTTGTTGACCTGAGACTCGGCGATGTCGGCTCTCTCTTCAGCCTCGTCCAGCTCGTGCTGCAGTTTGCGGAACTTGCCCAGATGAACATTAGCCTGTTCCTCCTGGGGCGAAAACAAACAAAACAAAACAAAACGTAGACCAATGTAAATATAAGTGAACAGATTCATATGAAAACTTAACAAATTACCCCACTTACAGCCTCCTCAGCAGATCGCTTGTAGGCTTTAACTTTCAGCTGCAACTTGTCCACCAAATCTTGCAGTCGGGCAATATTTTTACGATCCTCCTCAGTCTGAAGAACGAATAGACACTGTATGAAACTTAATTTATTTTTAAGAGAATGTATAAAGTAAATAGATCTTGCTGGATGACACAAACCTGGTAAGTAAGCTCTTTGATGCGGCGCTCATATTTACGGACACCTTTCACAGCTTCGCTGCTCTTCTTCTGCTCCAATTCCACCTCATTTTCTAGTTCCCTCACCTGCTCGAGGACATTTTGCAAGACTTTTAGTTATTAGTTTACTTCTTTATATTTTTGCTTTATACATTTATTACAGGTGCAAAAGAATGCGTACCCTGGCCTCGAGCTTCTGCACCTGCTTCTTGCCTCCCTTCATGGCGATCTGTTCAGCTTCATCCAGACGATGCTGCAGGTCTTTGATGGTTTGCTCCATGTTCTTCTTCATGCGCTCCAGGTGAGCGCTGGTGTCCTGCTCTTTCTTCAGCTCCTCTGCCATCATGGCAGCATCAGTGATGGCCTTCTTGGCCT
>NW_013952426.1:20814-47324 GCF_001266775.1 Austrofundulus limnaeus | reverse complement strand
TCATTAGCCCGAACCGACTCGTCCAGCTGAATTTGGCAATCCTTTATGGAAGAACACAAACCACAAAACAATGATAACTATGAACTCTTGGAAACTGAATGTTTCCTGTTTGTAGTTTACCTTTAGATGTGCATGAACAGCTTTGAGTTGTTTCTGAGCCTCAGCTGCCTGCCTGTTGGCTTGGCTCAGCTGGATCTCCATCTCGTTCAGGTCTCCCTCCATCTTCTTTTTCAAGCGGAGGGCTTCATTCCTGCTGCGACACTCGGCCTCAAGAGAGCTCTGCAGGGTGTCGATGGTCCTCTGCATGTTCCTCTTGCACTGCTCCATCTCTTCGTCCTTCTCAGACAGTTTACGCTCCATTTCTGCTTTGATCTGGTTGAACTCTAGTTGGACTCTCAGTATCTTGCCCTCCTCATGCTCAAGAGAACCCTTAGGAAAACAGCAGGTCTTTGTCAAAATTGATATTTATAAAAAAAATCTGTAAATTTGCCTTTTTTTTTAATTGTCATAGAAAGTTGAAGATTTGTTGTAGTCTTACCTCTGCCTCTTCCAGGGCAGACTGAATCTCACTCTTTTCTTGCTCCAGCTGCTTGCGGGCCTTCTCCAGCTCATGAATGGTTTTCCCCCCTTCACCAAGTTGCTCAGTGAGGTCAGAAATTTCCTCTGTGTAGGTAAACAGATGCATTTTTATTTATTTGTTTTAATTATTGGCATCATCAATGGTTTGGTTTGGTGCAAGCACATTCAGTAGTTTATTACCTTGTAGGTTCTTATTCTCCCTCTTCATGGTCTCCAGATGCTCCAGACACTCTTCATAGGAGTTTTTGAGTTTGAAGAGCTCCGTGCTCAGAGAGCGGGCTTCCTTCTGGGAGCTCTCCAACTCACACTGAGACTCCTCATATTTCTGCTTCCATTCAGACAGGACCTGGAGATTCATGTTAAGATGTTAACTATTGACAAGACAGCYATTTTATTTTCAATATATGTGAAACACACACGTTTAAAATTAAAAGTAACGTACTTTGTCAAAGTTTCTTTGCTTCTTGTCCAGAGCAGCAGCAGCAGCATTAGACCTCTCCACGTCCACCATGAGATCTTCAATCTCATTCTGCAGTCTGTGTTTGGTCTTCTCCAGAGAGGAACATTTAGCATTCACTGCTTCAACAGCCTCCTCAGCCTCCTGCAGACGCTGAGCCAGCTTCTTTCTGTATTACAGAGAAATGATCCACAGTTAGATGGTTTTATATGGTGCAGAGWTGATCAAGTTAAACAAGTTTGACTCACTTTGCTTCTTCCAGTTCCTCGGTCCTCTGGATGGCATCAGTTTCATACTTGGTTCTCCACTGAGCCACCTCAGTGTTGGCCTTGGACATGCCACGCTGCAGTTCASCCTTGGCCTCCTGCTCCTCCTCATACTGCTCCCTGAGGAGGTCACAGTCATGACGAGCAGACTGCACAGCATGRGCTAATGCATTCTTGGCCTGGATAGAAAAAGATAATGTTCCCGGTATGTTTTGAACAACTTTTGAGATAAAGGTGAGAGACTTGGACAAAGTCAAGATTGACTTTGATTTTTGCTGACATTCCTATATGGACAACTTTTACTATTTTTTTACTATTATTTATTTTTTTTAACTCTTTTTACACTGCCCTGAGATATTTGTTGTGAATTGACATTATATAAGAAACATATATAGTGTTTATTCAGACCTTTACTTCCTCCTCTAGTTGTCTTTTTAAGTCTTCCATTTGTTGATTATAGGAATTCTTTCCTCTTGTCAGCTGAGAAATAAGAGATTCTTTCTCCTCCATTTGTCTTGAAAGTTCATCTGTAAAGAAGAAACATGGGTATCAAATGCATCTTAATGAAAT
This sequence comes from Austrofundulus limnaeus, assembly GCF_001266775.1. NCBI lineage: Eukaryota > Metazoa > Chordata > Actinopteri > Cyprinodontiformes > Rivulidae > Austrofundulus > Austrofundulus limnaeus. The sequence goes on along the minus strand of NW_013952426.1, from coordinate 45,452 downwards.
ACTTCTGGTTTTGCACGTGGCAAAGACTAACCGTTCTCAGCTTGAAGTTTGGCTTTCTGGGTAGTGGTGTCATTCAGGGACCTTTGGTATTCATCACATTTAGTCCTGTATTCACTCATTTGATCTTCTAAAGTCCTGCATGTTTTTTCCAAGATAGTCTTGGAAAAGAAAAAGTACAAAGTTTAAAAATCCTGTTTACCACCAGTAAGATATTTAATTATCATTATAAAGAGAACAACCCAGTCATACATACCTTGGACTTGACAATATGTTCCATATTGGAGACGACATCATCAAGCTCCAGTTTGAGCTCACTCTTCTCCTTCTCCAGTTTCTGCTTGACCCTCTGCAGGTTGTCGATCTGCTCTCCCAGGTCAGCAACAGTGTCGGCTTGTTTCTTCCTGAGTGTAGCAGTGGTAGCTTCGTGGTGCAGAGTGGCCTCTTCAAGGTCTCTGCGGAGTTTCTGGAACTCGGCCTCCCTCTTCTTGTTCATCTCGATCTGTGCGGCTGTGGCTCCTCCAGCCTCCTCCAGCCTCTCACTGATCTCCTCCAGCTCTCGGGCCAAGTCTGCCCTCTGCTTCTCCACCTTGGCTCGAGCAGCTCGCTCTGCTTCCAGCTCTTCCTCCAGCTCCTCCACACGAGCCTAGAGTCAGAGCAGTGGTGTCAGTAATGTTTGAACATCATTGAGAGTCACATGTTGCCCAAATCTTACCTGCAGCTCTTTCAACTTCTTCTGGAGCTGAGTGATTATTGCCTGTTCATCTTCCAGTTTGCTGTTCAACTGGCTGATTTCAAAGTCTTTCCTGCAATGTTTTGATTTGTCATTGTCACGAATTAAAACAATGCACATACTCACATAGTGAGAAGATTGATTTACTGGTTCATTAACATTTAGATTATTTGTACTTTTTCAGGCGTTCTTCCAGTTGTTGCTTGTCATTTTCCAGATCCATAATGGACTCCAGGGCCAACTTTAGGTCTCCCTCCAGTTTTCTTTTCGCTCTCTCAAGATCCATTCGGATCTTTTTCTCTTGCTCAAGAGACCCTTCAAGCTAAAACACAAATACCTGTTAATGCAGTACTTGTACATTATTGTATTATCACTGCTTACATACTTGTCTGTTTATTGTCTGTGGTAAAAAAAAACTAGAGACTTACATCGTCCACTTGCTGCTCCAGTTTCACCTTGGCCTTGGTCAGAGTGTTGACTTTGTCTTCCTCACTCTGCAGGTCATCCAGTGTTTGTTGGTGAGCTTCCTGTAAGGCTTTCTTTTCCTTGGTCAGCTTAGCAATGATTTCATCCAATGCAGCCATCTCCTCAACTAGGTTTTTTACCTGAGGATTAAGCAGAAGGAATTTAAATCGATCAATGTAATTCTAAAACTTTTAATGAAACATAATTCTTCTTAGTTTGTTTTCTTGCTGTAATAATATTTAACAAACCTTGTTTTCAGTGGCGTGCTTCTCTTTTTCCACTTTGGCCAGAGTTAGTTCTAAGTCGTCAATATCCTTCTTTAACTCAGAGCACTCATCCTCCAACTTCCTCTTCTTAGCTGTCAGTTCAGCGTTCATCTCCTCCTCATCCTCCAGCCTTTCTGTAAGCTCCTTGATTTTTGCTTCTAGCTGAATTTTGTTTTTGATCAGTCCCTCACATCGTTCCTCTGCATCACAGAGATTATCTTGCTCCTGCAAAAAATAAATTCTTGCTAGCAAATTTTTGATAAAATGCTCAAATGAGAAAAAAAAGTGACTTTAAATTGCCTTCTTACAGCTTGGACTTGGAGCTGTAGGTCATTCTTCTCTTGGAGAAGAGAGACCATTTTCTCCTCTAGTTCCTTTCTACGAGCTTCAGATTTTGCGTAGGCCTCCTTCAGCTTCAGGAATTCTTCCTTCATGTTGGCCATCTCCTTTTCTGCTTCAGCAGATCTCAGGAGAGGTTTGATCTTGAAGAACAGCTTCATCCAGGGCCAATTCTTGACCCCCATGAAGGCTCGGATGTTCCACTGGATCACTAATAAAGCATCTCTAGGAAATAAATAAGTTTAAATGGGTTTAGTTTTGAAGTAAACCAACAAACCAGTAACTATGCAAAATTAGAAGACCAGTATCACCTGCGCTCCACCATCTTTTGATACTCAATACGAGACAAAAGACCTCGAGACCTGGCTTGAATGGCAGTAATGATTTTGGCAAGACGCTCATCTCTCATCTCCTCTAGCAGACCCAGCAATCCAGCTTTAAAAAACACCTAAAAACAAAAAAATATTTTACATTTTTATTATCATATCGATCTTTTCTTCCCTTTGCTTGAAGAAAAATTTGTTGATACCTTAGTGTGACCAAACTTATACTGGTTATGGTCAATATCCAGAGATCCGAGGAGTTTCTCAGCTCCTTTCCTGCTGTCAATGAATTGTCCTTCAGGGATGGCTGCAGGATTCAGGATGCGATATCTGGAAAATCATATAGTAAAAATATATTTGATCGTGGCTTTAAAGTATAATATGTTAAATCTTTCACTGAGCTAATACCTCTGCTTGAAGTCTCCATAGAGGATCCTGTTGGGGAAGCCCTTCCTGCAGATCCTGATGCCTTCCAGCACACCATTACAGCGCAGCTGGTGCATCACTAGAGGGTTCTCCATGGCCCCAGGAGTCTTGGTCTCATTGGGGATGATGCAGCGCACAAAGTGAGGGTGAGTTGACCTCAAGTTGGTCATCAGCTTGTTCAGGTTTTCCTAAAATATGGCGAAACAGGCATTTAAATATTGATTATTAAAATGTAAAAGTTTAAACAATTTGATAAAAGACAAGAACATACCCTGTGGAGAGCCGACACTGTCTGAAATGATGACCCTTTCTTCTTCTTTTCTTTTTTGCCTTCAGTACCTTCACCCATAACTGTTTAAAAAATGTAAGATTGAGACCTCACACTGAAAACTATGCTCAGACTATACTAATGTGCTGCTGTGTATAAAATCTATGCAGTCATGCCAGGTTACCTGAATCTGCTCCTGCGTAATTTGCAAAGAGAAGCGCCAACAACTTGAGTGTAGACTTCTGGTACAGTCCAACAACGGTCTCATTCAGAGGATCCTTGTTCTTCACCAGCCAGTTGTTGATATTATAATCAACAGTTCCAGCATAATGAACCAGGGCAAAATGAGMYTCTGGTTTTCCTTTAACRAYTCTAGGCTTCTGGAAGTTACTGGATTTTCCCAGGTGGTTGTCATAAAGCTTAGCTTTAAAGGTTGTATCAGTGGCTTTGGGAAACATGCACTCCTCTTCAAGGATRGACATGATACCCATAGGCTGAGGGAARAGAAATAGATGTAAAAACAAACATAATATTTTTATTTATTTTATGTTAACATTTAATAATTCAGTATCCCACCTTTTCAATCAGGTCAATACAGGCCTGCAGATCCATACCAAAGTCAATAAAAGTCCATTCAATTCCCTCTTTCTTGTACTCTTCCTGCTCCAGCACAAACATGTGGTGATTGAAGAACTGTTGCAGTTTTTCATTGGTGAAGTTGATGCACAGCTGCTCAAAGGTGTTGAACTGGGAGAAAAATAATATCAATGAATACAATAAATATGTTAATGATAATAGAATCAAAAAAGAAAAAATAAGTAGGTCCTCTGGATCAGTTCTTCTTTAGTGAAACGTTTTGTCTCTCCTCCAAGAGACTTCTTCAGTCTGATGAGTTTCAGGTGAACTCAGCGTTAACACTGCCTCCACCTGGACAAACAGGTTCGTCACATGCAAAAGAGGGCCATCGCCTAACAATAGGCTTGATTAGTTCTATTGTTCATAGAGGGTCATGTGCCCCATCATCTGACCCGTGTCGTGTTATGTGTACATAGTGAGTGCAAGCAGGGGTTCAATGTCCCCTTGTTTTTGTCCCTCTTTCCCTCTTTGTGTTGGTATCCTTAGGGCCCTGATTCACACCTTTTGCTCACAGGGGGCTGACTCATACTTGCAATGACAGCGTTGTAGGAGGAGGACAACTAGACACGAAGGCCTCCACCTCTGTTTAATGGTGGACGGTTTTTCTTCACAAAGATGGCTTCATTTACTCCTCTCTCAAACCAGCGTTCCTCTCTATCAAGGCTGAGAACATCTTCATCCCTGAAAGAGTGACCGCTGGCCTGATGATGAGTGTAAACTGCAGAGTCCTGACCCGACAATGTAGCTCGTCTGTGCTGGCTCATTCTTTTGAACAGTGGCTGTTTTGTTTYCCCAATGTATAACTGATCATAGTCCTCCTGACACTTAACAGTATATACTATATTACTCTGTTTTTGCCGGGGAACTGGATCTTTGGGGAGAACTAATCTTTGTCGTAACGTGTTTTGGGATTTGAAAGCCATTGGGACGTCATGTTTAGAGAATAAACGTCTCAGTTTCTCTGAAATGCCCACCACATACGGAATGACGACTGGTTTGGGTCTGGGTTTAGGGTCTTCATTTTCACCTGGTTGTTGGCTGGAACCTTAGACCCTCAACCCAGACCCAAACCAGTCGTCATTCCGTATGTGGTGGGCATTTCAGAGAAACTGAGACGTTTATTCTCTAAACATGACGTCCCAATGGCTTTCAAATCCCAAAACACGTTACGACAAAGAATAGTTCACCCCAAAGATCCGGTTCCCCGGCAAAAACAGAGTAATATACAGTAATATACGCTGTTAAGTGTCAGGAGGACTGTGATCAGTCATACATTGGGGAAACAAAACAGCCACTGTTCAAAAGAATGAACCAGCACAGACGAGCTACWTTGTCGGGTCAGGACTCTGCAGTTTACACTCATCATCAGGCCAGCGGTCACTCTTTCAGGGATGAAGATGTTCTCATCCTTGATAAAGAGGAACGCTGGTTTGAGAGAGGAGTAAAAGGAAGCCATCTTTGTGAAGAAGAAACGTCCACCATTAAACAGAGGTGGTGGCCTTCGTGTCTAGTTGTCCTCCTCCTACAATGCTGTCATTGCAAGTATGATTCAGCCCCCTGTGAGCAAAAGGTGTGAATCAGGGCCCCAATGATACCAACACAAAGAGGGAGAGAGGGACAAAAACAAGGGGATGTTAAACCCCTGCTTGCACTCACTACATTCACATAACAYGACACGGGTCAGAAGATGGGGCACATGACTCTCTATGAACTATAGAGCCAATCAAGCCTATTTTTAGGTGATGGCCCTCTTTTGCATATGACTAACCTGTTTGTCCAGGTGGAGGCAGTGCTTATAAGGCTGAGTTCACCTNCCTGAAACTCATCAGACTGAAGAAGTCTCTTGGAGGAGAGACGAAACATTTCACTAAAGAAGAACCCATCCAGAGGACCTACTTATTTTTTCTTTTTGATTTTTTCTACCTGGATTACTGAGATGCATCAGGACGATTATGTAGAATGTTTTTTAATGGGATCACTCACATCAAAGATCTCAAATCCAGCAATGTCCAGCACACCAATGAAGTACTGGCGTGGCTGCTTTGTTTCAAGAGACTGGTTGATTCTTATTACCATCCACAAAAACATCCTCTCGTAAACAGATTTAGACAGAGCTCCAACAGCATAGTTCACCTGTGGAATGGTCAGATAACCATATTATTATGAATAAATTTCATATTTGGGATGCAGCTTTTGAGTTTCTGTAGATAAAACTTTCCAAGCACCATCCTGTATGTTTTTAAAATGATAAGATGAAAATCATTTAAAACAATCTTTCTTCTTTCACCTGAGCGACATTTTGTCCCTTGGTGACCCACTCATTTCCTACTTTGACTCTCGGGTGACAGAGACCTTTGATGAGGTCAGCGGAGTTCAGGCCCATCAGATAAGCGACTTTGTCGGCATCTGAAACAGAAAATCTAAAAGTGAAGGGCCAGATTTAGAGCTAGCCTGATTAACAATGAGTCCTAACTTCACCTTCAGTTCCATCAGCCTCTGCCTGCTCCTCGCGCGGCCTCTGCTTAAACTTCATGTTGCCGTGGTGCATGATGGCACCTGTGAGCTTGTACACAGAGTTTTTCTCCTCTTGAGTGAAGCCCAGCACGTCGAAGGCGTTCTGTGGATGAGCAGCAAGGAAGATCTTAACATTTCTGCACTGTACCTTTAATTTGAATAGTTAATCAGCTACAAATCTAAAAGAACTCTTAAACCAGATCATTTAAAGTTAACTGTAAATATGTCAACTAAAAAAAGGGCAAAAATAGGGTCTGACATCTGTTGCCATCAGTTCTTCTGCATCGTCTATGGAGGCCACTTGGGTTTCTCCCTGGGAGATGAAGGCRTAGTCGTATGGATTGTTTGTCACCAGCAGCATCTCTGGAGGATGCACCAACAGGGTCAGGCAAATCAACACCGCATTTTTGTTTAAGTTTGCAGATGAAGTTTCATAGTCTTCACAAAAGAGCTACAGTCTTGTTGCTCACCCAGGATTTCAGGTTTCTTGTTGGAAAGAATCTGGTAGAAGATGTGATAATCTCTCTCAGCCCTGAGCTGGAAGATGACACGAGACTTCTCCAGAAGGTCTAACAACACCAGAGAGGTTTTTCCGTTAGATAAATTATCACACATCATGTCATGTTTCCAACACAAAGTGGTGTCTGCTCTTACATGTTTCAATATCAGCAGATGCTAATTTTCCTCTGGTGTCGAAATGAATTCGGATGAATTTACCCTGGAAGCATAACAAGCATTGGACTATGTGTTTATGGGAATCTGTTCAGTAACATTTCACAATGAAGTCAGGTAAAACACTAAAACTCACAAATCTGGAGGAGTTGTCATTCCTGATGGTCTTGGCATTACCAAAGGCTTCCAGAGCAGGGTTAGCCTGGATGATTTGATCCTCCAGGGTGCCCTGTCACACAAGAACACTTTGTTTGCTCTAGGAGGCTTTAGCACCCTCTAATGGAAAGCATTGATGCTTTATTTAAGTATCAAACTGATGAGTTATGTGTTATTATTACTACTGAGAATTTAAATCAACTGAAAATTATAATGTGTTTTTATTTATTTATTTTTCACCTGTGAAAACAAACAAAAAAATAATTGTTTCAGCAGCTCCAGCACTGGACAGAGCTTATCACGTACCTTGTCTTTCACATTAGAGTCTTTCTTGATGCCTCCAGCTGCAATACTTGCAAAATACTGGATGACTCTCTTAGTGTTGACGGTCTTTCCTGCACCAGATTCTCCACTGTTTTAACAGAGATATACATTATTGCATGACAATTTCAAAATCAGAACATACTGAGCCATAGATGCTTTTAAAATGAAAAGCATTACATACGTGATCAGAATTGACTGGTTTTCACGATCTGTCAGAAAATTTTAGAACATTTTTTTAGTGTGTAAATTAAAACCTATTCACAGCAGTTTTTCTGTTACTGTGATGTACCTGCCAGCATGTACTGGTAGGCGTTATCAGAGATGGAGAAGATGTGAGGAGGAGCTTCACTCCTCTTCTTTCCTCTGTAGGCGATGACCACCTCCTGGTTGTAGACCGGCAGCCAYTTGTAGGGGTTGACAGTCACACAGAACAGCCCAGAGTAGGTCTGAGAACACAGGAAATAATGACTGTCACTCATCACTGTTTCGATATGTAAAGTTAAACTTTCTGAGCTTTCAATCAGCGTTATTGATTATTGCCTGAAGGGGTACTCACATAGATCATCCATGCTGCGTAACGCTCTTTGAGGTTAAACAGCACAGCTGGCTCGTGGAGGAACGTCAGCATGGCCATGTCTTCAATTTTATCAAACTTGGGAGGATTCTGTTGCAGAACATCCGCCTCTTTGACAGTCACAGTCTGGAAGAGGAGGAATTCAATGCAGCGGTCCTATTTTATAGCTACATATATGGTTTATTCAGTGAATAATAATGGTGAGGTTATTACTCATTRAATAAAGTCAGCTTTTATTTTCTGTTTGTGTTACTGTACATGCTTGTGCTGCCGTCAGCATCATGCAGATGCAAAACTTGCTTTACATTTTAATGCCAGGTGGCAGCAGCCCCTTCTTTCATCACTCACTTATTGTTGTGGATGGAAAGACACTTTAATTCAGTCTCCCTCTGGCTTCCCTTTTAASATCTATTCACACTCATTTAAGGGCAGACACTTAAAAACACATAGATTTAATGTGTTAGATGAAAATAAAGCCTTTATTTAACAAATGGATCCTGTGGTTTCACTGATAGTAAGTTTATTAGTGCAAACAGAACAGATGCTGTTTGTTAATCGTTGTAACTGAATGGTATCTTGGTTTCGTAGCTTCAGGACTCACCTTTCCATTCTGTGTCTCCACAGTGACCTTGTCTCCATCCCGGCTCACGATGGTCCCCTTTACAAACTCTTCCACCGAATCCGGGACGAAGCATTCCTTTTTGATATCAAAGGTACGTGTGGAGGCCTCCATACGCTCCTTCTCCGACTTCCTCAGGTACGGTGCAGCCGCACCAAACACAGACATCTCTGCGTCCCCCATGGCTGCACTAATGTACACACACACAGATAACCAAACACTTTCTCTGCTGCGTATGTTGTCAGTGTTTCTCTGTAACTGTAATTCAGTTTATAGATCTATTATATAGTTAAATGTAATCAGGCTTTAATATGTGCATTGCTGCCAAACGTTTGTGAAAAAGGAAAGTTTACCGGTGGGTTCAGCTCAGATTAAAGTTGAGCTCAGGTTTTAGAGTAAATACTTCTTGTTACACCTGCAGAAAAGCAATATTTTTTATTAAAACAAGTTTTTATTCAGGTTTTAAAACTTCTAAAATACCTAACTTATATGAGTAGTAGATAACAGATCCTTTTATTTATCTTTATTTGCTTTATTTGGTTGCAAACTCCCACAGACATATGGAGATGATCCTCCAATAAGGATTTATAATTAAAATGATTGTATTTAAATGTTTTCATTTTCTTTTAAAGAGGTAGGGAAAAAAAGAATGATGCAGAAAAACAACCAGTTGTTCATACTTACAGAGGCCAGGTGAAGAGGAAGCATCCACTAGACCTGCAGYGATGGCWGGGATCAAATATATAACCCCAGATAACCTGCCTTACAAGGCCAAGGGCACCACCCTGACCTGATAACACCCCCCCCCCCCACACACACACACACATCATCAGGTGCACAATTAAACACATGCCACACACATACACTCACTGAGGTAATCTCCATCATTTTTATCACAAAGAGCTCAGTTTGGYTCTGGYGATGCCTGGCTGCCCTCTCTGTCCGTTTGTCTCTACCTCTCATGTCCAAATAATGTGATTTTTCGGGCGCAGTGCCAGGAACGTTCTGCTGCATAACTTGTGTGTGACTCACGCAAGCATGCCACCTCTATCTCTAATTCTGCCACACTTTCCCCTGTCATCTCCTGTGCTAAATTCCTTTTCCAAGTGAGGCCTGCTCATGAACAGAAACCAGATTCTGTGTGAGGAGGGGCCGGGAGGCAGAGTGAAGTCAGAGGGGTTTAAACTCCAGTTTTTATTTTTGTTTTGTTTTTATTGTTCGTGTTCAGTGATCATTCTCAGTGGATGGATCAGTCTGACTTTGTGGTTGGTGCACAACTATGACAAGTGGGACTTGAGTAAGAAAACATTTTGCTTTGAAAAGTAAATAAAGCACTAACTGAACAGATGTCTGCCTGATGGTGATAATCACCTGTACTTACTGGGTGTGTACTGGTTTATTGTTCTGGCTACAGGTTTCCTAAAACCACAGGGATTACACTAGCAGCCAAATGTAATGTCAGCTCTTACTCTCACACAGAGAGAAAACATCACTGATTTAAAGTTAATGTGAATAACGTTACTTTTTATTTTTTCATCTTCTCTTGAAATCAATCCAAACCTGCAGCATTGGTTAGCTGAGAACATCCATCTGAGGTCAGTAAGAGGGTCACTTTAAACTTCTGAGAATATTATTAAGTTTTAGAGACACTTGGTTGTTGTGTGGATTTCATGTCTGAGATTGAGCGCCCCAGTTACCAGTGGTGAAGGCTGTCAAGTGGAGGAAGGAGGCCTGAAAAGATATGTTTATCTGAAACGTCAGAGTGTGTACAAAAATACTGTCAGGAAGTGGACATAATGCTTTAAGAACCTCTTAGACAGACCTCTGGAGGTCAGATAAAGGCTGGAAAAACCCTCCGCTATCTTAAAGTTTTAGATAACTTCATCTGGAGGTAAAGATGTCCTTCCTAAACAGTGTAACACATTAGTTGTTTTGTAGTTAGACTCAGCATTTAAAAATGTATTATTTGTTTTGCATTTTGTATTTGCCGACATTTAAGCATGGTAGAGGATCCATAATGCTTTGGGGCAGAGTTGTAAAGTAACTAAGTACAAATACTTTGTTACTGTACTTAAGTATAAATTTTGRTTATCTGTACTTTACTTGAGTAATTATTTTTCAGCSTACTTTTTACTTTTACTCATTACATTTTTACACAATTATCTGTACTTTCTACACACTACATTTTTTAAAAAAAATGTAAGAAGTAGAAAGTCGTTACTCCTTTTTTATTCCGAGTTTTTATTACTTTAAAAAAAATACTATCCTGACAAATTGTGTCTCCTGGATAGAGTGAATTTAATTGTGGTTGGATGAGAAATATAAATATATACCATTCTGACACCGTATTAGCTTGTACACAACCCATCACAGCTGCACACCGTTAGAAAAAATATTTTTTTGAGAAGTCACCTCCCAATAAATGTCATTTTGGAAAATCTAACTGCTCACTTTTATTCAGTACTTTTACTTTTAATACTTAGGTAGATTTTGTGTCAGAAATTTACTTTTGATACTCAAGTACAAAACGTATCAGATACTTTAAGACTTTTACTCAAGTAATATTTTTAGAGAAGACTTTAACTTTTACCAAAGTAATAAGATACTTGTACTTTTACTCAAGTATCACTTTGAGGTACTTTATACAACACTGCTGTGGGGTTGCTTTGCTGCGTCTGGTACTGCAGGCTGTGGCCGTATCACAGGAATCATGAAATCAAAGAATTTTCTWGAGATTTTAGAGTGAAATGCCTTACCCAGTAAGAAAACTTGGTTTGAGTGAAAGATTATGACAAGGATGCAAAGCATACATCCAGAAGTACACAACAATGGTTGAAAAGGTACAAATGCACTGTTTAAAATGGCCAGAAATGAGTCCTGAACTCGATYCCATGAAAACTCTTTGGGCTGAGCTGAAATCTGCCACTGAGAAAATGAACCCTGCAAACATTCAAGAGCTTGAACAAACTGCAAAGGAAGAGTAGTAGTAGCAGATGAGGAGCTTATCGATGGCTACACGAAACATTTGTAGGCTGTCATCAATGCCAAAGGGTGTGCAACCAAGTATTAGTCAGGGGTGCATTTCTTTGAAATTATATAAATTGAAAAACAATATTTTATTTTTGTATTATTTTGGACAACTAATTAAAAAAAATCATGAGGGTACTTTTCTATATATTTCTAAAGATATTGTGCAGTCTATGAAAAAAGGGGTGCGTATAATGGTGAGTACTGTTCTTTCTCTTGCTTTAAGCCTATTGTGTAATAGAAACTGACTGAGCAATATTTATTCAGCATCTTGTCAGCAGCCTTTACTGACAATTTAGTGACACTTTGGGTTATTATTACTTTTGAATGTCACCCTATGACCCAATGAAATACAACTGACACAACTGGACAGATCACAGAGAAAGAATACAGAGTGATGAAAGTTTCAATTTCTCTGCAGTCAGAGCTGTTTGAGAAGACTGGTTTCAAACAGTATAACACTTGAGGACGGTGCTTCTGGCTGTCGATTTAACGCTACATCTAAAGTGACAACAGCCTCAGGCATTAAATGTCTCTCAGCCTACTGTAAAATTATTTACTGTGTCTCTAATGACCTTCATTGAACACAAAACAGGTATTAGTCAAACAAAAATCTGCTATTCAGACCAGTTCAGAGAGAAATTTTAATGACAAAAGTTAGAGGAAACAGTAAATTAGAGAAATAAGAGGAGTAATATTTGTTTTCTTAAAAAGTTTGAATTTGTGTGGTGATCAACCATGTACACAGATGGAGACTATCAATAATTTGATGAATGTTAATCTGTATAAAACTGTAAAGATTGTTTTCCCCTAAACTATCAAAACACAATTGCCTAATTTAAATCTAAAAACCCTGAAAGAAAACCCCTCTTTCTACTCCTACTGACACTGCTTTTCCCTCATTAATCTGCCTAAAGTCAAAACTCAGAGCTTCRTAATCTGGACCCCAATCCTCTGCTCTGATGCTCTGCCCCGGTACCAGCAGGCAGTTGTCATTTTCATTACAACATTTAATGACAATTTCTTGGAACTGAATGTCACAAAAACCAAAGRGTTGTGCTTTGGGAGCAAAGATAAAGATGCCAGATCAGCTCTCTTCCAGCCACTCAGCATCCAGGGTCAGCAGGTGGAACAGGTGGAGTCTTTTAAATGCCTCGGGACAGAAATTGACACCCGGCTGTCTTTTAAAGAGCACACAGATTCCATTTTTTTAAAAAAGCACATCAACGTCTCCACCTGCTGAGGAAACTGCGATCTTTTAATATCAAGAAAGACATTTTAACACTGGTTTATAAATCACTCATTGAGTCCATCATCACCTTCAACATTTTATCCTGGTACAACTTCCTCACTGTGAAACACAAAAACAAACTGTCACGAATCAAAAATCAGGCCAGCAAAATAATCGATTCACCCCAAACCCCTCTTTCTTATCTGCATAACCAATCTGTGATGAGGAAGACCACCCTGATCACAGAGGACCCCTCTCATCCCCTCCATCACTCATTCCAGCTGCTCCCGTCAGGCAGAAGGTTCAAAGTTCCTCCGGCCCGTAAAGCAATATACAAAAAGTCCTTTATTCCGCTTGCAATATCCACTCTGAATACTTTTAAATTATAATAGTATTGTAATTATTTTACAGTTGCTTTTAACAGTCCCTTTTATGTGTTTTATTGTGTTTTATGTGTTTTTATGGGTAGTTGAGTGTGTTGCAAGTATGCTGTTGTTGGAGCCCTGTCGAAGAAAAATTTCTGTCACCACATCTGGGACAGACAATAAAGTTATTCTATTCTATTCTATTCTATTCTATTCTATTCTATTCTATTCTATTCTATTCTATTCTATTCTATTCTATTCTATAACCTGCTGCATGTGTTTCTGCTCCCAGGAAAAATCATACTGACCCCACATACTGAACAACAAACATACAAACATAAGAGCTTCTTCTTCTTCTGAAGTTCCTGTTAAAGAGTCCATCACTAGCTGACTATGATACACAGAGGATTATATACTGCATCTTAAATCAGAATTCTCATGTAATTATAGATTTAGTTAGAAAAATACTTTATGAAAACCTGTACTTGCTGGTATTGTCTCGTTCTGTGGCATTAGGCACATGTCCATTTTATTAATACTTTGGGTGTGAGGGGTATTATTAGAGCTTTTGTTTGTTGCCCTGTCTGACCTCAGCTGCAGACCACACCAGTTGTGTTCGAGCGTGATTGCTGACCCCACTATCAGAGGCATTTTCCATTTGAGAGCAGCTGAGGAGATAAAAGCTCTGTTTCACGAGAACTGATTGGAGCCAAACATAGCAGGCACCAACATGGGGTGAAAAAAATACCACAATGACTTTAGTTTATATTTCATAAACAGAAACTAAAAGTTTGATACACAACAAATTGTTGCAAAGCATGAAATCAAACATAAAACAGTGAATGCGAACTAAATCAAATGGTGCAGTTTGAAAGTACAGCAGTTTTCTGAAATGCAGGTACACACTCAATGTAAACAAAGCACTCAGCTGAATCCATCAAAAATCATGTGGAAGCTTGAGTTGTGTCGTTGATTGTAGTCTGAAAAACAAATATGACAGAATCACGAGTGAATGTAGCAGGGTGGAATATAAGTAAATCTGCTGCTAAATGTAAAAGAAACAGAAAGAACTAATTAAAATAACAGTCAAGGTTAAATATTTTCATTCAATCATGTGATTTTRGCAAAAAAATTATTTTAATAAGTTCAATGTTAGTCTTTCACCAGAAACATTTTTAACCAGTTTGTGATATACCTATAAATCTATTTTAATTTAGATTTATTTTAGAAACCTAGGAACACACTTGACTCAACAAATATGAAGGTAAACATGCACCAACACAGAAACATTTCAGCTGTTTCTGTGGGTAAACAAACACACATGTTCACAAATTCTGCTTACATTCTTTTTACTTAAGGACACAAAAACTATCTATGTGGAAGAAAAGTGTGTAGATGAATTATTTTGACCGATCTTCTTTTCTTTGCAAATTAAAGCTGAAATCGTAATACCGCTTGTTAATTAACAATAAAAGAGCATTCACTCGATAAAAAATATATTTTGTCTTTTTAGGAGAATTGCACACAGAAGCTCCAGCGTGTCCATCTCCATTCGTCTCCATTCGTCCTTCCAGGCTCATTGCTTTGGATGCGTTTCAGCAGCAGAGACATTGAGGCAGACAGCTGTTTTTGTTGTCAGTCAGAGCTTTATGGAGGATTAGAGAGCGTATCCTACAGCTGACAGTTCCTCTGACTGCCTGGACGCCACATGGACACAGGCCCTTTAATGGATCTGCCCTGACAGAGGTGGGTGCAGGCTAATGCTTGCGTCATGTCAATAGAAAAGATCGATTCTTTTTTCTTTTTTTAAATTGGACTTTTTCCTCTCTACCTTCCAGCTTTCTGTATATTTTTGCTTATTTTTCTTGTCTCTGGAACTGTATGACTCTGACATGCAGTTACTGAAAGCACCAACCTGCTCAGTCTCGTTTATTTTGGCCTCAAATGGAGTCATTAAACACACRGTCACACATCATACTTCTGCATCTCATTTTGTTAGATCTTGGTGTTTGCATGATAAATACCAGAAAGTGTCCTGAAGTTTAAAACCTAGAAGATGCAACAACAAAACAGGTGTGAAGGAAACTGACAAATGTAACATTAAAACACGAAAATGTCATGATCATTGCAAGCCAAGATAACATTTAAAAAAATGAAAAACTTTTTTATATGCCCATAGAAAATTGCAGTTTACTAGGCAGCAGATAAAATATTTTAAACAGAAATTATTGTCGTTTTAAATGAAGTCAGGCTAAAGTCTTGACTTTTCAGAATTATATTTTGTATAGTGGTATTAATTTATATTTTCAGATCTTCCAAGGTGCCAATTATGGAACTCTCTGCGCATTGCTGCCCAAATCAAATTCTGGAAGTGGTCATTCAACTAGATCTGTTACAAAAGGACAACTGATATTACCAACTTTTAAAAACTGTTACGGCCAGAGGTCTTTCTTCTATGTTTATACTAAAGGGAATGACATTCCTCAAAACATAAAGTCCATTTCAAAACTACAGCCCTTTAAGAAGAATCTTGTCTGCCATCTGCTGGACACTTTTTTGTTGTGCTCATATTTAGACGTCCTATTTTGCAAATGCTGCCTTCCTGAAATTTGGTATGCTTGTTTGTCTTTGTGTCTATGGTGTATAATGATGTGATTGTGATGCTGTATTTCTGAGTGTTTTATGTGCTGCAGAACAGGAACCTGCTGTAAAACAGAAATTATGCTGAGTCAGGCTTGATTTTTAATAATCTTTTCCTTAAAAAAAAGACTGAAGTTTAGAAATGTTTGTTTAGCAGGCCATCTATCTGTTGTAATAAATTAAAAAATTCACAGTTTGTCCACAGGGTGGCAGCACTTACTAATCTGTCTGCACAACACCTATGAACACCTATGATTTATGTTGCTCCGAGTCTTAGATCACAACCTTTACAACACATCGCTTGGTTGGAGATCAGTTTAAATCAAAACTATAGGGAGTAATAATTATATAGTAGTTAGTTAATAGTTATATGTTTCTGAAAAAAATACTGTCTTCATAAAAACAAGGATGTTTAAAGAAAATAAGTATGAATGAAAAGAAAACCTTTGTATTTAATAGCATACCTTGAAGAACTGCATATCATTTCTGCCTTGTGATATGATCAACCTTTGTAAATTATTTCATGCACGAGCTCAGGTGATGATCTGAGATCTTGTAAAATGTGTTAACTCTCTGAGTAAAGGATGACTCTCAGCTGCTACTACCTTTTCTTAACATCTATTATTAACCATGTTATAGCCATTTTTCACTGCCCCCCCCCCCAAAAAAAAAAAAAAAAACTAAAGTGATGTTTATTTATAAACTGAACTAAATGTGAGGCTTGGGTGGTGAAATTAGACCCAGAACACAGACTCACGAAGATGACAAAGTAAAATAATATGAAAATAAAAGCTGACAGTGCAGCAAAACAGAGGCTCATGGACGATTGGATCATCAGGAGGGTCAATAACACAAGAACATCAAGGTGTGGACCAAAGTGCAATTGGATGATCTGACAACTGAGATGATAAACCTCAAATACAGAAAGAGGAATTAAAGCAAAACTACACAAGAAACCATAAAACAAAAACACAATGATCCTGACACTAAAGTCCATATTTTAGTTTCTACATCCTGTAGTCCCTGTATGTTGTTAGTGATCAGGACTGGCTGACAGGATGTCAACATTTTTTTCACTTTTACTTTAGGGTAGGATTATGAAACATTCAGACATAACCCTGCATTACTCTGCTGTTCTAATTGTACCTAAATTAATGCAGCACCCAGGATCTTTGTGGGAACATAAGACATCTGCCTACTAGCTACCCATTAAAGCTTTTGGCAGCATGTTGTCACTCTTATTCTCCAGTGTTTCTATAGTGCCTGTAGATGTCAGCAGAAGCTCAGAAATAAAAGTTCACCCCCAGAAGGAAGAGCATCACTGTAAATACAGAGTCACAGTAATATGATGCCCTGTGGGTAAGACTGATGACAGATGCAGAGGAACGCTCTGCTGTGATTGGTGGGTTAGATTATGGTAGACTGGTTCCTTTTAGCAAGAGGTCAGAGGTCACGCTTCTTTCATTTAGATGAAAAAAAAGTCTGACACAATCTGAGGTGAGATCAAAACTTAAATAAACAACTTGTTGAACAGTTTTTTGTATCTAATTTTATTGTGTCCTGAAACATGTAGAAACATTCATTAGGTTCACCCTTGATGGTATTTACAGTTTTCAGAGGTTACTTAAAAGACACAAACTATTATTGCTCACTTTGTTAGAAAAACAAAAGAGAGACTCTCAAAAAACAGGTTATCTTTTATTTCTGTTCTGTAAAAATATTTTCATGTGAGATCATATTTTGAACACTTTCTCTGATCAGCTTCACCTTACATCTCAGCATTTGATGGGCATTAATTTATTTACCAGATGAGAACTAAATTTTTTCTGGGTACCACCAGAGGGATTATGAGGAGCACTTGTACCAGAGTTTAAGAACCATGGAGTCATACACCCTGGGGATAAAGTCCCAGTATGACGACTTAAATGTAAAGTAGAACCTTCTGAGCCACTTTTTAGTCTGTTATCTAAAGATCTTAAAACCACATTTGGAACAGGGCACGTTTTGGTTTGTTTAGGACAAAATCTAACAAGATGTATAAATAGGTGGGTGTTAGACCAGCTGATGTGTTTTTAAACGTTACACACACACATAAACCTTCAACAAATAATTCTGACAGAGGTGTCAACATGTCTGCAGAAGTGTTTTCTGAGTTAAACTTGGCAATAATTGAGACAATGGTCTTTGTCAAATTAGTCCATGAACCTAAATTGCTGGTTCAAAAAGGGAGGAAATCAGGAGAGAGAGGACCATAATTGTGTGTTTTTGCCTTTCAGTGATTGACAGAAACAAACTGCAGCAGCAGCTGAGTCTCAGACCAGTTGGTGCAAAGGTTGCTGCTAATAATACACATGAACACACATTCACACACACACACACACACACACACACACACACACACACAAAGAGACAACACGTTTAACTGATGCACTGATATTCTGTTGATTGGTTATGTTGCTTAATCGGCATTGTATTATGAAATTCCTGCCATAAAGCAACACAGTGTTCAGCCACCTCAGCAGAAATAATGGGACCTTGAAGGACCGGGAGACCTGACAGAGTGAACACGCTGAAAAGATTTATGTTGAACGGACCTTTGTCACAGACCTGGGAGGATAACGTTACAGCGGAAATAGAAGAGTATTCTTGACCTCTCAGGGTGTAACAGGAGTGAACACGGAGCTTCAGCAGAAGCAAACAGAACGGAGCAAAGACTCAGAGAAACCTTCCCACATCCAAAAACTGAAGCTGAGGTGAAGTCAGCACTGGAGCCTGTTGGACTGAAGCATTTCTGGGCTGGATTTCACAGCGTGCACACATTTGGAGCGTGTGGAATGCTGGAAGCCAGTTGCCACCTTATCCACATAATGCAGCACACGCCCCACACATGGGTGAAGAAGCTTCACTGCTGACATCTGAGGGTTTCAACTGTTATTAATGCACAGCAGCAGCTCTGAATTTCTGCAGGATTAACCGTCAAAGGATCTGAACTCATTCTTGATTTCATCGTTGTTGTGTTTGTACATTTACAGTGGATTACAACCTCATCTCTTGGCTTTGACTTGGATAATCTTCACTACTGTGTTGAGTTCTGACTCTCCTTTAATAGTTTAGACCTGGTCAGAGATCTGGATGTGGGTTCAGATGGTCCTCAACTCGGTGCTGGTGGTCCTGACGGACTTGGCAGCCAGGTTACTGGGTAACTCTCTGTGCCGGCAGCATTTCCACCTGCTGCTGTCTGCGGTGGTGGTGTTCGGCCCTGCGCTGAGCCTCTGGGTGTCTCAGCACAGTGTGTTCGCCAAGAGAAGCCACTTCCTCTACAGGTAGGTCCACTTCCTGTTTACCCTTATGTGCTTAGATCCAACTGGTTTAGAATCACTTCATAAGCTAAAATAACTGAGGATTGTGGACACTAGAAACTGGAGCAAATGAAGAACATGTCCTGATGCATCTCAGTAATCCAGGTAGAAAAAATCAAAAAGAAAAAATAAGTAGGTCCTCTGGATGGGTTCCTCTTTAGTGAAACGTTTTGTCTCTCCTCCGAGAGACTTCTTCAGTCTGATGAGTTTCAGGTGAACTCAGCCTTATAAGCACTGCCTCCACCTGGACAAACAGGTTAGTCACATGCAAAAGAGGGCCATCGCCTAACAATAGGCTTGATTAGCTCTATTGTTCATAGAGGGTCATGTGCCCCATCTTCTGACTTATTGGTTTGGATGTTTCAGCAGTGGTTATTTGGTGTTTTGTTATGTGTATGTAGTGAATGCAGGCGGGGTTCAAAGTCCCCTTGTTTTTGTCCCTCTTTCCCTCTTTGTGTTGGTATCGTTGGGGCCCTGATTCACACCTTTTGCTCCCAGGGGGCTGAGTCATACTTGCAATAACAGCATTGTAGGAGGAGGACAACTGGACACGAAGGCCTCCACCTTCACCTGAAACTCATCAGACTGAAGAAGTGTCTTGGACGAGAGATGAAACGTTTCACTAAAGAAGAACCCATCCAGAGGACCTACTTATTTTTTTCTTTTTCATCTGAAGAACAGTCCAGCTCTGGATCTTTTGGCATCTACAAAAACCTTTCTGTGTGAAATAGAATTTCCTAAAATAAATGCAGAACTTAAAGTGCCCGTGACAGGAAATTTTTTAAAATAAATATAAAGGCATTATTGGAAAGATAACATCAATAACATCTTGCAAAAATAAATTCCCACTGCTGAGATGAACAGTTGTTGAGATATTTGCATTTGAAGTACCAGGAAGTGATGTCAAAGGGGAATGTCTGCATGGATTAGAGCATTGATAAAATGGTTAAAGACACCAACTGTAGAGAAAAATCTGGTGTTCCTTAAGATTATTTTGAGTCTATCAAAGAGAGATGAAGACGAGTCAGAGTTCAAATAATATAATTTCAATATAAAAAGACTAGAGTTCTCCTTCTTAAATAGTTCCCCTTTGATGTCACTTCCTGTTTCACTTTGGCTGATCCAAGTTCAAAAGAAAATATGTCAGTTATGTGTTCAAATGCAAGGTTTCTTACATAAAAATGTGTTTTGACATTTTGTATTTGATGAATAGGCATTTCACAAGTTGTACATCCTGCAGGAGCCGTTAGAGATGGTTCACAGTTCTTAAACTCACCTGTCAGTTGATATCTGTGCTGACCAGATAACAAATCTCATCGTTCAGTAGTTATGTTACGTTCCTCTGGTCTAACAGGTTTTCCTCATTTCCCTCCAGATTGTTCTTGCGCTCTGGTTGGGGCTGGACCTGCATCTTCCTCGGCTCCTTCGTCTTCCTCCTCTCCTTCTCCATCCGTCGTTCCCTCTCGCTCTCCCTTCGTCACCTCTCCAGGCTTGCAGTGGCCGGTGGTCTCTGGCTGGGCTGCTGTAAACTCCTGGACCTCCTGGAGAACGCCACAGGAAGCTGCTACGAAGCTTTACAGCCCGGTTCAGAGGTCGCCAACGGGCAGCCTCTGCTGGTGCTGCGCGAGGGCGAAAGCAAGTGTGAGTGCCTGAAGGCCGGGATGCTGTGGAGGGGGTACGAGGTTTCAGAGGATGTTTTCCTCCTCTGTCTATGTTGCCTGCTGCTGGTGGAGGAAGCGTCCGTGTTCGGCCCTTATCTCAGCCTCGGGGGGACATCTGATGCCCCTCTGAGGATCCTCTTCTTGTTTTGTGTGCTTCTTCTGGCACTCTGGATCTTTCTGTTGCTCTGTCTTCTGGCCTACTTCCCTCACTTCCCCACCCAGCTGCTGGGGGGCGCTCTAGGCTGTCTGGTTTGGAGGGGACTGTATCAGGGCTGGTATCGCAAGGGGCCCAGCTGGTGCTGCCCAGGGAGACCCGGTCATGGACTGCTCAACACCAAGATCAGCAGTACTGAGACAGAGGATGCAATGATCCACAATCACTACCACTAACTGCGGAAACAAAAACCATTTATCAAACATGAAACAACTGAGGGACTCAAGATTGTGTGTGTTTCTGTATGTTGTTTGACTTTTACTGGGAGTTTTCTCCTTACTGCACACAAATCATTGTGGATTTACTGCCTGTCCTCACAGGTAACACAGTACTTTCACATTGTAAGCGATACATACAGCAAGTTTATGATGCAACACAATTGGTTGTGTCATCATCCGTGGGCTCAACAAAGCCCAGACAGATCCGTGTGTCGTCCTGTTGTGAGGCAATAGGTATTTTGGGCCATGTCAGTGACAGGGTTAGTCTTTTGTACGTCAGGTTTTCTTCTTCGTGAATCCAGGAGACATTTAATCTGATGAGAAGCGAGGTTGTCATCTTGGGCCTCATGTTGTATTCAATGAGTTTCTCCTTAAAGTACCTGTGACATCAATTTCTTTTGATAAATGTGATTCCACTTTTGGAAAGATAACATGGATATCATATTGCAAAAGCAATTTCACACCAGTGAGATGAACAGTTGTTGAGATACTTGCATGTGAAGTAACAGGAAGTGATGTCAAAGGGGAACGTCTGCATGTAAACAGCATTGCTACAACAGATAAGCAACACAGACAGAAGGGAATTTTCTGATGTTTCTTTAGATAATTTTAGTCCCTGTAAGAGAGATGAAGAAGAGTCAGAGTTCAAATATTGTTTTAATAAACAAAATCAGGGAGTTTTCTTTCTTAAAGAGTTCCCCTTTGATGTCACTTCCTGTTTCACTTTAGCTGAGCCAAATTCAAATGAAAATATGCCAGTTATGTGACAAAATGGGTTAAATCATGTGTTTTATGCCAACTTTCCTAAATATGAAGATATTTTCTTTGATGATTTGTATTTGAAGGATGTCACAGGCACTTTAACATATCTGACAGAGCAGCTCCTAGCATGGTTACACACTAAACTTTTGAAGCATTTTGTGTGTGGGAGTGACAAAGTGACGTTGTAGATAAAACATGTCAAAAAATGTTGAAAGAAACGCGCACCGGAGCTGTAGTGGCGTTGGTTATTACTGCAACTGTGGAATTTTCAGCACCATTAGGAATTAAAAAGTGCCAGTAATTGTCTGAACCATTTTTCCTTTGAAACTGTTTTATTGATAAAACATCTCTGAAAAAAAAACTATATACACAATCTGTCATAAAACAGCAGGAAATGAAGGATGCGTTCAAACCAGCAGACTCCTCGCAAAAACCTTGTTTTTCACCAAACTTAAAAGGACGCACCTTTTATCTTTTGAAGACGTTGAGCTTTTCGACATGAAGACAATAACATTTCAATCTTTTCACACAGCTCACTACGTACAAATAAACATCAATAAAATTAAAAGTCCTTCAATAACTGAACAAGACAATTAGAATTAGAGACGCACCAATTTATCAGCTAAGGCTTCAAATCACCTCAATTCGCTAACCCAACTGTGGTCTCCAACTTTGGGCGGTGACCAAAAGGATGAGATCTCAGATAAAAGCGGTGAAAATGAATTTTCTCTGCAGAGTGGCTGGAGTCTCTCTTAGATATGTTAAGATCATTTATCTGAGAGGCTCAGAGTCGGTGCTCCTCCACATCGAGAGGAACCAACCAGTGGAAGGAGTTTGGACATCTGCTAATGACGTCCCCTGGATGCCTCAGGGAGGTTTTCCAGGCACGTCCAACTAAGAGACCACTCGAGGAAGACATGCTGCACTTTTATAGCATTAAAAATGTTGAGGAGGTAATTATTTTTTGCTCATAAGTACTAATAACTTTCTCTCTGTTAACCAGGGAACCCTTCCAGTCAGATGTAACCATTATTTAAATTATAATCAGTTACATTTAGGAAAAATGGCAATATTATTTTTACCATGACTGCAAACAACTTACCTGAATTGACTGGAGTTCTAATTAGTGCATGTCTAAGAATGAATTGTCTTACCTACTAAATATTTCTAATGACTCTAAACCAACAGGAAGTACAATGGCAAACAACAATAAAGGCATAGACTGAATTTATGTTTTTCAAAGACTGAAGAAAATTATTTTTCTGGTCATTTCAAGATGAGTCGACAATAAATGACCGGCAGTCGTCATCATCATTTTCAGGTGGTTCTGATGTATCAAACTGCCTGATCCACACACTGCACTGTGTTGACAAACTTCCTGTGTGTTACCAACATGGTAAACAAGACAAGTGAGTTCACATCTGTGCAGTATTCGCAGTACAACCAGTGTTTCTGTACTTACAACCAGTACAGGCGACTCCTGCTGATGTTTATAAGGTGGCATATGTTGGAAGTATAAAACATTTACAAAGAAAGCATTTGTGGTTAGAGAGAAAGAAAATATCAAGAGGAAGTGGGGATGGGGGAGTCAGGAGAGTCCAGCGGCTCCCAGTGAGAGTCCATCATGGCATCGTAAAGTTCTTCACTTCGCTGCATGAATTCTTTGTTCCACTGCTCCACGTCACATTCAGGGATGGGTTCTGGTACAGGCCACACAATAGATTTATAAACATCAGTAGTAAACATTGATTTTATGAATGAATCTGTAAAATCAATGCCAAAATCATGTTAACAGCAGACTGCTAAAATCAGCTTTAACCTTAAATCATTCATGACTTCTTAATATCACTCAGTTTCACAACAAATACATCACACTAGTACACACAAAATATGTGAAATATATATTTTGCAGTTAATTGTTCCATATTTGTTTTAAAAAGTTTAAGTGGATTAAAGTGAACAGAGTTCACTTTGTGTTAATAAAATAATTCCAGTGCACAGTTTTACCTTCAGTGTTGTCCTCGTCCGTCTCTTCAGCCTGCTCCTGGTTCTGCAGGAAAAACACAGCAGTTACTTTAGGAGCCCTCATGTCACATATTTCACTAACACAAACAGACGAGATCATAGATAATTCACTGTTAGCAAGTAGGGTTGGGCAAAATCGTGTCGTGTGCAATTAATGGTCAGAAAAACTTTAATCGATTTCCCCGGTCAGTTCGCTCGACGCTCCTCTCTGCTTCAAATGAGAAAAACTTTTTTTTAAACTTCTGTAATTTATTCAACATAACTCAGGTTTTACTTGGACTGTCGACACAATTTAAAAATTGATGTTTAGCTTAAAGTCTGTAATTTGACAAAATTTCATCGCTTTTGAGCTTCAAGGGATCCCCGATTAATTGTAACATTAGACTTTATTTGATAAACATAAATTTTAACTGTAAAATAAAGACTGTAAAAAATACTGTAGGCTGTTTAGTTTTTATAATTTTTAATACTATATTTTAACACGGATGGAGCCATTTTATTTACACATGAAGCATTCTGGGTAAATGATGACGTGGATAGGTCCTCGGTGTGAGCGAGCTATATCCACCCTGAAGGTTAATCTTGGACAATATCTGATGATCGACTCTTTTAAATGAAACCAGAGAGCGTTGACAGAGAGGAGAAGGTAGACATGACTCTCTGTCATGTGGATGGAGGACATCAGTGACGAAAGGAGAATGTGTAGCACAGAGCAAATACATATATATGGTGATAGCGTCAGGGCTAAAGGGCTCGACACACGGGAGGCGACGTCACTCGCTCTCCATTCATTTCCTATGGAGCCTGTGCGGTGAGGCGACAAT
>NW_013952426.1:15837-20154 GCF_001266775.1 Austrofundulus limnaeus | reverse complement strand
GTATTTTTACAGTCTTTATTTTACAGTTAAAATATATGTTTATTAAATAAAGTCTAATGTTACAACTAATCAGGGATCCCTTTAAGCTCAAAAAATGATGAGCGTATTATACATGAAATACGGTAATTTTTTTTGCCAATATTGCCCCAACCCTATTAGCAAGTGAGAAAGGTGTGAAGGCTGTGTACTTACCTGTACAGCTCCTGTCATGTCAGCGGTCATGGGTGGCATCCCCATGGGGGGCGGTGGCATCATGTGTCCTGGTGGGGGGTATCCATAGGGACCATAGTTATAGCCGTAGCCACTGTTGTAGCCGCTGTTGTAGCTGCTGTTGTAGCCGCTCCCATAGGCTCCGCTGTTGTAGGYGCTGTACTGGTCATAGCCGCCCCACTGAGAGTAATAACCCCCCTGACCAGCCGCAGGACCGCCATAATAACCGGACTGCGTCTGATTATAGTTGCTATGGTAGCTCTGACCCTGCCCCACTTGGTAGTTGGGTGTCTTCTGGCTGCAAAACAACAAAAGAAACAAAGTTTTATAAACTCAGAGAGCGGGGGCTGTTGTTAGAGAGCATTTATACTCTGAGTCATCGAAACAGAAACCATCATTTATTAAGCTTCAAATTGTTAAAAAGCTGAAAGATAAAACAYGTTTATAGGAGTGGAAGAACTCTTTTTGTCGACTCACATTTAATAAGTTGTTTCCATCTCACCTTTTTGCGACAGCGATACTGAGCCTGAGCGATTTCCCCCCCAGAACCGTACCCTGGCACTCGTCAATCGCCTTCTTCTGCTCGCTCTCATCCCCGAACTTTACGAAGCCGTAGCCTCTGTAAATCAGATGAGAGTTACGCCTCCTCTGCCCACCACAGCCCACCACATACTTGCCATGTAAAGCCACTTATGAGAAAAGAGAATATAATGGGTATTATTATGGTAGAACTGAAACTTGCTGTTTTACTTTTAACATGAGGTAGCATCACTTGAATTGTGAGTTGCTCTTGCTTAGCCTATATGGGGAAAACAATAGTTTTAGCATAAGACGGCAAGAAAACATCAGCCTTTGTCGAAAAATAGATGAAGATGCAGTAGTGCTTCAGCGTCCACAGCACTGCTATCCCAATAATCATTACACCACAAAAAAACAGGACGTACTTGTTATGGTACTGTCCACGTCACAATAAAAATGTACTAATACATCACAAATAAAATGTATGGTCCACAAACAGCAGCTCACGTACTTTGAGTATCCATACTGGTCAGTGACTACTTTGGCTCCTTTGCAGGATGAGTACTTCTTAAATACTTGATGCAGCTGGAAGTCGTCCACCTCAGAGGCCAAGTCCCCCACAAACACAGAGAACTCTGGCCTGGGAGAAGAAAAAACTAGTCCCAATCAAACTCTGCACTCATGCTACTGGAAAACATCAAGCTTAAAAACATTTTACACAATTTTTAACACAACTAAACTTTCTACAAAATGATGATAATAATAATAAGTAGTAGAGAGATAAGAGTCTTAAACGAAAACAAAGATGCTGAACAATGTTTAATCTAGGGCTGCAACAACGAATCGATAAAATCAATAAAAAATCGATTATTAAAAGCCTTTTTATCGATTCGTCGTGTCGCACGATTTATGCGTCCCTCGCCATGTCGCGGAGCCGTTTACGTCACCCGCAGAGTTGTCAATGCTGGCTGACCTAAATAAAGTTTAGGAAGAAAAAAAAACTCTACCTGTACAGATCCGCCCTCTCTGAGACCCTCGAGTGAAAAGTAGAGACTTCAAATTTTAGACCAGTTTTTAAATTGTGTTGTTAGGCCAAGTAGATCTGAAGTTAAGAAGTATATGCTACATTTAATTTTTTTAAATGACGGTCTGATTTGATGCGCACCGCGCTGCAAGGAGGAAGCAGGAGGAAAGAAAACCCTCAGTCCACCATTTGTTCCCTCCTCCTCTTGAGCCAGAAATATAAAACCCTCCAGTCTTTTTTTCTGACCGAGGATCAAAGTTATTTGATAAGCAGCAAAAAGGTTCAGGTAAAAAAAAGACGCGAGCAGAACTCCTGGTCTGACTCAGTAAGGGAGAGGGGAGGCTGCTTCAGAACCGCTTACTGGGTCGTAAAGCACCATTTTAGCCACAGACAGAACCAACAAGRAGGAAGCAAAACATAAAGAATCAGAGAAAAATCATAAAATCTAAATGCAAGTAAATTCTAATTATAATAACAAATTAATAATAGTTTTACAACTAAAAATCATATTTTACTCTTTTTATCTGTTTTCCTCGTTCAGCAACCTATTAAATTTCTGTTTTGTTATGTTTTATAACTATAACCAAGTTTATTAATGTATGAGAAATCCACCTTTTTTTTCCAGTGTTTAATACAGCTGCAAAATCAAGTCGTGAAAATATTAATGATGTGCTTCTTTTTTTAATTTAGCATATTATTTTTAAAAAATCATTTTATGAAAAGACCCACTTGATTCAATAAAACTCTGGTTTTTAATAAAATGGCTGCTAATCAGTTAATCTATAAGATAAATCAACTTTACATTAATCCATAATTTACATCTCTAATTTATACAGGAAATGATTTATTTCTACTTATATTTATGTAATTAAGTGTTTTAATGATTTGACAGATGAATTAAAAAATAATGATCAGATTAATGGATTATTAATAATCGTTAGTGTCAGCTCTAATATAAGAGCTTCAGATGTTTTCCTGTAAAACTGTGACACGTTAAAAAGTTCTGACCCGTTTCAGGTCCATGAAGTACTCAGAGATGATGATGGAGGCTCCTCCTCCTGTTGACACAGAGCACGAGGCTCCTCCCCCTCTGGAGGTGTCGTCCAATCAGATCCAGCCTCTACTGGAGCCTGCAGCCACCTCCTCCCCTCTGCAGGAGAACCCGGGCCTGGACCCAGAGCCGGACTCCGGTCCGATGCTGTACCTCTCAGAGAGTCTGCAGGAGTCCCCCGGAGCTGCAGACCCGACACCCCGTCCGGACCAAGTCCTTCCAACAGAACCTCTTCCAGACCCAGACCCGGTACTGGAGCCCAGCAAACCGAAGCGGGACAAGCTGACCCGGCTGAAGGAGCTGGGACTGGACCCCCCACCTGTTGCTAAGCTGTGTCCAGATGACGGAGCRTTCGTGCAGCTCGAGGCTCCGCAGACCAACCCCGGTGAGTCCTGGTCCGTCAGGTCCCAGAACCGGTCCATTAGAACCCTGCAGGTGTCACTGTGTGCTCTCTGCTCTCCCCAGGTGTGGAGGCCCTGAAGCAGCGCTACCTGCGCCACCTGCACACACCTGGACGTCCTGCAGCAGAGCGCACCCTGCAGCTCACCGTCGTCCGCAAAGACAGCGCCCCCTCTGGACAGGAGGAGCTGCGCTCCGAGTCCCTCGCCGTCACCATTAAAGAGGGTCCCGAGGAGTCCGGAGCCACCAAACCAGGTCTGTTTGATCCTTGGCCCCTGTCAGAACCAGTTCTGATGGTTCTGACGGCTCACTGGACCGCCTGTCTCCAGGAGAGAAGCTGCTGACCCTGAAGCAGCGCCTGCAGCTCGCCATGGCCCAGCGCAGGAAGGAGGAGCGAGCCCGCAGGGCTGAGCTGCATCGTCTGGACAACGAAGACTGCGACGAGGAGGAGGAGGAGGAGGAGGAGATGACGGACGAGTCTGAAGAAGAGGAGGTGAAGATGTTTGGTTCCTGGCTTTGCCTTCAAAATAAAAGCTTTGGTTTACAGTTGTGCTTGTTGTCCTCTGCGACAGGGTGTGGAGGATTTACTGGGGGGAGGTGAGGAAGAGGAGGTGAAGGAGGAAGAGGAGGGCGTGGCTCAGAGAGTCAGGAGTCCTCCGTCTGCGGTGCAGAACCCGGACCTGGTTAACACAGACGGGACCCTGATCCTGTTTCCTGGCAGCTCCTGTTCCCGTACAGGGTGGGTTGGAACTCTGCAGCTGCAGGACGTTGTTCAAGCTACAACGAGCCGAAACACCAGCCGAAGGCTAAAAGTAGCCTAAGACGGTCAAATTCTGACACATTTGCTGACTCAGCATTAACTCGTTCACTGAAGACACACTGACTCAGCATTAACTCATTCTCTGACAACACGCTGACTCAGCATTAATAACTCGTTCTGAAGACACGCTGACTCAGCATTAATAACTCGTTCACTGACGAAATGCTGACTCGGCATTAACTCATTCTCTGAAGACACGCTGACTCAGCATTAATAACTCGTTCTCTGAAGACACGCTGACTCAGCATTAATAACTCGTTCACTGACGAAATGCTGACTCGGCATTAACTCATT
>NW_013952426.1:11410-15827 GCF_001266775.1 Austrofundulus limnaeus | reverse complement strand
TGTATGAGAAATCCACCTTTTTTTTCCAGTGTTTAATACAGCTGGCAAAATCAATTGTGAAAATAATTATGAAGTGCTTCTCTTTTTTTTAATTTAGCATATTATTTAAAAAATCCTTCATTTTATGAAAAGACCCACTTGATTCAATAAAAAACTCTGGTTTTTAAGAAAATGGCTGCTTGTCAATTAATCATTAGTCAATCTATAAGATAAATCAACTTCAAACAACTTCACATTAATCGATAACTTGCATCCCTAATTTATACTGGAAATAAATTAATTTGTATCTACTTACATCTATGTAATTAAGTGTTTTAATGATTTGGTCGATTAATCGAAAAAAAAAATAATCGACAGATTAATCGATTATTCAAATAATCATTAGTTGCAGCCCTAGTTTAATCCTGACCAAAACGTCTGATTTTACTAAAGTGAGGCTGAGCAGAAATCAGATCTTACCCTGCCTCTGGTCGCTTTCCATAGGTGGCAAAATTTAGCTTAAACTTGCGCGGCTGCACAGGGAGAGAGAAAAGCTCACATTAAGCAACCCTCAGAGCTCAAAGATGTGTAGTATAGCACTGATAATGCTGGAAATAGAAAAAAAAAAGAGTTATTTTTGTTGTTATTTGGGTTTACATACCTCCACCACTCAGACCAGCCTTTAGCCCCTTCCTCAGTTAGTTCCTACCAGAGACTCTTTTGACCAGCTTCAAACAAAGTACATTCATGTACAAGCAGCTTCCTCGCCACTTTCAGCAGCACATACAGGCCGGTGAACAGGGGAGCCCAGCAGTCCAGCCAGCACACACAGGGCCGACGGCATTTCAAACACCAAGCAGCTCTCAGTTTAACAACACCTGTCACACTGAGCTTTACAGCTTTGGAAAGATGGGAGGTTTTATATGTTTGTAATTTTGCTAATTTTGCCAAAGATCTGGTGTTGCTGGGAACAATGCCTTTAAAAAAGCCCCCATTAGAAGTGTTTCTGGTCCAATAAATCCTGGCTAAAGCTAGCTGAGCTCCACCATCCACAGATAAATCAACACAAGAATTACAGTTTGATGGTCTGAGTCTAGATCTACAGAAGGAAGGCAGCGTTAAAACTCACTTTTTACATTTCTGGGAGGAAAATATCGATTTCTGATAAAAAGGACAAACATAGAAATGAAAATTATTCTGCGATTAAACTAGTTAACTTACCGGGTTTGATCCTGGAACCAACTTCCCGTTGAGTCTTTGTACGCAGCGGTCGACACTCGCTTCATCCGCCAGCTCCACAAAGCAGTAACCTGCAGAACCACTGAACAATAACCAGACAGTCAGAGCCCACCTGCTGCTAAAAACACAGAAACTTCTTACAGAGAAGACGTTAAGTAGGATTTAACGGTGACTATAACAGTGCAGAAAATGTTCATAAAGACTGCAGTAATTGTAATAAAAATGCAGGATGGTGTTTCATGTTGGGCTCATTTGTGGTCTGTGTTTCCTACCCTGTTATCCTGTGAGTGATGATCTTGACTCCTAACGGTGACTCTCCCATAGCACTAAAGGCCTGTTTCACAAAGTTCTCGTCCATGTATGGGTCCAACTATCAAGACAGAGAAAAGTTAAGAAATATCAAATTAAACCAAAATCAAAAACAAAATATTTCACTCCGTATAACAAAGTACAATATGTTCAAAAAGAAAAAAATTTCATAGGTCTTCTGGACGGGTTCTTCTCTAATGAAACGTTTCGTTTCGTCTCGACGAAACGTTTCATTAGAGAAGAACCCGTCCAGAAGACCTATACAATTTTTTTCTTTTTGATTTTTTACCTGGATTACTGAGATGCATCAGGACTACAATATGTTCAAATCCCTTCATTGCCTGTTTGAAGTAACAATAAAATGGTGATAAAACTAGTCCTAAAGGCCTGATAAACAAGTATTTTTGTTTGTTTAGCTACAAACAAACCTTTCTCTTAATCTCTTCAACAKCAAATACTCTAAAACACAATAAATTCATTATACCAGTCATAAAAACAATGTCTAAAACAATATAGGGTGCTCCAGATCTTAAAAAAATGAATTATTGTGCACTGATGTGTACTGTGACTTCATTGAAATAGATAGCATGTTTACTGTACTTTGTACGTTCTGGTATGATTATTAATTATATAAATTATAAAGCTAGAAACATAACTATATCCACCTTGCATAAAAACACCACAGTTACTACATGATGTCCATGTAAAACGTCTAAGAAGAACCTGGTGGAGTTAGTAGCCTCAACTAAGTTTAGTAATGATGCAGAAAATGTATATACATTTTTTATGTGGACATTTGCAAAAAACATTATAATTAAACAAAATGCACAAACTACAAGCAACGTGTTAATTTTTAAACTGACTTGTTTTAAATGACTGAAGTTTTTCCAACCACAARGACTCTAAGAATTGAGTGTCAACATGAGCTTTGTAACATTATTTTATACATTTTCTGCTACTTACATTGGATTTTATAACGTTTTTAGGATACAAGAAAAAAAATAAAAATTGTGGATCTTTTCATACAATTTCATGGAAACATCTTAAACTTTGAAGGTTATTAGCAAAAATTGAAAGTGAAATGATCACAAAAGCCTCATTAGTTCTGCTAGTTTTGTTAATTATGTTTTGTTTGAATATATTCTGGGGATAAAAGGGGCAGAAATAAGATTTATTATTCTTCTGCTACCTTTCATTTTATTTTGAATTTGTTTGTGTATTTTCTTTGTTTTCTATTGTATAGTTATTTTTTTAATGAAATTAATAATTTTTTTGAATTGAATTGAATAGTTCAGCTATGAATTGCAGCAGAAATCATGAGCTTGATTACACCTAAAGAAACGTCCATAACTTCCTTCATTTTTTTTAAGAAAATTACATGACTTTGGTGTTATTTTGTAGGGATTTAATATTAATTTTGAATCCACTGTCAGATTTGATATTGGTGTGGGATTAAAAAAATATTATCCCCATCCCTAAGAGATCTAAACATAGCTGTTTAGAATAGAGGCAGCCCTGTCCTGCACACACAAACAGTGACATTTAGGAGCACTCTGCCATATTTAGTGCATCCATAAATGCACCAGAGTCATTTGACACCGTTATCTGCTGCAGCTGACACTAAACTTTAAATATCAGGAGAAAAGACTGCCTCGCTCTGAACAACATCCCCCTCATAGCACTGCTGGGTGGGTGTCAGGCAGGGGGCAGGTGGTCACACAGCTGAAAGAGCTGCTCATCAGAGTCAAATAAAAAGTAGTGCATCTGTAACGACTGAAAAAGCTACCAATTATAACAGTTCAAAACTAGAATAACTATTAAAATGTGCACTGCAGACTCCAGAAGCTGACTGGAAGGTAAAAATACTCACAGTGCAGTGGGTCTAGTCCTAAAAGTAATGTTTCTTGATGTTAAAGACATTCTTCTAATTTATTTTAAAGCACTAAAAAGGAGGATAAACTTTTATAGTTGTATTTATTGTGCTCAAAACTGTCTGGGAGTTGTTTTGTAGTAATGAGGATTATATCACTAAGATGCACACAGACACACAAGCTCATTAGGTTTCATTTTAAAGCCAGAGCAAATGATGACAACTCGTGACAAAGAGTATAAAATTTATACCTTCTTTCAGAGTAGATAAAACACGTCATCAGGAAGCTTCAGATTTATTATCACACAGCGCCACTCATGCTAAATAAATACATTTGTGTTGYTCTTCAGCTATAACTGAGTGTCTTGACTTTAAACTGGTCTCTGATCATCAGATCATGTCCAACACGAGTCACACAAACTTCAGTCACTGAGTGATTTCAGCTTCTTATCCTCCGCCATGACGAAGCGCTGCTGTAAGTTATCTTACAGTGTGCTTTCTTCAACTTTAACCATTAATGTCTCTTTTTGCTTTCAATAAAACATTTTACTCCTAGTCATTCATAAAGCCTTTGGCGGATTCCTTTTTTTAGCTTTAACGAGAGAGTGCGTGCATCTGGAGGGCTAGCCAAGCTAGGCTAAGCTAATGCTGCCAAACAAAGCCAAACTTCAACTTACATCACCCATCCAAAGACTGTTCTGTCTGTTAAACATCATGGACCCTGGAAGCGATGTGACACTGTGAGAAAAATGTTTCGCTTTTGTTTTTTAAAACGTTATGGGGGGGGAATGCAAGACTACTCGACTGCTGTCCACACCAGCTTCACAAGTTTACGTCAAATCACTTCCGCCTCCGTATCTGCCTGATGCTGCGCTACATCCGGTGTTTTCCTCTCGAATTAAATCCTAAATAAAACCACACTCCACTGATAACTCTCTTAAACGGTTTAAACTTTTTTTACATCTACTTATCAATAAAAAATAATAAAAATAAAAGTGTATTGTAAGGTTTTCAAAAAAA
>NW_013952426.1:3968-11054 GCF_001266775.1 Austrofundulus limnaeus | reverse complement strand
ATCTGACAATGACCATAAAATGTGTTGTCACATCATGGAAACTGAAACTGGAGCTTTAAATAATGTCTGAAAAGTAAGTTTACTATGAGGTGTTTTATTTTGGAAATAGTACTTTTCAAAAGTGTAGTTAGATTGAAAAACAAAAACAGGAGTAAAGATATATTCAGAACATCATCTTTTAATCTAATTGGGTTTTGTTCTGTTTTGTTCCTCTTATTTTGTGTAACTAATTGTCGTGCTTGGAAACTTAAATCCATTTTGGCATTTCAAGTGTGGTACTGGACAATATGTCACTGCTCAAAGAAGAATAAATACACAACCGGAACAAAATACTATTCAGGTTTAATGTGATGTGCCACATGTCAACATTAATCACTGTGGTGTACACTGACGTGGTTGTGAGTCTGTGATGAWGACACAGRGWKTGTGGTTCCATGGTGTAATGGTTAGCACTCTGGACTCTGAATCCAGCGATCCGAGTTCAAATCTCGGTGGAACCTGATTATTTCTTCTCTTTATAGATAATATCTGATGTGCAGATCATGTATCTTGAGCCATGTTACTCGACTTTGCTCAGGTCATTAAGAGATGTCAGGTGTGCTGAGATTATAATTCGAACAGCATGAGATTATGTTGACTTTGACTCAACAATTTATGKTGAGAATCCTCTTCCATCTGTACTTTTTTACATACATACATAATACAATTATACCCCCTTTTTTATTTGTATGTATTCTTTCCTTCCCCTCTATGATCCAGTAACACACAGGCTTTCATACACACACATACACAGTTATGAATCTGTATGGTCATCAGTTTTTAACCATGTGAAAAGAAAACATCAGGTTCCACCGAGATTTGAACTCGGATCGCTGGATTCAGAGTCCAGAGTGCTAACCATTACACCATGGAACCGCACGAGCACGGTTATTATCGTGAACAAGCGCGTGCATGTAGCGTGACCGCGGCTGCTTCAGTCACCACACAAACAGCTCTGAGCTGCGTTCAAAGGCAGCTGCTGCGGTGGGGAATATCAAATGCGTTGTGTGTTTTGTGTACATCTAATGGTTCCCCACACACGTGTCAAGACCCGTGGTGACCGAGCCTTCTCCTCCACGGCCCCCAGGCTCTGGGATGAACTTCCTCTCCATCTGCGCACGCTTGAAAGCATCGATTCATTCTTCATTCCTCTTTAAACAAGCTTTTAACTAACTAATTTCAGCATTTTTCTGCAGCCTGACCTTTTAGTGTCTGTTTCACCAAACCCTACCTACTGACCCTACAATACATCATATTAATATATGATAAACAGACAGTATTTTCATCCAAAATCATTTCAATTTATCAAAAATGCATTTTTCTAAAATGTACCTGCACTCCACAATCTACCCATTTGGACACCTGCCTCCAAATTGATTTGATTTAAAAATCCTTCATCTTAATGTTAATGGTACTATGCCCTCCCCATTTTTGTCTAGATATTATTTGTTTTATTTTTAGGATTGCACAGTCTTGATACTTTGATGGTTGTACAGCTTTTATACTTTTTTGTTCCAAATTTTTGTATATCCTGTTCTGATTGTATATATTTTGATTTTCCTCTGATTGTACAACACCTTGTGAATCTATTTCTATGAAAGGTGCTATATAAATAAAACTTTACTTTACTTACTATTTTCTGCCTGTCCGTTTTCATAATGAGGATGAAACAGGACACAATTACCATTGGCTTTTACATCTGGCTATTTTTACACATGGACTTAAAACCAAAGTATTCAAAGTTAAATGTTCATAAAAATTATATGTCAAACAAGGGACAAAAGTCACTGCATTAATTAATTATAAATATAATTAGACAAATATAATCAGATGAGACTGTTTATGAGGAAATATTGTGCAATTTTAGCTACAGGGGTGTGAGTTTAAGTAATAAAAATCCTTTGAAACAGAAAGAACAGTTGAGGAACATTTTTTTGGAGTGGTACGAAACGAGTTTAGTTTCCAGTGAAGTTGTGTCACTAAAACTTGACACGTTTATTTCATAAAGATAAATGACTCTGATGTCTGTATCACCATGCAGACACGTTTTATTGGAAATTCACAGCAGAAGCATGAGGGAGTCAGAGAGCAGGCTGTTTATGAAACGAGCTGAAACCTCAGGACAGAGTGTAAAACCATGTCCACTTTTTATCTGCCTCCATTCTCCTCAGCATCTTTTCCAGTTTGTGCTGAGTCAGATTATCTCACAGTTGTTGGGTTTTTTTTAGCCATTATAGTAACAACCCCCCTCATTCAGTTACTGACAGTGTTCAAATCTTTTACCTCAGTAGTTACAAAACGTGTTCCAACTTCAAAACAGTTCAACCCGGGGTGGAGAGGTAGACACAAAAATATGAGATCATTTTAAGATTAGCCATGCAACGGACAATAAAAGGACTAAGCATGAGTAAACTTGATTTTTAACAAATTATAATCCCAGGTATGAGAACACTGCTAAATCTTGTCCAGCAGATGAGCGTCTAAAACAAGCTGTAGCTCCAAACGTCTGCTCCACATGACGTCCAGATTAAATAATTACGCTCCCAGAGGAGAGGTTGTTTTATAAACCAACGATTGGTGGGTAATTTACCATTCATGGCTCATAACTCACTTCATAACCTGGTTTATGTCTGTTCAGTTTTCCACAAGTTAAATGTAAAGTTGTTGGCATCAATGTTTTTCTCCCTTCTAAATCAAAAGGCACTCAAATCTTACATATTTAATTACACTGAAAGTGCTTCAATCTCCAGATTAGTCATTTTATCAACCAGGTTCTGCATCATCAACCCACTGTAATCTGCGAAGAAAGATTTTACTATTTAACCTCAATAGAGCTTTTATATACTGTATATATATAAATCATAAACTGTGGCAACGAGCTGGAAAATAAAGCAAAACTCAAGCTTTTTATAACTTTTACCGTCTTAACAGAAAAAGACCAGTTTGACTCGTCACAAATACAGAGCAGGAGAGAGTCGGCTGAAACGAGCTCATCCAGCTGTGGTGGTGCAGAGAAAACTAATCAAAACTCTTTTTTAAAACCTCTTCAGTCTGTTTCTGATGGAGAGTTGTAGACTGCAGATRAGATTATAAAACTACAGGCTCTCATCTTGAGTGTGGTTTCACAGCAGGAGTTTTAGATGTGGGAGGAGATGAATAGACTCGTTACGGTTTGTATTTACTGAACGTCCTCCTCCTCCTCKTCACGGTTTCTTCTTTAACACACATCTTTCAGTTGTGTTGTGCTTTATTTCGTTTTTACAATTAAAAGTGACCAGAAAAAGAACGTGGTCACAGCTACAGAAGACCGGACCAGATAAAAACTCAGTTAAAATAAAAGCTTCCCCYTCAATAATTAAATAAAATGAAATATTGTTTGATTGCTTTCCTTGGTTAGCTCTCTCTGGGCTTTGTCKTGGCTTGGAAATTATTATTACCGACAATCTTTTTAAACTCACTGTACTTGAGTTTGAGTTGAGACAGCGTGAGGAGTTTATCAGCTGAACAACGGGAAAGAGAAAAAGGTTTCTCATTAAACTCAGCTGTACAGAGTTTAGGTCTCGAACATTAATCTGCGATGGTTTCAGCGTCTGAGTTCAGTTCAATCCCAAAAACACCACGTGATGATGATGATGAGGGTTTGCAGCTTTTCTCCAGTTTAGTTTCACATTCCAGTCCTGCTGTCCTCCGAGTGTGAAAGGAGGAGACGTGGTGACGACTGATGTCCACTGTGAGTTCTTGATGATGCACCGCCCCTCCAGGCTGGGAAATGAATGCAGGAGTTTGTCAGCGTCTGTCCAGAGGTCAGAAAGCGTACAGGTCTGTGATGTTCAGAGGGGATGGCTCAGTGTTTGTGTCTCTCAGTGCTTTTCAGGGTCAAACTCTGGAAGCTTCTTCATCACAGCCATATGATCCACACCAACACTGGCCAGCAGGCCTCCTCTGTTGAGTGGAGCTCCACTGTAGTCGATGTCCTCTCCCTTCAGAGTGGTCATCTGTCCTCCTACAGACCGAAGCACCACAGAGAACAGACACTCAATGCTACAGTTTCAATTATAAATATATTTACACATATTTCTTATAAACTGTGTCGCAGTAAATCAGTTAATCATGATAAATTAAAATAAGGTCAAATTCAATTGATCTGCATCGGTCTCGACTGAAGTGTAGGAGGGTGCATGGTCATCTTACCTCTGCAGCCTGAGACCCCTGTGAAGACTAACAAGCTAAAGAAATACTAGTTAAGATTTGCCAAAACAAAAATGGAGTTGGTTTGAAAGCTGTGACAGCTGCAGTGTGGGAGCAGCTCAAGCAAATACAACAAAGCTTTTTATTTTTTGGTTTTGGTCGTTTTATTTATAATAGATATTTAAAATGTCTTCCAGTTTYAGTGTTAAATGTTCTTCAGAAAATAAAGTTTATTGATCTTTGACTGTTAATATTAAAGTGCATGTGATGTGCATATTCTTCAAATACAAGAAGTCAAAGAAAACATCTTTATATTTAAAAAAGTTGSAACAATACACACAATTTAACACATTTTGTCCCATAAATGTTGTATTTTCTTTTTGAACTTGGCTCAACCAAAGTGAAACAGGAAGTGACATCAAAGGGGAACTCTTTAAAGAAAACTCTCTGACCTTTGTTTATTGAAAGAATAAATAACAATATTATTTGAACTCTGACTCTTCTTCATCTCTCTGATAGAGACTCAAAATAATCTAAAGAAACATCAGATTCTTCTCTACAGTCTGGGTTGTTGGCTGTTGTAGCAACGCTCTGTTCACATTCAGACATTCCCCTTTGACATCACTTCCTGTTACTTCACAGTCAAATATCTCACAACTGTTCATCTCAGCGACATGAAATTTATTTTGCAATATTTTATCAGTGACCTCTTTCTAAAAATGCATTTATTTGTATAACAAAAATCTGACATCACAAACGCTTTAAATCATCTCCAAATAACGTTATCATTTATCGCGATAATTTCTGAGACAATTTATCRTCCATCAAAAATCTGTTACCGTGGCAGGACTAATCCAAACTAATTTTATTATCTTTTTTTGTCTGTTAATGAATGAAGTTTTCTACAGTAAGACTTGTCCCACTTCAGACATTTCGGGGTTTTGTTGTTTTTTTTTCTTTGTTTTGTTTTGATCTATGGATCACTTGGGTTGTTACCGACATCTGGTGAAAATTTCATGTCATTAGCACCTCTAGTAATATATTTACTGAGAAAAATGGTGACGTGTTACTTATTTTACCCGCTGTATATGCAGTTTTAATGTGATTAAAAGCTTAAAGAGCTTAATACACTGAATTGTAACCCAGTAAGCCAACTCTGACTTCCTTAAAAGGTTACTAGGAATAATAATTTAACATGAAATAAAAACAGAACAGATGTGTCATTTTTAAATTACCTAATGCTTTCAGCAGCGCTGCACCGGCACAGATGTCCCATTTCTTGATATAAGTGATGTGGACATAAAGATCTGCTTGATCCATAGAATTAGCTTCATTTGCAGGCATCTCCAACAGAGACAGAACCTTGTATCCTGTCAGACAAAATACAGATTTACTTAAAACTTCTTTCATTAAAAAGAACTCTTAGCACAAACTTCTCCTACTTAAAGATGCAGCAGTCCTGGCAGAAAGCTGCAGAAAACACAGCACCTGAGTTTGTTTTTAACATACTGAAAATAAAAATAAACCTGTACAACAGTTTCTACTCACCAGCTCCTCCAGCTACGATAATGGATGTGTTTCCAAAAGCCTTCTGGGTAAATTGTTTCACTTCTCCAGAGTGGGAGCGAGACACGATCACTCTAGGCGGGGAGATACTGTAGGAGGATCTGGCCTGTAAATTTGATCCCTGACCTACAAACCCCCAGGCTTGGAGGGGAAACGAGAGGAAAGAAGTTCATTACTAGATATTTTAGCTCAACCTAAATTTTATATTTAACCTAAAATCACCTTTAATAGAGGCTCTAAAGCTGATATTTGGCACAAGGATAAACAGGATATTAACTTGAATTAAAGTTCATCTTTTACAGAGTAAAATTATATTAAAAATCATAAAAAACAGACTTCTTATAAATTATATATGTAGTCAATAATAAACAAAGATGATGAATTCAGGAGTGGAGTCATTTAAAATGTAAGTTAATAATCTTACCAGTGAACCCAGTGAAGGGCTGATGGATGACCCCAACAACCGGTTTACCGTCTACAGCTACACACACCATGGTGGTCACATATTTTACCAAGTTTTCTGTAGAGAGACGGAGCAGAGTTCAGGATAACGGAGGGAAGAGGAAAATAAAATAACAGCAGACATCAAGAAAAACTAAATAAAGAGCTGTGTCAGAATGCAGGGCTGTACGTTAGCCTTTTTAGCTCATAGCACCGGTGCTACAGAGGTCGCTGATTTTGTAGCACATAACAAAAATTTGTAGCACCAGCATAAAATGCCTGTTCTAATATCTAAAACCAAAAGCCAGAATGGTGAATAATATGGTGAGTATTGTTGTAGGACAGGAGTCACCAACCTTTTTGAGACTGAGAGCTACGTCAGGGGGAGTAACATAAAGAGCCACTTGTTTGATAAAAAACAGATTTATACAGCTCACATTCAATTATAAGAAATTTACATATATGTGAATATTTAATTACTATGTTACATCTTAATGTTAATGACTCTTCATGATAGTCATCGATAATAATTTACTATGATKAAGTTAATATTACTGTAAGTGATCAGCAGATTTATCTTAGTCCAAAGTTCTCAGTTTAAATCTCTTTTGAAGAACACAAAATCACTAAATGGATGAACAGCACATAATGTGTTCATTTTCCCCCTGACAGTTCAGAAATCATCAACAGAGACCCTCTCTCATCGCGCTCACATGTGACTTCAGAGAACAGGATGGAATTAAACGAGGTGTGGAAAAATAAACCTCAGCTGTTCTGAGTCAAGCTACTAAAGTCAGCAACAGGAGCTGCAGAATAACTCTTGACCCTTTGTTATGCTGCAGATCAAAATAT
>NW_013952426.1:0-1467 GCF_001266775.1 Austrofundulus limnaeus | reverse complement strand
AGCGCGTCCACCATAGACTTTGCATGTGAACCTGATGCTCCTGATGCTGAAATCGCGTTTGGTGTGAACGCACCATTACATTACAGTTTTCTGACGTTTCCAGTCAAATATACATAAAAGAGCAACTACGATTTCAATAAAATCCCTGCAGTTTTTCTCAGGGATCACCTTGTTAGTTACCATTTTATGAGAATCTCTGTTTTGTGGTTTACATCTTAAATTACCTGATTACCGTTGAGAACTTTCATCTACCAAATCATGTAAAAAGTACCGGTAAGTAATTTTATCTTCCTAAAGAAAATCCAAACAAGATAATGGCAAAACAAAGTCCAGCCTTAAAGCAGGTGTGCTTACCGTGACTTCAGGAAACGTGTTCTTTATTAGGTTAAACATCTTCCTGTGAGACTGCAGGTCCCCTAAAGTCAGAAGCTCTTTGGCTCCCTCCTTTGTCTCACCCTTTGACTTCTTCTCGAGAGTGTCATCCTCATGCACTTTCTTCACCTGAACAAGGAAGAGAAAAAATGCACATTTTACCTGCTTGTAGTTTAAATCCTGTTTATGACTTGTGGCCTGACTGAAAAATAACACTCCAACCGTCCAGCTCACTAAACCATTTCACACCACTGTGACTTTCCACCAACAAAAAGAATCCACGAGGTAATGTTGGCTGTGTCCAAATGCAGGGGCTGCATCCTTTAAAGGCTGATTACTGTGTAGACCATGTAGGCCACGTCTTTCAAAAGACACATACATACATTACTTTGTTTATGGTCTGGATAAGAGAAAGCTGTTGGTCTTAAGCAACACGTTAAAACCATTAAGGCTGTCGACTATGTCTGAGAAGATGAAGTAATAAATAAACAATACACAGAAATAAATAACATTTTTATGACAGCATTGTTACTACAATAATAGTTTTCAAATTGAGAACTTGTGAACTTTTATTTTTATTTTTTTTTACCTCTGTCCCTCCCAGTTCTGCTGCCTTCACAGAGACGGCCAGTAG
The DNA here is from genome assembly GCF_001266775.1 of Austrofundulus limnaeus. Lineage (NCBI taxonomy): Eukaryota > Metazoa > Chordata > Actinopteri > Cyprinodontiformes > Rivulidae > Austrofundulus > Austrofundulus limnaeus. The sequence continues at coordinate 461 of NW_013952426.1, read as the reverse complement.
GTCCCTCAGATCCACCTTCTTCTTCTGCCTACAGACAGAAAAGAAGAGGATAAAGACAACGCCCGATGGAAACACAAACAGTTTAAACAGTAAATGTAGAAACGGATTGTATGTCTGTAAAAAAAACACTTAATGTGTAAGGTTAGCCTCACACAAAGCTTTAAGGTTTTCTCAAAGACTACTGAAACRGACATAACAGTTTATAAAAACATCAAACCTCTACTCTAGTAAAAACAGATTCATTTAAACAACCAGCACAGTAATATAATGAGTACATTTCTGACTCGATACATCCTGAGTCTCATCCTTTAACATTATACAACAAAAAAACAAGTCCAAGTCTGTCACATCCCAAGTATTTACTGAGGTTTTGAAGTCTAGAGCAGTGGTTCCCAAACTTTTTGTCTTCTGACCCACAAAATATCCACAGCAAAAACTTGTGACCCCAAATATTACTGGTC
>NW_013952425.1:3695628-3697248 GCF_001266775.1 Austrofundulus limnaeus | reverse complement strand
ACTTTTACTCTCAGCTTTTAACTAAGAATTATTTTACACTTAAGTCCACTCTTAGCAGCATTCTTAAGAGGAATTCTAACAAGTTTTATAAATACGGGCCCTGATCTTTAGTTGTCCTGAGGTAATTTTATTTATAAAATACCATGACTGCTACAATTATTTTATGTTCTTGAATATAATCGACACAAAACACTGAATAATGTGATAAATACTGTATATTTTGAAACGACACATTCAAATGTTGAAAATAATTTTTAGTAGTACAAACAACATACTGAAAGCAAGTTATAGATAACTGTTCTTAATGTCCAGAGATGGGCAGTAACTAGTTACATTTACTCACTTTTACTTGAGTAACTTGTTGCAAATAAAATGTACTTTCATGAGTAGTTTTTCTACACTACTCTTTTTACTTTACTTGAGAAATGTTATAATGAAGTATTGCTACCCTTACTAGAGCAAAATGTCTGAACACTCTAACCACCAAAAGTAACTTCACTGAATGAAGAACAAACATCTTTTAACCAGAAATGCACCAAAGAGACACACCTGCAGTTTATTTTGAAGTGTGTTGATTTAATGCTGTTTTTTTATCTGCTGAGACATTGGAGGTCAAGTGAAAATATGATTAACAGAAAATATAGTTACTGGAAGTACTTCACCCTGTTCTATCTTCTGCTGGAGTTTTTATTTTGAAATTAGTTTTTTTTTATTTTTATGATTTTTTTTTCATTTCAGTCTGCACCAGAATTTGCACATGCATTTCTATTTTCTGTCAGTCTGATGACATTTTATTAAACTAAAACAGATGTTATGATCAGTTACTCAGTACTCAAGCAGTCTTTTTACAAAATATCTTTTTTTTTTACTTTTACGTGAGTAATTTCTTGATTTGACTATTATAATTCTTAATTTCTGTGTCGAAAAGTTAAAATTGAGAAAATCCAAAATGCTGCTGCCAGAGTTTATATGAGTTGGAAGCAGAGATCCTGTTTCTGCAGGTTTTGCTCGTCTCTTTTGTCTCCCTGTCAAATTCAGAATTGAATTTAAAATCTTAGTTTTAACATTCAACGCTCTCATCAACCAAACTACATCATACGTAATACGCTCTGCTGTCCTGTCACAACAACCCCTGAAGCCTCAAAGGTCATTTTGAAAGGACAGCAAGAGAGTTGAAGGTTTAACAGTTCCATATTTTTCTAAGAGCATTTTGTTTTTAGACTAAGTTTCTGAAAATAAAATGGGAGGCAGAGCTTGTCGTTACCAGGCTCGTCTCTTGTGAAACTTTCAGTTTCTGTCCATGAGGCTGATGCTGCACTAGATTTAAGATTTTCCTTGCTGATAAATCCTGTTTTTAGGGCTGTCTTGGGTTTCCTAGTCCTGCTGCTGTAAGTGTAGACCAGGGGTGGACAATCCTGGTCCTGGGGGGCCGCAGCCCTACATGTTCCACATGTTTCCTGCTCCAACACACCTGATTCAGTCACTGAACTGCCTCTTCATGTTCTGCAGTATGGAGGACCGACACTGACATAATTAGAAATAAAAGCAGAAATAGATAAATGAACCTTTAAATAAATAAATACATTTAAAATGCACCAAATAAATTATAAAGGCTCATGT
>NW_013952425.1:3692078-3694628 GCF_001266775.1 Austrofundulus limnaeus | reverse complement strand
GTGCATTTTAAGTGTATTTATTTAGTGGTTCATATAATTCTGCTTTTATTTCTAATTATGTCAGTGTTGGTGCTCCGTACTGCAGAAGCCTGATAATCATCTATTCCTTCATATCAGGTGTGTTGGAGCAGAGAAACAAGTCAAACCTGCAGGACCAGGACTGACCATGCCTGGTTTAGACTGCTTAAAGTGAAGTACACTTCATTTCCTTACTCTCCACCTCTTCATGTTTGTTATCATCTCTATCAGTGTCCATCTTACATGTAGACCAGTCATTCTGTGTTTCTCTGAGCCAGTTTACTGTTCTCCCTTTATTCCAGCTGGTTGTGTCTGTTTGTCCTGAGCCTGGTTCTGGTTCTGCTGGAGGTTTCTTCCTGTAGGGAGGTGCTCCACTCCACTGTCACAATAAGCTGCTCAGGATGTAGACTGTGACTAAGTGACGATCTGATGTCATCTGCTGGCTTCCTTAGACTGATAACTTTTACTAACTGGCATTTTATAATGTGTGCAACTTTTCTGCACAGTGCCCTGCGGTGTTTTATTTTAGTTTTTGTGTGTGATTTGGTGATATTTAAATAAATTGAACTGAATTTTTGTTTGGGCTACAGTTCATAACAAGTGGACATTGTTACCTTTGACAAAAATAACAAAACCAAAGGGAGAAGAGCAGACATTTCCACAGTGTTTTTATAATACTGAAGTCACATTCCATGCTTACATAAAGTTAAAATACAACCATGTTGTTTAAATGTTTTCTAACGTTTCATGTCTTCTTCACAGGGAGGGTCAACCACTCCACCTTCATTTGTCCAAATGCCAGGTGAGACACAAAAAACAACTTCTCAGCGTTCACTCACTCTGCCTGCAGGATAAAACTACAGACGTCCCTGTGCAGATGAATTTGTCCTGATATTGATCTGAGTCGTTGAAAAATAAGGATCTGCAGACACTGAATCTGAATCCAAAGCTTTCATTAGTTCATGTTTTTGTAGCACAGGCCTGCAGATTGCAGAACCATAAGTTAAATCTGTTTAAATTAATTTCATCTTGTGCTTCACACCTCATAGCTCTACTCTGCAGTTAAGAAAACTTTATTTTGTTCCTAAAATAGTTTGTTTTCCTACTAACAAGAGGAAAACATTCCAGGAACACACACACATCTGAAGAATTAAGGCCTGTTGGCTACGCTGTGTTGGGAGGCTACGAACGACCACAACATAAACCTTTTTTCTCCTGCACAACCAAGGCTTGGTCATACAGAGTAATTAGTTCAGTCATCTGTTCTGTCCTTCTTCACTTTTAAAACATAAAAACTATGAACAAAATAATGAACAGAATCTATCACTCGCCTCATTAAAAGACTGAGACAGCACACTGACTGAGAGACTGAAAAAAGCTTAGCTTTTAGCATTAGCTTATGGTTTAGCAGCCTGCTGGTGTTGCTCACTGTTAAATCTATTTAATTACATCTAGACTGGACTATTGTAACTCTTTATATGTTGGTTTGGAACAGTCATCTGTCCATCACTTGCAGTTAGTCCAGAACGCTGCTGCGAGTCTTTTAACAGGTTCACATCAGTCCTGTTTTATCTGACCTGCACTGGCTGCCTGTTCACTTTCATATTGATTTTAAGATTCTTTTACTTACGTTTGAAGTTTTAAATGGTCTGGCACCCAGTTATTTATTGGCCCTGTTGCACTTTTATACCCCAAACAGAGAACTGAGATCTTCTAATCAGATGCTTTTAGTGCAGCCAAAGGTAAAACTAAAGTGTAGAGAGGAACAGGCTTTTACTGTGGTGGTCCTCAGACTCTGGAACAACTTGAGACCAGTACTGCAGTGTCTGTTCAGTCTTTTAAATCTGACTTAAAAACTCACTTTTTTACACTGGCTTTTAACTCTTCAGTTTGAGCTACATCGGGAATTTGTTATTTGTCTTTATATTATGTTTACAGTTTATTATTAGTTTTATTGTATTGTGTTTGTGAAGCACTTTGGTCAACACTGTTGTTTTAAAAGTGCGATATGAATAAAGTGATGATGATGATGATGAAATCAGTCTAATTTTAAAATTAAAATGTGTCAGTGCTGCAGACATGTTGGTATGTTACAGCACAAACAGAGGTCACACTGCAGTGTGGCTGCTGTAAACCCATGGATAATAAAGGGTGTAAATCCACAACTTTATCACAATACCATATTAATTTGTTTGACTGATGATACAAAGTCTGTCATGATACAATTTCCATTCAATTCATTTCACAAGTCTGCATTCAATATGATGCAGTATATGCCCACAATCATTATGATTGTGTTAAACCAGAGGCTCTTAACCTTTCTGACCTCGGGGCCCAATTTATTGAACATACAGTAAAGTGTCACGAGGTCCAGTCAGACATTACCAATGTATGGATCAAAATGATAATTATTATAAATCTTGGTTTAATTTTTATTGTATTTACATCATAACTAAGCTATCATAACTAACATAACTAAATTAAATACACTTACGGTTTAAAAGTAAAACTCCTGTCAAATAATCACAAGAC
>NW_013952425.1:3686805-3691078 GCF_001266775.1 Austrofundulus limnaeus | reverse complement strand
AAATATAGTTGTATCTGCAACTGTATTTGATAATGTTAAAATAAGTTTCCATTCTCAGCAGGTTTCTAAGGTTCTTCTTCTACATATTAAAAAGTTGTTAAACATCTGAGTGGTGCACTACTGCTACTAGTGGTGAGAAAGTGTATTACACCTTATTCTAAATCAATGTGGTCCCACGGCCCTCTGTGGCCCAAAGTTAAAAACTGTTGTTCTTCTGAGGCCCTCAAGGTGGCGCTCACAGCAGCCCACAGGTTAAGAGTCTCTGTGTTGGATCATCTGGCACATCTGACCATATGGATCTATGTTTTTGTTTTGACTCCGTGTATTTGAATCATTAATCATCTAATGGATAAATTGATGTGGATTAATTGTTACATCCCAAATGGATAATAGACCAACAACAAACACAGGGAGACAAGGGGCAATTGTTCAGATACCGATGAAAGATGCACAGTAAAAAACAAAGTGTAATTTTAACACCTACAGAGTTGGATTTAACTCTGTTTCATATAATATTTGGTCCTGCTCAAAATTAGTGTAAAATGTACTCTTTAGCCAGTGTAAACTTTTCAGTTAATTTTACTCATTTTAGTGTCAAAACCAACAATGAATTGAGTAAAATTATTTAACACTATAGCTCGTTAACACTCTATAGAATATTATTGTTATTTTTATGGAGTTAATTTTACACTACACGTTATTTAAAAAGTACACTTTATTGTGTAATACTAACATTATTTTTTGTTTTCTTTCTTACACAATGTGAGTCAGAGTACACAATGTTACACACTCTATCCTAGAGTTAAAATCAGCTCTTGAAGTGTTGTGTTAACACTGGTCGTCAGTTAGCAAAACAAACAGCACAACAGTGTGACCCTTCACACACCAGGAAGTACCTCACTCATGGTGTCGACTTATGGCAAATAACACAAAACTTAAACTTGAAAAACTAAACAACCTGAACAAGAAAACTAACCAGAAAAACACATTTTTACACCCATGAACATTTTTAATAGTCAGACATGTAAACACATCATTTCTACAAGATTACCCAGCATTCCTTGCTGAGAAAATTCTGGTCCATGAGGAAGAGGGCGGGGCTTTTCAGAATACTTCTTTCAACACTTCATTGTGTTATATAATGACACTGTTAGGTGTTAATCAAGACTTAACAGTGGGCGGAGCTTATTTAACACTGTCCAGAGTTGACACTGATGAAATCAACTCTGTGAATTAACACCAACACTGGGCGTCAGTTTACTCAGAAAGTGTTAAAATAAAACTCGGGGAGCTGAAATTAACTCTTATAAGTTTAACACTGCAAATTTAACCCTCCATTTTTTACTGTGTGGGTACTCCAGTCTGATACTTGCGATCAGATCAGGATATCCCTCATTAAAACTGTTTTTGTCTAACCCTTACAATTGTTCACATAATAAATACTCATTAGAATCCAACATGTCTCCTCATTTTGAGTATCTGGGAGTTTATTTGTTAGAACAGTTCATTTGTGATCACTGCTGTCAGAACATAATTTTTTTTTCCCTTCAGGATCACACATGCTGCCCAGCTACTACAGACGTCCGTTCATATCTGACTCAGACTTCTGTCCGTCTACCAAGCAGTTCTCCCCTGATGTATATTCTTCCACTCTCGGGGGTAAACCCCTCGGCTGCGAGCCGTCCACCATGACCAGCTACTCCTCCTTCATTGACAGCTACTACCCAGAAACGTTTGGTGACTACCGCAGCGCTGCAACTTTTTCCAGCTCTGGGAGTTCTTTTCTGCCTTCTTCAGCTATATCCTCCCTTCTGCCACCTTTCAGTGGAGAATCATCACATTTATATCTGGTAGGACACACACACTCACATCCTTGTACTTGCATCAGACCAAGGGCTTTACATTGACTTCCATCCTAACACATGTGTGAACCAAAATAAAATGAAGTCCAGTTCTTTTTTTAAGATTTTGCTAACAAACAGGGTTGACTCCAACAGGTAATGCTGAACTTTGAAACAAAGATCTCACTAAATGAGGACTATTTGAGGTTTAGGATGTAAATGACCTACAGTTCTATCACACCATGTGTAGGTACAACTTCTGTAAAGATCATTTGGCAGTGGTGGCCATTTTGAATTGGTTCCAGGGGCAATGCCCTGGTAGGGGGCAAAGGGGGTGATGCCCCAATGAAGCTCCTGCATTTTAAGGGTTTTAGAAGGTTAAAAATGTAATTCTGATGGAGTCCAACTCTCACCAGAAATGAGTCTGACTTGTTACCAGCAATGTGGATCAAACCCTGTCACAGGTCCTACAGGGACCTAACAGCCCGTATCAAAGGGCCTGGTACCCCATACTCCTGGCGTACCCCACATTGGACTACCTGAGAGACACGGTTAAACACATTCTCCATGTCCACAAAACACATGTAGACTGGTTGAACTCCCATGCACCCTCCAGGACCCTGCTGAGGGTGTAGAACTGGTCCAGTGTTCCACGACCAGGATGAAAACCACACTGCTCTTCCTGAATCTGAGATTCGACTATCGGACGGATCCTCCTCTCCAGAACCCCCGAATAGACCTTACCAGGGAGACTGAGAAGTGTGATCCCCCTGTAGTTGGAACACACTCCGGTCCCCCTTTTTAAATAGGGGGACCACCACCCCGGTCTGCCAATCTAGGGGAACTGCCCCCGATGTCCACGTGATATTGTAGAGTCGCATCATCCAATGCAACCCACAATATCCAGAGCCTAAGGGAACTCCAGGCGAATCTCATCCACCCCCGGCGCCCTGTCAGTGAGGGGCTTTTTAACCACCTCAGTGACCTCGGCACCAGAGATTGGAGAGTCCGTCCCAGGGTCCTCAGGCTCTGCTTCCTCATGGGAAGACGTGTCGGTAGGATTGAGGAGGCCTTTAAACTATTCTGTACACCAAACCACAATGCCAGGGTCAGGGTCAGCAGTTCACCATCCTCACCATAAACAGTTTTGGTGGCGAACCGCTTCCTTCCCCTGAGATGCCGCTTGGACTGCTGAGACCTATCAGCTGCTTCCAGAGTCCCACAGGCCAAAAAGACCTGATAGGACTCCTCCTTCAGACTGACAGCATCCCTCACCACCCGGTGTCCACCAGCGAGTTTGAGGGTTGCCGCCACGACAGGCACAGACAACATTACGGCCACAGCTCAGGTAAGCCGCCTCAACAATGGAGGTATGGAACATGTCCCACTCGGACTCAATGTCCCCCACCTCCCTCGGAACGTGTTTGAAGTTCCCCCAGAGGTGTGAGTTGAAGCTCCGTCTGACGGGAGACTCTGACAGACGTACCCAGCAGACCCTCACTATAGATTTGGGTCTGCCAGGTCTGACCAGCATCCTCCCCCACCAATGGAGCCAACTCACCACCAGGTAGTGGTCAGTTGACGGCTCCGTCCCTCTCTTCACCCGAGTGTCCAAAACATGCGGCCGCAGATCAGATGAAACGACAACAAAGTCGATCATCGAACTGCAGCCTAGGGTGTCCTGGTGCCAAGAGCACATATGGACACCCTTATGTTTGAACATGATGGTTGTTATGGACAATCCATGATGAGCACATAAGTCCAATAGCAAAACACTGCTTGGGTTCAGATCGGGGGGGCCGTTCCTCCCAACCACGCCTCTCCAGGTTTCACTGTCATTACCCACATGAGTGTTGACGTCCTCCAGCAGAACGAGGGAGTCCCCGTTAGGAGCGCTCTCCAGCACCCCCTCCAAGGACTCCAAAAAGGGTGGTAATCTGAACTCCTGTTAGGCTCATAGGCACAAACAACAGTCAGCACCCGTGCCCCCACCCGTAGGCAGAGGGAGGCTACCCTCTCATTCACCGGGGTGAACCCCAATGTACAGGCACCAAGATGGGAAGCAATAAGTATGTCCACTCCTACTCGGTGCCTCTCAGCATGGGCAACTCCAGAGTGGAAGAGTGTCCAACCCCTCTGGAGGAGACTGGTTCCAGAGCCAGAGCGGTGCGTCTAGGTGAGTCCAACTATATCTAGTGGGAACCTCTCAACCTCACACACCAGCTCAGGCTCCTTCCCCACCAGAGAGATGACATTCCACGTCCCTAGAGCCAGCTTCTGTAGCTGAGGATCAGACCGCCAAGGTCCCCGCCCTCGACCACTGCCCAACAGACATTGCACCTGACTCCTACGGCCCCTCCCACAGGTGGTGAGCCCATGGGAAGGGGGATCCACGTCTCCTCTTTGGGCTGAGCCCGGCCGGGCTCCATGGG
>NW_013952425.1:3684076-3685834 GCF_001266775.1 Austrofundulus limnaeus | reverse complement strand
TATGGATTTAATTATGATATCAGGATGATCCAGGTATCAAAATGTAGCTTTTAAAGACAAGAATCTGAAAATGTAATTAGGTCATTTTGATCTAATTTGACTTAATCCTCATTTCGATACGATGGCTCACCAATGTAAAGGTGATACTGATAGTTTGGGCAGGCAGTTTTGGAAAGCCCTTGGTGTAAAAACTATTTAAAATCTGTCTTTATAATGTTTTATAAAGAGTACAAACAAAATCTTTCTTGAATCACAACAAATTTTCCTACAATATGTGTTTCTGAGAAAAGCCATTTTGTGTCTGATAAGGGTTGCTCAGCTGTGGCGGCCATCTTGAATTGGGTTAAAAATGTAATTATTTATAGATTTAAATCCAGTGATTGTTTTCTAAAAGTGTCATTAAATCATAAAATATTTGACTAAGGACACAGACAATGGAACACATTTGAATAGACAAAGTATCTGCTGCTGAATGACATCAGTCATGAGTTATATTCTCTTTTTCACAAGTGATGAACATTTTATATAAAAAGTTTGGTACCACAGAGGATGTTTATCACAGAAGGAAATGTTGCGACAACAAACGGTCTCCTGTGAGGATTATTATAGTATCTGATGAGGAAATGAGAAACGGAGTGACTCCTTGTTTCCTGCTGCAGAGGGACTCCTGGGACCAGCCGGGCCCGGAGCCCGTGTCACAGGTGGAGAGTCTCTGCACAGACAACCTGGCCTCTGTCAGCGTTCCCGCCTCCATGCCCAGTCCAGAACCCCCGGGGAGCCCCTCTCAGTACCGCTCCCCCAGCCGAGGCTCCTCCATGGTCCCCCCTGCCAGCAGCTACACCCTGCACCCCCTGGAGGACGTCCACTACCACCCTTTAACCACCAGCAGCCCCTACACTGTGCCCTCCTCCTCTTTTCCCTGCCCCCCCTACATGAGCAGCCCCGTCACCGACCTGGTGTCCAAGATGGTGACGGATGAGGTCTCTGAAGGCCATGACAGCCTCCCCAGCAGCACTGAAGCCCACTCCTCCTGGGTGAAGGAGGACGGGGTGAGCTCCTGGTCCCCCTATGAGCTCAGGAGGGCCTACTGACACGGAGCCCCGACAATCACAGACGTTATACGACAAAATGAGCCTGAAATGTTTCTGATGTGTTGTGTTGGACGATATTCACATCACTTTTTACAGTTTCTGCTTGTCTTCCATGTAAACATGTTCTTTAGTCTGATGGGAGGAATATGGTTTTTAAAGTTACACAGTCAAAAATTACCACCAATATTTATGTTTTATTGAGACTTTTATAAGAAAAAAAGAACAGATTTATTTTTCAAAGTCAGTTTTTCACCATATGATTCATACATTTATAAATGTCATAGTTTATAAACTAAATGTTTAACTTACAAATTAAATATTTAGTTAACAAGATAAATATTTAACTTGTGACATATTTAGTTTTGAGCTAAATATTTAGCTTGAAACTTAAATATTTAGCTAGCTACCTAAATATTTAGGTTGCAACTTAAATATTTAGGTAGCTAGTTAAATATTTAACTCGCTAGCTAAATATTTAAGTTGCAACCTAAATATTTAGGTAGCTAGCTAAATATTTAAGTTTCAAGCTAAATATTTAGCTCAAAACTAAATATTTAAGTTCAATATTTAGGTGGCTACCTAAATATTTAAGTTGCAACCTAAATATTTAGGTAGCTAGCTAAATATTTAAGTTTCAAGCTAAATGTTTAGCTCAAAACTAAATATT
>NW_013952425.1:3680470-3683593 GCF_001266775.1 Austrofundulus limnaeus | reverse complement strand
AGGTTACAACTTAAATATTTAGCTAGCAAGTTAAATATTTAGCTAGATACCTAAACATTTAAGTTGCAACCTAAATATTTAGGTAGCTAGCAAAATATTTAAGTTTCAAGCTAAATATTTAGCTCAAAACTAAATATTTAAGTTTCAAGCTAAATATTTAGCTCAAAACTTATTTATGTCACAAGTTAAATATTTATTTTGTTAACTAAATATTTAATTTGTAAGTTAAATATTTAATTTGTAAGTTAAATATTTAATTTATAAACTATGACATTTATAAATGGATGAATCATATGGTGAAAAACTGACTTTGAAAAATAAATCTGTTCTTTTTTTCTTATAAAAGGTTAAATAAAACATAAATATTGGTGGTAATTGTTGACTGTGTAACTTTACAAACAGCACCTCATGGAGGAATGCAAGAAGTTTTCATAAACTTTAAAACAAAGTCAAGAAAACACAACGGAACCAGAAATCCACACAAATAAAGGCAGTACCACATTTAACCTGCTGAGACGGGACGATGAAGAGGAGTAGGGACAGAAATGTTTGGATCAAACCTTGACATGATGTCTTCATCCTTCTTCAGGAGACAGGTCACACTCAGGGTCTGAGCTATCAGCACATATGAGGGTTTATTAAAGGCTGGTGTGTGACTCTGAGCTACATCAAATCAAATCTTAGCACAATCTCTGTAAATATGGCTGAATTATCATTATTCTCTTCTCCAAGCTGAAGATGGAGTAAAAGAAATCCACAGGAAGTCCCTGTTGGACGTACACTGTAACAAATATATAACTTAATAATTTATTCCTAACAAAGTTGTCATGTTGGCACAAGTTGTGTAAAACTGTAGTGTCAGAGCCTTCATCTTGGACTGGGTTAACTCTGAAAGTTAATCAGTTATAGATGCAGAGCCAACGGTTACTTTTATGAAAGTTTTATTCAGTGGTGCAGGAAATATTTTACTAACAGACAAAAAGAAAAGACAGAGTTTGACAAAATGACAGCCATGTTTATTTTTAAAGGTCAGCAGTTTGTGGCAGACACATGGAGTTGAGTTGTAAAAGTGAAACACTTAGTGTGTGACTCACATCAGGCTCTATGTTGTGTGTCTTCCTGAGGAACAGCAGTAACGTTGGCTCTGTTGGACTCCAGGAATGTTTAATAAAGCTGCAGTCTCAGGAATAAAAAAAAATTATTTTTGTGTCTGATGATTAACTCCACTACTGACCATTTCAATCAATTTTTGTGTGTTTTTTATGTTAGTTCTCACATGATCAATGAGGACAATTCACTAATTTTTCATATAAAAATGCACATTACATTTATTTATGTACAATGAAATAAAGTACACACAAACAAACAATAAATGTACAGGAAATTTATTTTATGGATTTCTTTCTATATTTTTGTGTTTAGTAATTTGTAATATGTTGATGTGTGTGGGTGGGGGGGCACATGTGGAATATGTTTATCATACTTAATACGACAAACAGAAAGAGTTTCATACAGAAAAATATACTTTTAAATATTTAAAAAACTTTGAAACAGGTCAGTTTGAATTTTAAATATTTAGGTTGCAACAAATATTTAGGTAGCTACCTAAATATTTAACTTAAATATTTACATTGCAACCTAAATATTTAAGTTGCAAGCTAAACATTTACCTTGTTAACTAAATATTTAATTTGTAAGTTAAATATTTAGTTTATAAACTATGACATTTATAAATGTATGAATCATATGGTGAAAAACTGACTTTGAAAAATAAATCTGTTCTTTTTTTTCTTATAAAAGTCTAAATAAAACACAAATATTGGTGGTAATTGTTGACTGTGTAACTTTACAAACGGCACCACATGACCACGTCCTGGTGTCTGAACACAACCAACCATGACGACAACACATGCAGTTTTTCCTGCAGTTGTGAGGCTGAGCCTTGGCACCAGACCACCTGAACCCACATGAAACACACCTGCAGGCTTTATGTACTGAAGAGACCAGCTCCTGATTCATGCAATGCTTTTTGTATTTTATGAGTTTTTATTTCAATAAACTTACATTGTGGGATCATTGTTATTTCTTCCTTTATACCTGGTAAACCTCACCTTTATACTCAGCAGTTTGTCAGAAGTCGTATCTTCAGCTCTTTCAGCCTTATTTCCTGCTCTGTGTGTCATAAATATTTCAAAATGACATCGATGACATCATTAAACAGTATGGTTCTTGTTAAAATTACAAGTTTTGTTAATGTTCGACTGAACTTATTTGTTTAGTTATATATTTATGTATAAGCAACATAACAACCTGTTGTAAACTCAGCTCTGGAAAAATGAAGACCACTGCAGTTTCCCTGCATTTGGTGAAATCATTTCACCAAATCTTGCTTTCTGAACTCTTCCTGAGTTCAAACTTCAGTATTGTTGCTTCTAAATGAATATGAACTTGTGTTCTGAGCATTATTTCATTTTGACCATTTCCCATTTTCTCTAAAGAAATACTAAATTTTTGGTTGGAATTTCGAAGACCTGTTGTTAGTTCAAAGAATAAAATGACTCTGTTCATTTTATACTCAAACGTATAAATGTAAAATCATAGAAACTCATCATTTTAAAGTCGTCTCTTAATTTGTCCAAATAATTCAATTCAATTCTAAATAAATTGTCATTTCGTTTCAAAATAAAAAACAAAGAAAACTTTGTTACATTAATACATAAATTATATCTTAGAAAAAACAAAATGAAAGGCAGCAGAAGAAGAAAACAATCCTGTGTCTGCTCCTTTTGTTCTCAAATATGTTTTCACTTTATAGTGTGATTTACAAATAAACAATACTAATTAAGATTAAAAATAATAAAAACATTAAATGAAACAGCAAATTCTATCAAAGTCAATACTAATTAAAGTTATGAAATAAAAATCTATCAAATAAAACAAAACGTCCCATCGATTCAAATTTTACTTGTTCATATCCCTTCAAAAAAACTGCCTTTAATATAATTTTTAATATGTTCAGAGATCTTACATTCTTTAGCTCATCCTCCAAACCTTTCCATAAACCTGTCTTTATTATCTAAATAATAGTTTATTCTTCACACACAACATACAGCTGTTCGAGAT
>NW_013952425.1:3675783-3679450 GCF_001266775.1 Austrofundulus limnaeus | reverse complement strand
ACTACATGCTGTACATCCTAATTTTCTGCTCGTGGTTCTGGATCCTGAACAGTTCCGGTGTTGACCAGCAGGTGGCAGCCGCTCCCTGCAGCAGAGACAGGCTGAAGCTGAGGGCAGCAGCAGGGAGGACAGAGCGGAACAAAGACTGGAAACCTTCAGAAGGACTCTGGGAGACACGCGTTTTTAAATAGCTTTAAGTGAATTAAAGACACGTGATTTAACAAGTAAAAGTGTTTGTTGTTTTTAATGTTTTACTGAGTGATGATGTCATTAAAATGCAGCCTGTTGCACAGAAACTGTCTTTATGATTGAAACATTTCAGAGAAAAACAGAGCCGGTCAGTTCTGAGCTGCCTGGGTTAAAATAATTATTCAAGCTGATTAAATAAATGATACATAAACTATAGAAGATATTTAAATTGTTTATTTTACCAAATAAATCTATGTTCAGAATATTATATTTCATTTAACTGTGCTATTAAACACCGAAATTGATTATTTAATTATTTTTTATTTTTTTATTTTTGTTAATTTTAATCCTTTGAAACAAAAATGATTAATGAAACCAGTTCAAAAATGGCCAATTAAGTGGTTTATTTGATCAAAAATAAAGTCACTGTTTCGTGGAGTAAATTAAAAAGAAATTATGAAATTATTATTATTATTAATATTAATATTAATATTTCTGAAGTTTTTAAAAAAAGCTGAGTTTCCTTCCGGGTTGAAGCAGCTCCTGCTGCACCTGAAGGCCTGCCATGGCAAAGATGGCTGCTGCTCTTTGCCACGCCCCCTAACTCACTTTTATGCCTTTTATTCTTTTTAAAACGTTACAAAATGTTTACAGTCAGCTGAACAGGCTGCAGAATAACTACATATGTGTGATGACAGGTTTGAGGATAAAACCTGCTTTAAAGCTGCACAGAACAGGCTCCTGGAGCTGCAGGCTTTAATCAGGGCTCTGATGCTGCCATGTGTCAAAAGATGCATAAAATCCATAAAAGTGTGTTTTTTTCTGGATAAACTATAAAATAATAATATAATATATTAAAACAGGGCTTTTACAAAGTCCCAGCGTGGTCATTTTGACTGAAAAATCGATTTTTAAGAGTTGCTTCTGAATATTCAAATTGTAAGTAACGCGCAATCAAATCATTGTCAAATCATTGAGTTCTAGGGGTTTTAAATAGTAGGCATGGAGGGAGAAAAGCTCTATTTAATATGTTCCCAGCTATATTACAATATTGTTGTATGCTCTGATCCAGCTGGAAGCCTTCTGCTTTCTGTTTTTTGGAGACTTTTGCTCAATTTTCATTCTTGGCCATTTTTGCTGAGGCAGAAAAGACGGTTGTGGAGTTCCAAAGGTCTCCCTCAGGATCCACTGCTCCTCTCAGCCATCATGTCTGGTGAGTTTCACTTCGGATTTTCATCTGGGGAGGAAAAAACAGGGTTTTTTTTTTAGGGTTTTAGTCTCTGTTATAGGAAAAAAAGACAGAAAGAAATGCAAATATAATTTATTTCTCCTTTGAAGAGAAAAAGTGAAAGCACCCAGCAGTCAGAGGGGGAATGTGGGCTTTTTAATTTGTTTCTAAAAGCTCATTTCCCCCAAATCTATTAAAAACACAGATAAAAAGAGAAAGAGTGAAAATAAAGTTTATGATGAAAGGTCCCAGTGTTGTGCTGAGTGTTTGTGGCTCTGCTCAGTGCGGTCAGTGGAAGTCCTGTGAGCCTCCCAGACTGCAGATGACTTTACAAACCGTTTGGTTCTGCTGAGTTCTGCACGACCTTAATGTCTGCAGACATTTTGGATCCAGGTGTTCTGCTCCTGGACGGTAGATTTAAGACTTTGCTGCTGGTGCGTAACAGATGCGTGTGAGTGGGATGTGTCTGTTCAGGATCTCAGCTCACTGTTTCTGCACATTTAACACATTTCTGCACATTTAACACATTTCTGCACATTTAACACATTTCTGCACATTTAACACATTTCTGCACATTTAACACANCTGCACATTTAACACATTTCTGCACATTTAACACATTTCTGCACATTTAACACATTTCTGCACATTTAACACATTTCTGCACATTTAACACATTTAACACATTTCTGCACATTTGCATCGAACTGTTTGAATATTTATCAGATGAGTTTTTAAAGCTGAACCTTCTTCTGTTCAGTTCACAGTAAAATAAAACTATAAACTTTTACAAGGAGCTCATTTAAGCTCCATAAGAAGATGAAATGAAACAGATAATTGCCGCTCGGCTCGGCTCGGTTCGGCTCGGCTCGGTTCGGCTCGGCTGTCACACATTCAGAGATGGGCCAGGGCTGATTTGAATGGAACAACAGAAAGTGGAGCAGAGTTTAGAAGCAGATGTTAATGAGGAGACAGAGGAGGCGCTGCTTTAAATCAACTTCACACCGCAGCTGATTTACACACAAACATCAGAGGAGTTCACTTTATAACACTTTTATTTTATCTCTTGGCTGCGCTTAATGACACTTTTTAACCTTTTTTTGTTTGTTCTTTCCCACGGAGCGACAGTAACCCACGTCACCAAATGATGCATTTTAACTCCGAGGTGCATTTTCATCAGCAAACATCCGACTAAAGATACAAACCGAAACCTTTAGGAGCAGAAATCCACTTACTGTCGCGCGGTTGGTTTCTTCCTGGTGCGCGCAAAGGCGCACGGCGAGCTGCCACAGCGCGGACACGCTGCACGCACAGAGTCCGCAAACAGAGAGGGGGGAGTGGAGGGACGCGCCCAGACCCCCGTGGTCCCAGCCGGGAGCGCTGGGAGGTTCTGCGGCCAGGATCCACCCGGAGCCGCGGCGTGCCGCTGCGCGCCCCGGGCTCCGAGGCTGCGCCTTTACGCGCAGCCGGCGGCGACAGAAAAAATGATTCAAACCCTTCCTGCGGGCTAAAACACTAAAATACAAGAACGTGTTTCTGAAGGGATTCTTCATTAACTAGATTTATTAAAAGAAACAGAAACAAACAGAGAAATGTTTGTCTGAACCAAACAGAAACAGAAAGAAAAGATCTGATTTTAATCTGTAAAAGGAAAATGTGAGCTTATCTGCGGGTTTTAAGGTGAATCTGTTCGTGTTTGTGAAACAGGACTGACAGGTTGGTTGTATTTGTACACAGAAAAACCCAGGGTGTACCAGGGCGTCCGTGTGAAGACCACGGTGAAGGAGCTGCTGCAGAGGCACCGAGCCCGGGAGGCCAACAGGAAAAAAGTCCAAACGGTAACTCCTCCCTCCTCCACAGCTTTCACCTTGGAAATTACCCATTACCCTGTCAGCACCAACGGCTTTTAATCATTAACACTATTTATTTCTCTTTTAAAGTATGATAAAATACAGCTCTGCTTTTATTAAAAATAAATTCTTACTTTTCCTTTCATTTTCAGGCCCAAATGGAGCTCAAGGAACTTTGTGCCTCCGTCTTCCCCAGTAAGTTTCTGCAGGAGCTCAGTGTGGACTGCTGTTTGTAAAGTTACACAGTCAACAATTACCACTGATATATATTTTATTTAACCTTTTATAAGAAAAAAAACATTTATTTTTCAAAGTCAGTTTTTCACTATATGATTCATACATTTATAAATGTCATAGTTTATAAACTAAAGATTTAACTTACAAATTAAATATTTAGTTT
>NW_013952425.1:3674091-3675773 GCF_001266775.1 Austrofundulus limnaeus | reverse complement strand
AATAAATAGTATTCCTTTAAAATGAGCACATGAAAAATAAAATAAATCAATCAATAAACACACTAAAACATATTGTAGCTCTTCACTTTATTAGACGGTTCAGTTTGTGGACACGATGAAAAGCAAACTGACAAACTGACGTCAGAAACACGGTCACCAGCTGCAGTCAGTCTGTCTTGTTTTACACCAGAGGTCTGTGGACCCCTCCTCTGGATCCAAACCCTACTCTGTGTGTGTCTGTTCCAGGCCGCCTGCTCCTCATCTGAGTCTCTGACACTCAGCAACCCCATGGATCCCAACAGCTACTCCCCTCAGGACTCCTTCTCCTCCTCCTCCTCCTCCTGCTACGGCTCCCCCAGCAGGATGGAGCCCAGCTACCACAGCCTCTGCTCAGACACTTCCCAGTACCAGACCTGCAGCCCCCATCAGGACTATGTGGCCAGCTGCTGGCTGGGCCAGCAGGAGGGTCTCTCTGAGTACTCACAGTACTACAGTACTACAGACTATCAGTACCCCTGCACTGTGGAGGAGACCTACTACAGGAAGGAGTTCCTGCAGAGCTCTGACATGTGTTACAATGTGCTATGATGAGAGTTTCTGCAGTGTTGTTGTGTATCCTGACTTTAAATATGATTGTGTTTAATTACTGAACAGCCTGATGGTCAACTTTACGTTTCAGTTTGTGCTCTGAGGGGCTGGAGCTGCAGTGGATGCATAGACTTTATTTTTGTATCAATTTTAAAACAAATTTATTTTCCTACATGTTTGATGTACAAAATAAAAACTTGTGAAAAATGAGTGACTGATCTAATTGTCACAATGTCTATATTTTTTTTAAAGTCTTACCAAGTTCTGTTTGTGAATTTCCCTTAATCTTATTAATAACTTAGTTTTATCTTTTGTTTCTCTCGCCTGCAGCTCAGAGCTTTAATTACATGTAGAGGCAGAAAATCACAACCTAAATATTTTAATTCAACAACAGAATCAATCTGTTTTACTGATAAATAAACAAAACAAGCGGTGTCATTTGTAAAGTTACACAGTCAAAAATTACCACCAATTTATTTGTTTTATTTAGTCTTTTATGAGAAAAAAAGAACAGATTTATTTTTCAGTTTTTCACCATATGATTCATATATTTATAAATGTCATAGTTTATAACCTAAATATTTAAGTCACAAGTTAAATATTTAGTTTGTTAACTAAATGTTTAATTTGTAAGTTAAATATTTAGTTTATAAACTATGACAAAACAAAATTATTGGTGTTAATTTTTGACTGTGTAACTTTACGAACAGCAGGCCACAGCTCAGTGTTCAGATCAATTCTCTAAAATGGAGCTCATCTCTGCAGAGTTTCGATTATTTGCAAACCGTGTTAGACAAACTGCACCATGATTCATGTGAAGCTGCAGGACACCTCAGGGCTGAAGCTTGTAATGAATCCTGAGCGTGCGTGCAGGTGACAGGTAGGTGACCTGCTCTGACCCCGGGCAGGAAGGAGCAGCTGCAGTTTATATTTACAGCTCCTCCAGACACAAGCTCAAAGTCCACAAGTTTTATTGAAACCTGGTGCTTCGTCACGTCTCTGTTAGAACGAGTTGGCAACAAACAATATGTTTATTAAAAAACAGAGAGGAAAACATCCGGTTTCTGTGTGTAAACAAACAAACAAACAAACAA
>NW_013952425.1:3670777-3673401 GCF_001266775.1 Austrofundulus limnaeus | reverse complement strand
TGTCCTGCCTGTCCTCTGTCCTCAGTCCTCTGTCCTGCCTGTCCTCTGTCCTCAGTCCTCTGTCCTGCCTGTCCTCTGTCCTCAGTCCTCTGTCCTCTGTCCTCTTTCCTCTGTCCTCTGTCCTCTGTCCTCTGTCCTCTATCCTCTGTCCTCTGTCCTCTGTCCTCTGTCCTCAGTCCTCTGTCCTCTGTCCTCTGTCCTCTATCCTCTGTCCTCTGTCCTCTATCCTCTGTCCTCTGTCCTCAGTCCTCTGTCCTCTGTCCTCTGTCCTCTATCCTCTGTCCTCTGTCCTCTGTCCTCTGTCCTCGTCCTCTTTCCTCTGTCCTCAGTCCAACTACCTCCATGTCCTCTCAAAATGTATGCATCATCTACTCTTCATCTGTTTCCTGCCATTTGTCTCTCTATGATCCTTCTAACAATATCCCCACTGTCCCTCAATGGACATGTCCAAACCAATAATAATAATAATAATAATAATAATTTTATTTGAAAAGCACCTTTCAGGACACCCAAGGACACTTACAGCAGTAGGCACATCGTAGAAGAATGTGTGAAATTACAGATTAGAGACAAGCAGACATGATTTACAGAGCATGGATTACAGATGAAGCTAAGATGAATGTTAATCTAAAGAGATGTGTTTTCAAAGCAGACTTGAACACAGGAAGAGAGGTGGTGTGTCTTAGGTCAGGTGGTAGAGAGTTCCAGAGGAGAGGAGCAGAACAGGTGAAGGACCTGCTCCCCATGGTGGAGAGGTGGGCAGAGGGTACCTGGAGGTTTGGTGAAGAAGAGGATCTGAGAGAGCGGGAGGGGATGGAGATGTGCACAAGGTTGGACATGTAAGGAGGGGCAAGATGGTGGATAGCTTTAAATGTGAGAAGAAGAATTTTGAAGACGATGTGTGATTTGGGAGGAGGGTTGGGTGATGACACGTGCAGCTGAGTTCTGGACCATCTGAAGCTTATGGAGGGATTTGTTGGGGAGGCCAAAGTGAAGAGAGTTGCAGTAATCAATCTGTGAGGTCCCAAGACTGTAGACAAGGATGGCTGTGGTGCAGGGAGTGAGAGATGGATGGAGACGGTTGATATTTCTGAGGTGGAAGTAGGCAGACCGCGTAACATTATTGATGTGAGCAGTGAAGGAGAGAGTGGTGTCCAGGATGACTCCAAGGCCTTTTCCCAATCTGTGGCTACACACTCGCCCTGCTCACTCAGTTTGAGCGTTCCCGCAGAGAGTTGGCCATATAAAGTCCCATCTGAAACCAGTTAGGCACGAGGGCGAGTGGCTTATTCAGCCCTCCACAGCGAGTCTGCATCCAATGCAGACTTGATCAGCAGATGCAACACCAAATAGGGGTCAGCATGGAGCACGGGACAAATAAATATAAGTTCCACATATGTTTTGTACACATATTTACTAAGTAAACACCTCACCAACAAATATAATTTCACATAAATCATGTTTAATTCAATTCAAACTTTATTAAAGGCACAGAACCCTGGTCCACATTTAAAAAAGAAGAAAGGAAACATTAAAAAATAAAGAAAAAATAAATAAATTCTTTAAAAAATGTTAAAAGTGCAATGATTTTGACAAGTTATCACACTGTGTTTGTTCCAAACACAGTCATATCTGAAAGCTCTTTAAAATATGGGCCTAAATAAATATTTTCTTTGGTCCTATTAAAAAGGTGTTTGTTCTCCAGCATTCAGTCGCTGCCAGAGGTTGGACTGTTACCATGGTGACGACAACTTCCTGTTCCGGTGGTGTGAGGAGAGCTCGTCTCAAAAGAGGAGGGTGTATACAGCACCATCAAGGGGACTCAGTTCAGCTACGAGGGTACTTCACAGCGAGAGTAGTTTGTAGGGAGTAGGGCGAGTGTGTAGCCACTGATTGGGAAAGGGCCCAAGACTTTTGACCTGAGGGGAGAGGGTTAGCAGAGAGTTGTTGAAAGGGATGAGGAGATTAATAGATTTTGAGATGTTATTTTAGTGCCGACAAAAATGATTTCTGTTTTATCACTATTCAGTTGAAGGAAATTGTCTGAAAACCAGTGATTGAGTTCATTGAGACAGTCAGAGAGGATGGAGGGAGGGTGTGTGGAGTTGGGCTTGGTTGACAGGTAGAGCTGTGTGTCATCTGCATGACACTGGAAACGGACACAAAACTTGTGGAAAATGTAACCAAGAGGAAGGAGGTGAGTTATGAAGAGAAGGGGTCCAAGGACAGAGCCTTGGGGCATGCCAGTGGAGATGGGGGATGACTGAGAACAGAAGGATTTGATCTGGATGAATTGAGTGCGGTCAGAAAGATAAGATTTAAACCAGTCAAACGCAGTACCTGAGATGCCAATGGATGYGAGTCTGTTGAGGAGGATAGAATGAGAGATCGTATCAAAAGCAACCCTTAGGTCAAGGAGAATGAGGATGGACAGGAGACCAGAGTCGGCAGTAAGGAGAAGATCGTTGGTGATTTTTATAAGGGCGGTTTCAGTGCTGTGGTGCGGGCGAAAACTGTGAAGATTATGGCTGTTGCTGTGCTTAATTGGTTGTTTGCAATATCAAGTGACTGTGGGCGGAGACTTGATGGACTCACCTGGACGCAGTTCAGCTGATGAGGTGTGT
>NW_013952425.1:3665802-3670766 GCF_001266775.1 Austrofundulus limnaeus | reverse complement strand
CTCAACTGCAGTTGGTGTTGACGTTGACTGCATGAGAAGTCTGGTGAGTGTGTTGGATCGATTAATTACCCAACAAACACAAATCCCAGCTAGTTTACACACTCAGTCCACTTTATCCCAGCCTTCTAATAAGCTTTGTAGAGTTTGTAGGCTGGCTGACCATTCCACGCTGTCTCACTGCAAACGGGAGAACAGATGTCTCAAATGTTTGTCTCCTGGTCATTGGAAGAAAGACTGTCCCGTCCGTGGCAATCAGCATCGCTCAAAGCCCTCAACCACTCCCCAGGATCAGCAGTTAAACTAGAAAACCCACATCTAGTGAGGGGTGGTGTGGGTGATTTGGAAAATTCCCTCTCTGAGACCAACCTGGCTGAGCTGTACAATGAAGCATGTGCTACTGCACCAAACGGGACTAGAGTTGTTATTCAAGGTACCCAAAAGATACGAGCGTTTGGCGAGCTATACTATGCACCTGTCCAAGTCAAAAATACAGTGAACCTCAGAGGAATGCTGGACTCCGGCTCAATGGCGTGTAGCATTAATGAAAGTGCTATTGAAAAGCTTCGCTCAGCTGGTGTGCTACCTGAAATGCAGCAACCTATGGAGAAAGTGGTATTGGTTGGCTGTGGTGGTCTTCAAACATGTCCACAGGGCTTTTATGACTTGGAGATGAAACTGTATGGTGCTTGCTTCACAGTGCCCACATTGTTTGTACCAGGTCAACAAGATGATCTCATTTTGGGTTCTAATGTCATCAAACATATCATCCATGTTCTGAAAGGAGGTGATGATTATTGGACGATAGCAAATACACATGGACAACAGTTGGACCCAGAAATTGATCACTTTCTGTCAATGTTTACAAATGTGGAACAGTGGAAAGGGAGTACAGTGCCTGACAAAATAGGCACAGTGAAACTCACACAAGCTGTAACTTTGCTACCCAAGCACGAACACCTAGTCTGGGGTAAACTTCCAGTTGATGCACCCATGTCTCAAGGTAGCACTGTCATTGTGGAGCCTACAAGTTCACGAGCCACACCACGAGGTATTTTAGTGGGTCGCCTTGTTACTCCACTGTGGGGTGACAGGTGGGTGCCTATGACCATTGTTAATCCCTCTGATGAACTCATTACATTGAAACGAAACTGCAAACTCGCCTATGTTTCACCCTGTTTAGCAATTGAAGATCTTGATGTTTTTCAGGGCCTGCATGTAGCTGCTGACAACAAACAAAGTGGTGCTGATAAAAGCAGTGTTTCTCGCAGCTCTTGTGACCCAGCTGGGTTGGCCAAAGCCTTGGCTGATGTGGGGCTTAACGACCTAGATATCAACTCTTGCCAGGTTTCTGAGCCCTGTAAATCAAAACTTGCACAGTTGCTGATCGAGTATCAGGACATCTTCTCTAGACATTCACTGGACTGTGGGGAGGTCAAAGACTACACACACCGCATTCGTCTCACTGACGATCGTCCCTTTCGCCTACCATATAGGAGAGTTCCCCCTGCACACTATCAAAAGCTGCGGCAGGTGCTTAATGATATGGAGGAAAGAGGAATAATCAGAAAATCCACCAGTGAGTATGCATCACCTTTGGTGATGGTGTGGAAGAAGGACGGTGGATTGCGGATTTGTACTGACTTCAGGTGGTTGAATGCCCGCACCCTAAAAGACGCACACCCCCTGCCCCACCAGGCCGATTGTCTGGCTGCACTCGGTGGCAACTGTCTTTTCAGCACAATGGACCTGACTTCGGGCTTCTTTAATGTCCCATTGCACGAGGAGGACAGGAAGTACACTGCTTTCACAACGCCTCTAGGCCTGCATGAATACAACCGCATGCCCCAAGGCCTGTGTAATAGCCCAGCATCTTTTATGAGAATGATGATTGGTATATTTGGGGACATGAACTTTTCAAAACTTCTTTGCTACTTAGATGACCTCCTCGTTTTTGCGCCTTCTGAGGATGAGGCCCTATCCAGGCTCCACACAGTCTTCCAAAGGCTTCGAGAAAATAATCTCAAGTTAGCCCCCAAAAAGTGCCACTTTCTGCGAGAAAAAGTTGGATTCCTTGGTCATGTTATTGATGGAAGAGGTGTGTCAGTGGACCCTGCAAAAGTTGAGGTCATAACGAACATGGGAGTCCAAGATCTTATGGAAGACGATGGGTGCACACCTTCAGCCCGCCGCATCAAATCGTTTCTTGGAATGGTGTTTTATTACCAGCATTTCATTCCCAACTGTTCTTCTACTGCAAAGCCCCTGTTCGCACTCACTGCTGGTCAAAAAAGGAAAGGAAAGTTAGCACGACCCAAAAAGTCACAAGGTGCTTTTCGGAAACTTACCTCAGCTGACTGGAACGATG
Organism: Austrofundulus limnaeus; assembly: GCF_001266775.1. Classification (NCBI taxonomy): domain Eukaryota; kingdom Metazoa; phylum Chordata; class Actinopteri; order Cyprinodontiformes; family Rivulidae; genus Austrofundulus; species Austrofundulus limnaeus. The sequence continues at coordinate 3,668,401 of NW_013952425.1, read as the reverse complement.
ATTGTGTCAAGGCTTTTGAACAGTTGAAAACCATGTTGTTGGAGTGTGTTGTGCTTGCCCATCCCAACTTTGACGAACCTTTTGTATTGTCAACTGACGCATCACTGGATGGTCTTGGTGCAGTTCTTTCACAGGTGCCCAAGGGTGAGACCAAGGCCAGACCTGTTGCTTTCGCAAGCAAAACCTTGAGTGCATCCCAGCGAAGGTATCCAGCTCATAGACTGGAACTTTTAGCTCTGAAGTGGAGTGTCTGCGAAAAGTTTAGCCACTGGCTTAAAGGGCAAAGTTTCACAGTTTGGACGGACAACAATCCGCTTACGTACCTCCTAACGAAACCAAAGCTTGATGCTTGTGAGATCCGCTGGGTGTCTAAGCTAGCATCCTACTCTTTTGACCTCAAACATCTGCCAGGAAAAGGGAACGTAGTTGCTGATGCACTGAGCCGTGACCCTTTTGCTAAACCAGTCGCTCTAAGACTTCTTTCAGAGCCATACTCTACACTGGTCCAAGAAGCACTTGAGGTTGGGGAGCCGTCTGTGCAGGAAGTTTTCAAGGTCAGTTGCCAGTCTCAAGCCGCAAGTCTCTCTGTTTCATTTCCCAAAGTGATGTGCAGTGCAGCAGAGTTTAAGGCACTTTGTCAGTCCCACTGTGAATGGAAAGATGCAGCTGAGTCTAGAGTTTTTTGTTTGGCCCAACAGGTGCAGCAARTGTCAAGTGGTCAGGATATGCCTCCTATGTTGTCTGCTACTGAACTTAAGTCAGACCAACAACGGGACCCCACAATAGCTTCAGTGCTCCCATTTGTCATTGCTAAACGAAGACCATCCAGACGTGAGAGATCCATTGCTGACCCATGTGTTCTTAAGCTGGTAAGGCAATGGGACAAATTAGAAGTCCGTGACAATGTGCTGTACAGGGTGACGCGAGACCCAGTGTCAAAGCAGAAGCGGTTCCAGTATGTCTTGCCCAACAACCTTAGAGACAAAGCTCTATCAGGCATACATGATATGGCCGGTCATCAGGGCCAGGACCGCACTCTTTCACTGGCTAGGCAACGTTTTTACTGGCCTGATATGGAGAGGGACGTGCGAGAATATGTCAGATGTTGCCAGAGATGTGTGTTTGGGAAATCCCCTGAGCCTTCTGCCAGAGCCCCACTTGAAACTATCAAAAGCTCTGCCCCTATGCAGCTGGTCTGTGTCGACTTTTGGTCAGCAGAGGACAACAAGCAGAAGTCTGTGGATGTACTAGTGGTCACCGACCATTTCACAAAACTGGCTCATGCGTTCCCTTGTGCCAATCAAACAGCCAAGCAGGTTGCTAAAAAGCTCTGGGATAATGTCTTCTGCATCTACGGTTTTCCTGAGAGAATACATTCTGATCAAGGTGCAAATTTTGAAAGCAATCTGATGGCGGAGCTCCTTAAACTGGCTGGTGTTGCTAAATCTCACACCACTGCATACCATCCAATGGGGAACGGATGCACAGAGAGATTCAACCGCACCTTAGGGAGTATGCTTCGGACACTACCCTTAAAAGAAAAACAGCATTGGCCACAACAGATTCAGACCTTGACATTCGCTTACAATGCTACAGTTCATGAGACCACGGGTTATGCACCATTTTTCTTGATGTTTGGGCGCATTCCGAGACTACCAGTTGACATGATGTTCAAACCAGTTTTGGATGATCCTGARGTTGCTGACTACAACTCTTATGCCAACTCCTTGTTATCCTCTCTCAAGAGTGCCATGGAGATTGCTCAAAAACACTCATCCTCTGAACAACAACACCAAGCCAGTCAGTACAACAAGCGTGTCAAAGGAACTTACCTATCAGTGGGAGATCGTGTTTTGGTGGCTAATAGAGGAGAACGAGGAAAAAGGAAGTTAGCCGATAAATGGGAAAACAATGTGTACACTGTCGTTGATGTGAACCCCAACATTCACGTTTACAAAATCAGTGATGCAGATGGGCACACAAGAGTGGTACACAGAAACCTTTTGTTGGATGTCAGCTTCCTGCCATTCCCAGAAGTACACGATCAYTTGGATACTTTGGACTTTTCCACGCACAGTGATGATTCTATCTTGGACAATTCAGCCAATGACACTGTTGTGGCTGAGACACTAGATGAGGCTGTWACCTTGTCTAATGCCCCATCTGATTCAGACGAGTCCATATGTGTGGATCCAGCCCCACTCAGTCCTGTTTGTGCTATTGACAACGCTCTACCCACCTCGCTCACATCGCAGCATGACTCTGTTGTTGAGCCAGACTCACTGACTTCTGTTCGTGTTGACAGAGACAAATGCACTGGGGATAATACTCAAGTCAGAACCCGTGCAGGGAGATTAATGAAGTCTGTTAATAGATTGATTGAGTCAATGGTTCAGGTACCTTACATAAAGAGTCCACCTGNACGTTTACAAAATCATTGATGCAGATGGGCACACAAGAGTGGTACACAGAAACCTTTTGTTGGATGTCAGCTTCCTGCCATTCCCAGAAGTACACGATCAATTGGATACTTTGGACTTTTCCACGCACAGTGATGATTCTATCTTGGACAATTCAGCCAATGACACTGTTGTGGCTG
>NW_013952425.1:3663851-3665521 GCF_001266775.1 Austrofundulus limnaeus | reverse complement strand
GTGCAGAGCCATAAATAAAGATGTATCCTGTGTTCATCTGAGTCGTGGCCCCTCTTCAATCCGCGCAGCACAAAAGAACACAACGCAGGTTAACTAAAGTTAACGGAAGTGCATCAGGTCAAGATCATACTTTTAATGGACATGCATGCACCCGTTACACAACCCAGGACCTCGCTTATCCCACTCACTGGTAATTTAACGCTTCACTTTTATCAAATGGTAAGGTCCACAAATTTATTACAAGTGCAAGAGCGGATTTTATCACCTTTAATGACTCTGAACCGATCTCTAGAGAGCTACTATGGGATTCTTTAAAAGCACATTTACAGGGTCAGACAATTTCATACACAGCACACCTGAGAAAATTGAGGATGTTAAATATTCATGAGGTTACAACTGAGTTAGACTGAGTGGACCAACAGCTTGCAGCCTCCCCAGCTGACAATCTTTCTAGATGTTGTGTGGTCTTACAAACTGAGCTGGGTCTAATAACAACTAATGAGGCAGAGCACCTGCTACTCCACTCTCACGCTACGTACTACAAACATGACAATAAGCCCATTGTGTTACTAGCTTGTAATGGGAAAAATACTTTTTGATCTAGGACAGTAGGTTATGAGATATTCTATGAGATATTCTACGAACCCATGTCATCAGCTTTATCGTGAAAACTCTTTAATTATGACCCCCGCACGCGAAGTGTAAGTGGGGGTCATATTGTTTTCGTTCTGTTTATTTATTTATTTTCAGTGATATTTGGTCAGACGTAGCACAAAAACGGCTGCACCAATCAACATGAAATTTGGCAGGACTGTAGATGAGTCTGACCTACACTGTGCAATTTTTCTGAAAAGTGGGCATCTGGACATACAAAAATGGTTATTACTCAAAAACTATTAAACATAGGAGCTTCCTTTACTCCACTCTGAGAGAAGAGCAAAGGAAGCCATCTTTGTGAAGAAAAACCTTCTACCATTAAACAGAGGAGGAGGCCTTCGTGTCCAGTTGTCCTCCTCCTACAATGCTGTTTTTGCAAGTATGACTCCGCCCCCTGTGAGCAAAAGGTGTGAATCGGGGCCCCAACGATAACCAACAGAAAGACGGAAGGGACGTTGAACCCCCGCTTGCATTCACTACATTCACATAACACGACACAGGTCAGGTGATGGGGCACATGACCATCTATGAACAATAGAGCTAATCAAGCCTATTGTTAGGTGATGGCCCTCTTTTGCATATGACTAACCTGTTTGTCCACCATGTGGAGGCAGTGCTTATAAGGCTGAGTTCACCTGAAACTCATCAGACTGAAGAAGTCTTTTGGAGGAGAGACAAAATGTTTCACTAAAGAAGAACCATCCAGAGGACCTACTGATTTTTTCTTTTTGATTACAGATTTGGATCTCCCCTACAACGGCCTTGAGCTGTGGAATTAAATCTTCCTGGATGTTTACGTCGACTGAGGGTAAATAAATTACATACTAATTGAGTGGAATGTATAAATGTGTATAGGTTAAAAAAAATTTGACCTTAAAACCTCCTTTGTAAGGAAAACTTTAAAGTCTCCCTTAAAAATCATAATTTAAGGGACAGCTACCTGGTTAAATCAAAGATTATATTTATGTGTGTGTGTGTGTGTGTGTGTGTGTGTGTGTGTGTGTGTGTGTGTG
>NW_013952425.1:3658780-3660457 GCF_001266775.1 Austrofundulus limnaeus | reverse complement strand
ACACAGTACACTATTTATTAATGACAAATAAACATCTATAAATGCCAAAAGTTAGCCTTTAATGTGAAAAATCATCATTTTTAAAAGTTTTTGTTGATTATCAATATTTGAAATTATTGTTCAAAAATGTAACTGTCAACAATGATGTATCAAAAATGTGAAAAAACAACAACGTTAAAATACCAACCCATCCAAAATAGTGTGCYGTTTTACACCTCACAATAAGGATCCCTTTAATATTTGTAGATATTTATTATGCAGTAATACAGTGCAATATATATACTGTATATAAATGTCATGTTAACATACCAACCCATCCAAAATAGTGTGCAGTTTTACACCTCACAATAAGGATCCCTTTAATATTTGTGGATATTTATAATGCAGTAATACAGTACAATATTATATGTTAAAATATGTGTTTACTAATCATTTTTGTGCTTACAATTGCAATCACTTGTGTACATACTTGTACTATGAGTATACAACATACTTGTTCAATAAAGCTGATTCTGATTCTGACAAGGTAATTTAGTCTGAAATGTTTAATACCCTAACAGATTTGGCTCAGTATTTGGAAAGAAACCGGAACAAAGACTTGGCCCCTCTGTGAATATTGTGGCCGCTTGATGGCCCCTTACTCAGAAAAATCCTAGATCCGCCACTGTTGCAGCTTTTTGTACTGATGGAGCAGCTGTTATGACAGGATGTTGTTAAAAACTCAGATCAGTATATAACTCAGACTTGGTAGGTGTGCACTGCACAGCTCATCATCATGCACTTGCTGCTAGTGATGCAGCCAACTCTGTGCCATGGGTGGAAAACTTTCAGCAGGATTTGAGGAGGAGTGTGACAAGGAAAAACCAAAATTACAGGTATGAGTGTTTGTGATTAATTTATGGAACAATCTGAATTGTCATCCTGGCCTGGTGGAACTGTGATGAAGCAGCATGAGTAGTGTTGTGGTTTGATGTAAATCTGTTTAATTGATAATATTCCTGGGGGGGGTCCTTATAGCACATTGTGCCCAGGGTCCCCTGAAATGATAATCCAGCCCTGCTTCGAGAGCGGACAGGTGCGGACAGATCCCGACAAGGTGAGAGCTGTAGCAGATTGGCCGATCTCCACCAATCGAAAGGAGCTACAACGTGTTTTTGGGTTTTGCCAACTACTCATGACGATTCATAAAGGACTATAGTCGTGTCTCAGCTCCTCTAACCAAACTCACCTCTACTCTTCATTCCTTTTCTTGGGACTCCAAGGCCCAAAATGCGTTTGAGTTAAAATGCCTATTCACAACTGCACCCATACTTCACCATCCTGAACCACATCTAGTTTGTAGTGGAAGTTGATGCATCTGACTGATGTTGGCGCTGTTCTTTCACAATGTTCCTCTTGACAATGATCTGCACCTTTGTGCATTTTTGTCTAGAAGACTCTCCCCCACAGAAAGAAATTATGACATGGGTAATAAAAAAGGAAAAAAATTGTATAGGTCCTCTGGACGGGTTCTTCTTTAATGAAACGTTTCGTCTCTCTTCCAAGAGACTTCTTCAGTCTGAGAGTTTCAGGCTAAATTCAGGCTTTTGAATCTCTCAGCAGCAGAACCACACTTTCCACAGAACAAGTGTGCCAGCTCCTCAAACTGTGCCTGGAATCAACCTACTTCACTTACGG
>NW_013952425.1:3655483-3657545 GCF_001266775.1 Austrofundulus limnaeus | reverse complement strand
CCGTAAGTGAAGTAGGTTGATTCCAGGCACAGTTTGAGGAGCTGGCACACTTGTTCTGTGGAAAGTGTGGTTCTGCTGCTGAGAGATTCAAAAGCCTGAATTTAGCCTGAAACTCTCAGACTGAAGAAGTCTCTTGGAAGAGAGACCAAACGTTTCATTAAAGAAGAACCCGTCCAGAGGACCTATACAATTTTTTTCCTTTTGATTTTTTACCTGGATTACTGAGATGCATCAGGACAACATGGGTAATAGAGAACTCTTAGCCATCAAGATGGTTCGTGAAGAATGGAGGCACTGGCTGGAGGGTACTGGGAAGCCTTTTTTGATATGGACTGACCATAAGAATCTTGCCTACTTACAACAACCCAAAAGACTCTACGCTCGTCAGGCTCGATGGTCACTTTTTTTCTCACAATTCAATTTCACCATAACTTACCGACCTGATTTTAAGAATGCAAAACCTGACGCTATCTCCCGACAGTTTGCTGGATCTCATGTTCTCAAGATTCATGAAAACATTCTTCCCCTCACATGTACTGTTGGTATTCTTACCTGGGACATTGAACAGGAGATCCCGAGCACCCTAAAAGTACTGCTGGTTCATCTCAAGGTGGCAAATCCAATCAGACAAATAGTACGGACAAATTCCGCCGAGCCGATCTATCAGCTTCTCCGAGATCAATTCCATCTGGCCAGCAAAGTCCAGGGTCCACAGCCAGGCCGCGACCCTCAATAGAACCGCTTGCAGACAGAGCCCAGCTCGCTCAAGGCAAAATGTCCGAGTGCTGATAGTCCGGCCATCCAGCAAATTGGTCAGGCAGCCAGGAGATGAAAAGCCACCGATGCTGTTTTGTACCTAACCAAACTCCCTTCAGAATTTGAGACTGCTCAAACATTGGTGCATCACGTTTTTAGACTTCAAGGCACTCCTAGTGTTATTGTGTCTGATTGAGGACCGCAATTTGTGTCTCAGGTTTGGAAATCTTTTTGTCAGGCCCTAGGGGCCTCTACCAGTTTATCTTCTGGTTATCATCCACAGACCAATGGGCAATCAAAGCGCTGCAATCAAGAGTTGGAGGAGAGACTCCGCTGTTATTAACAACAATCTAAAGACATTATTTACCATGGATTGAGTATGCACACAAATCCCACACCTCTGCACGACAGCTCAGTGGTTAGCACCAGCGCCCCACAGCAAGAAGGTCCTGGGTTCGATCCCCGGTTCGGACCTGGGGTCTTTCTGTGCGGAGTTTGCATGTTCTCCTCTTGCTTGCTAGGAATGTGCGATATAAACGATATACGGTAGAAACGATATAAATTTGTCCTATGATAGAGATCTGTAGTCTACCTGCAAACCGCGCAATTGTTTTTGATGATGTAACCAGCTGGAGTCAAAACAGAGGAAGCGGGAAGCAGCGTGGCTGAGAGCGCAAATGAAGAGGAAGAAAAAACATAACTTATCCGGACCTGGTTCGGGTGTGTGAAAATGAACGCCGAACTACATGTTACGTGACGGCGCGTCCTCAGGTCGGATGCCGACCGACCACACTGCCTACTGCAGGAGGAGTGCGCGCCCCGGCACATGACGCAGCGAGGCAACTGTCAGTGCAGGTGAAGTAGTGCTCCAGGACTCACTAAAGCTTGCTGAGTCTGGACCTCGTTTCTCCTGCGGTCATAGCGTGACGCCGCACGGCCGAATGCGCGCTCACTTCGCGCGCGACTATACAACTCAGCCTTTACTGTCTCCTTGTACAGCGGGGAAGCGCTGTGGGGAAGGGTGACAGTCAGACTGTCTTTCAAAAAAAAAGTAAAGCATAAACAGGATGATTATTACCCAGCCGGAGCACGCACAGATTAAACACGTGGAGTGCAGAAAAAAATAATCTGCAAAGTGTGTAGAAAGGAATAAATACAAGCAATTCGTTTTACCACCTTAAAACGAAGCAGGTTATTCCAAACACAACATCCAATGAATGCAGATATTACATTAAAGTTATTATGTGTGTGTGTGTGTGATATACTATGTATATATACACTCACCGGCCACTTTATTAGGTACACC
>NW_013952425.1:3652017-3655402 GCF_001266775.1 Austrofundulus limnaeus | reverse complement strand
TGATTTAACCAGGTAGATCTCCCTTAAATTTAGATTTTTATGCGAGACTTTAAAGTGTCCCTTAAAAAAGGAGGTTTTAAGGTCTAAATTTTTTACCTATACATATTTATTCCACGCAATTAATGTGTGATTTATTTATTTTCTATTATAACTTTTATATCGTGATATACTGTATATCGTTACCATCGTTACCATCATAATGTATATTGTGATATGAATTCTTTGCCATATCGCACATTCCTAATGCTTGCGTGGGTTTTCTCTGGGTACTCCGGTTTCCCCCACCCCCTAAAACATGTACAATGGGTTGCCTTCAGGCCCTGGCCGCCCTTGAAAAAGAGATCTGAATGGGACTTGCCTGGTAAAATAATGGTAAATAAATACTGGATTGTCACCTGTCTCTTGGATACCTACAGTACCTCCACTGCTGGAAACTGAGATCTTAGTTCCTTCCGTCCAGCACCATGTTTGTCGTTGCTGCAGATTCTGGCATCAAACCAAGAGGCACAAACCAGGGAACAAAACAAACGGGTGGCTGATCCACACCATGCTGAGGCCCCTACCTACAGTGTGGGACAATGGGTTTGGCTTTCCACTCGCAATATTAACCTCAAAGACACCCCCAGAAAACTGGCTCTCAGATTTATTGGACTCTTCCGCATACAAAGAATCATCAATTCATCTGTGGTAAGACCCAGAGAAGCGTCCTAGGTCACCTGGAGGTGATTCTTGAGAGGAGGGTACTGTAGAGATGAGGCTGGCTGCCTCTCACCCCCTCCCTCACTGTTATCTGGGATGGGCGGAACCACCTTCTTCACAGCTCAACCTGGTTCCACTGAGGCTTGAAGAGTATTTAAAGGGGTAATATTATGTGTTTCTCAGGCATATATTTAAATTCTATACCATTATAAAGTATCTATGTCACCTTCAGTTGTTATTAAAGTGTTGTTTAAATGTCTAAATAGAAAATAAACTTGACTTCTCATCATATCTGTTTCTAAACGCCTTGAAATTGGCCTCTGCCTCTTTAAGTACCTCCTTCTGCTTCTGTCCCGCCTATTTCAACACAGGCCGGGTGGGTGCGTGTGCTCTGTGATAAGGAAGCTTGGTTCGGAGACACAGCCCAGAGGAGGAGCTGGTCCCAAAAGGCGGTTCTAGTCCCAACCAGTTGTTTTTGCTCCTCAGCATGGCTGCCTCAGGACACTACAGGATTTCTCAAACATGCACGAATGAGTCAAAGCAAGACTTTGGGTATGTTTTTGATGAGAGGATAACATTATAACATGATATAAAACTCAAAAAAAGTTGATTTTACATGACATTGCCCCTTTAACCCTCCTATCGTCCTCATATATATTAACAAATTTGGTCCTTGGGGTCAGATTGACCCCAAGGATATTTACCTTGTGAAAATGATTTATGGAATATAGTTGACCACGTTTTTGTGACAGGCACTTTGTTTATTTGTTGAATGCATAAATAACCCCTTGAAAATCAGTGAGTTGACCTGTACTCTAGCGCCACCATCAGGCCAAACCTTTAAATTAGATTTTTTTTATCTTGAATTTTTCATACAAATCTTCTCAAATTTACTTCTCAACATTAATGACCACAAGTCTCGTTTTGGTAATGATGGATAGGATCTTTACTGTAGCGCCACCATCAGAAAAACTTTCAGGTTGAGAGCACATTCATGACTCTCACAGAATGACCACGTCAACTACATCCAAGTCTTTCCAAGCTTCCCTTCTAAATTTGTCATCCCAAGCACAATATTTTTATGGATGGCATTATGAAGAGCTCGAATGATGACTTGATGTCATCAACATGGCTGACTGCATATCTGGTGGGTCCTGGAACCATTTTGATAATATTTCTAGCGCTACGTCTACCCTGCTTTTTCAGTGGATAAAGGGACCATAGTATCTCTCCATTTTTGGAAGAGTTCATGTCTGCAGGTGGTTGAGAGACAACAGGAGGGTCAACACTCTCATTCTCATCAGATGAGAATTCCTCAATATCAGGGTCCTCCTGAACACAGTCCTCTGTCTCAGAGACAATCTCCTCTAAGTCACTTTCATTGTCCAAGAGCTGTTTCAAAACATCTTTGACAGTAAACATTTTCCCAGAAGACGTTTTCAAAGACAGAGCATGCAGATTGCAGTATACTCAGAGCACAATGAGGAATGATTTGGATAGAGGACTGAGATGCAAGCTTTTATATTTGCTCCTCCCTAATTTTGCATGAATTACCAATGTCCTTGCGGGAATACCCCTCCACAGTGTGGGGAAAAAACAGTTCTACTTTGACAGGTGTGAGTTCACAAGGTCACACACACACCCATGGTGCGAAAGTATCAAAATAAATAATAAATAAAACAAAATCAACTCAAATGTATCAACTGTCTGCAGGTGTGGTCGTGTTAGGTCACACACACTGACAGACAAGTTTTAACAGCTAAAACAGGTTGGGGTCAAACTGACCCTTGAGGACAACCAATGCATGCAGTATGTGTCCAGCTCATTGAAAAATTATCATCACAAAAATGTTATGTTTTATCGGTTGACCCCATCAAATTAGGAAAAGTCATGAAATACGAAGCAAAAGAAAGAAAGTCAACTATTTTTTGAATGATAAACATTGAATGGGGTCAAATTAACCCCATTCAATGTTCATTGACATTGACAGTACGGCCCACGTCGACTACAGCCTGCAACCCACGAACTGAGACACAGCCGATATCCCACGTAGTTACAAAACGGAAGCTGACAGCTTTATTATTATTATTTTTTGTTTGTTTTAAAATCGATTTTGGGACATTTTGAATCTATTCTGAATCTTCGTAAATAAGAATCATGAATCTGATGTGAATGGATTTTTTTGGTGTACCCCAAGTTTTTAAGATTTTTTTTCCTAAAAAAATTGTTAATTCCAAGAATAAGGAAAGAATCGAGCATGGGGAGACAGACAAGAGAAGATACAGATGCTGCTGACCACTGGGGGAAAATATTAAAAATGACACTAATAAATTGCAACCATCATCCATCTCTTGTAAGAATACAACAATGTTCGGCTCCATAGTTTATCTCACAGGAAGTAGAATGATTTTTTTTTTACTGGAAGGTTTTCCATGCTTATAAACATGTTATTAGGTGATGAAAGAGATCTAGGGTGGAAACTGACAAGACAGAGATGCCAAGATAACAGCTGGAAAGGAAGAAGGATATGAAAGCTGAATATTAATCTGATAATTTAGTTGTGCTGATAAGTAGCCGCCAACCCCCCCCCCACCCCGCAAAGAGAGAGAGAGAGAGTGTGTGTATAAATTCCCCCACTCTCAAAAGTGTGTGTGTGTGTGTGTGTGTGTGTGTGTGTGTGTGTGTG
>NW_013952425.1:3646031-3649023 GCF_001266775.1 Austrofundulus limnaeus | reverse complement strand
CACATTGCCAATGCAATTGTTGATACTAAACTGCAATATATTACAGCAATAGAGCAATATTAGGACAATGTTATATTAAAACATCAAAAGAAAATCATATTAGTATTGTAAACACTGAACTATTGAGATTAAATATTATTAAACTACGGTTCAGTACTGAGTAGATACAGCAGGGGGCAGTATTGGACCAATACAAGGCTCCATTGACTCCCATTATAAATTATTAAACATTGATATTTCAAAAACTATAAGTTGTACAGGCACCAAAAGGCATAGCCATCATTTGGCACAGGAGCTTTAAAGATATAAATTACAATGGCAGCTCTAGGTCAAAGTATGCAGGAGGAGAAGCGTGCCAAAGTGGAGATGACTTGGATGGGAAACAAATCACAATAGTGTGCATTGCCAGTACATTTTAGTAAAAAAAATTTGAGGACCCCCAAGATACCTCTCGCGGACCCCTGGGGGTCCAGGAACCCAAGTTTGAGAACCTCTGCTGTACACTGTTTCATGTAGCTTTTATTGTATATCTGTAATGAAGTATTTATTCAGTTGTACCAGTTCGACTACTTAAACTCTGTGCAACAACTTTGTTGTTTCTGTTTCCAGGTTTCAAGTTGTATAATAAAGCGTTTTTGCTATTTCTTTCCGTACATTTGTTCTGCATACATTTCTTTAAGTTACTGTATTCTCTGATACGTTTTTATCTTTATGTTGTGTGATTTAAAGCAGCTGACATGCATTTCCTTTTGGATGACAAACTTTTATCTTATCTTATCCACAAGTGAACATATTTTTTTTCAAAGGATGATGTTCTAGTATCAGAAATGATTGGGGAGAAGATGGAATCTGAAAAGTTATTTGGAGCATAAAGAATGAAATTATGGATGCCTTTGAACAGCTTCACTTTTAAATGACAACTCGTTTTTCCATACCATAGTTCCAGCTCAGATCCACACACTTTAACATAAACAGTTCTTATTTAAGTTTACCTGAGCCTGAAGATCTCCTTCACTCCCCAGATTCACAAAATCCGCCATTTAATCATATTCACAAGTGTCGTTAATTAAATATTCAAAACATTTAGAGTGTAATAATAAGGCACAATAATCTACACGCAGAAGACAACCGTGTTGATGACGGTGAAACTATTTCCGGGTCAAAGTTGACAGCGTTTTTTTTTTCTTTATTCCGAGTTCTGATATTAGCATTTTAAAGAACTTAAAAATAACAATTAACAACTTCTGATATATGTTTAAAATAAATATAAATTGCAGGCGACGTTTAGCTTTAATAAATTACAGAAATATTTCTCTCTTCGACGAGTCACAAATTTTATTTTGAAAGTCTTGCATCACTTCCGCTTAGATCAGCTGATTGTAAACAGTGTTGAAGTGTGTATGAAGGTCTGGACCGCGCGGTGTTCGAGCAGCAGGAAGCGGCTCCGAGGGGCTTCAGTTTCAGGCAGAACCCCTGTGAGGCTCCGGCTGGTTCCCGGACCCCGGACCGGACCTCCACCCTGCAGAACCGGACCCTGACCCGAACCTCCCCTGAAAGCTGTAAGTCTGACTTTGTGTGCAGTAACAGCTGTTTCTGACGGCTTAACACAAAAACTGCAGTTAAAAATAAAATGTAGTCAATTTATCATTTAAACTAATACATTTACATCACTGATGGATAAAAAGTACTTTAAGATAATTAGATTAACCAGCACAAAAAACAAAAACAAACAAACAAACAAACTAAATAAATAAATGAACACGAGGTTAAAGTAGAGATAAACTATAATGACCAAGAAAGAAACCAGCTTGGCTCTGATTTCTGTTCATTTTAGTAATCAAATTTAAAATCCGCATTTTCTTTAGATGTCATAAAAAAATAATAATAATTATACTTATTGTCTATAGTGTGTTAGTAAGTTTGAATGTTTACACTGAAATTTTTAATTGTAAAAATATTACAAATGCTGAAGGAAAACTATCCTTTTAATAAATGAAATTATAACGGTTTTGATGCAAACATTTGAATAAAGTTTCTTGTTTTATTTCTATGTTAGGACCAAGGCAAAGATGTGCTCAGTTCCTGGAGTAAGGCGTGACATGTTTGAGGTCACATYACTTCTTGTTGTGAAATCATTCTGTCAACATTTCTTCTAAGTGTCCACAGGTTGGTTCAGGTGATTTCCTGCAGACAAACCGGCGTCACATGATTTTGAACTAAACCTGTTTGTGTGTTTGTGCGCTGCACGTTGTCCTCTGTATCAAACCGAAGCATCGTAACGTCCTGATCAGACTGATTTATCACATGATGCACAACCRTGTGAGCAATGCTTCTTCTGGTCATTGCCACTGGTTTGAATGCAGATGTAGAATGTTGTGCATGTGATTTAGGTTTGGTTTAAGGGAAAGGAGAGGGCTTGTTTCCTGACTCATCTTTAAATAATCCAGATTTACTTCTCCTKGCTGACATCAGCTTCTCTTTCTCTGTCTAAAAAACAACCAACCCTTGTGATTTCTCTTTGTGTCCCCCTGCTGAAGAGGTTGAGCAACAGTTCAGAAGGTTTGAGCAGCTAAGTTCAGTCTTTTGTTCACAGAGATACAAACAACTCATAATAATTTGGAGTAATATCTACAGAGCTCTATAAGTGGTTTGTAATAAGCGTAAATCAGTTTCAGCTGCTGGTTTCCAATGGGGTGCCATTTGTAAAGTTACACAGTCAAAAATTACCACAAATATTTTTGTTTTAGTTAGCTTTTTATAAGAAAAAAAGAACAGATTTATTTTTCAAAATCAGTTTTTTATGGAGCCCGCGAAGTGACATGGGGGGATTTTTTTTGCGTTCCCTCGCAATACTTTTGCGTTCCCTCGCAATACTTTTGCGTTTCCTCGCAATACATTTGCGTTCCCTCGCAATACTTTTGCGTTCCCTCACAATACGTTTGCGTTCCCTCACAATACTTTTGCGTTCCCTCACAATACTTTTGCGTTCCCT
>NW_013952425.1:3641871-3644729 GCF_001266775.1 Austrofundulus limnaeus | reverse complement strand
GCTTGAAACTTAAATATTTAGGTGGCTAGCTAAATATTTAACTTAAATATTTAGGTGGCTAGCTAAATATTTAACTTAAACATTTAGGTGGCTAGCTAAATATTTAACTTAAACATTTAGGTGGCTAGCTAAATATTTAAGTTGCAACCTAAATATTTAGCTAGCCACCTAAATATTTAAGTTAAATATTTGGGTAGCCACCTAAATATTTAAGTTTCAAGCTAAATATTTAGCTCGAAACTAAATATTTAATTTGTAAGTTAAATATTTAGATTATAAACTATGACATTTATAAATGTATGAATCATGTGGTGAAAAACTGACTTTGAAAAATAAATCTGTTCTTTTTTTTCTTATAAAAGGCTAAATAAAATAAAAAATATTGGTGGTAATTTTTGACTGTGTACCTTTACAAATGGCACCCCGTAGTTTCCTTTCTTTTTAACTGAAGGAACCTTCCCTCCCTGATAATGCTTGTTTGTTGGTACAGTCATGTGGCAGCACAGAAACACATGCCTGCTGCATTCAGTCAACCCGAGCCAAGCTGGAAGGAAGAGTGAGTCAAAATTTCTCCACCAAAGAAGACTGTTGAAGCTGTTCTACGAGTTACTGAGCCACAGGACAGGCTTGGTTTTTACTCTGGCCACAGAGCTGAGGAGATGGTGGAATGTTGTAGATGGGAAATGTGAAAAAATGTCTCTTTTCTCTTCTGCCCTGCAGGGGTCAATGGAGGAGCTGCAGCCTGAGGAGCAGTTCCTGCTGTGTGCTCGCAACGGAGATCTGCCTGGAGTCCTACGGTTCCTCCAGCCTGAGAGCAGTGCAGAGACACCGATCAATATAAACTGCAAAGGCATGCCTTTACCCTCTCACTAACACTTTCCTATACAGGTCAAAGCTCTCTGAGCAACATATGGTCAGAGGCCCAGAGGTGGTCCTTCCGTGATATCTGTTTGGTCCCCATTAGTCCTAAATTGAAAATAAAATATATGTATTAAAATCAGCATTTTTAATAATCAGACTTAAAGTGCCAAAATATGTGATATCTATATCCTTCAAAAAGTTGTCAATTTGCAAAAAATACATACATACATTTGTATATTTTTTAAATTATTAAAATCTATGTCTTCCCATGGGCTCACCACCTGTGGGAGGGGCCAAATGCAGTGTGTGATGGGTAGTAGTCGAAGGCGAGGACCTTGGCGGTCAAGTAGGGGTCTCTGCAGACGAGTGGGCGCGTCCCAACGAAAGACGATTCTAAAGCGACACAATTGATTTGACMGACTTTTTTAAAGGGACACACCTGACTGGACAAGCAAGAAAGGGGCGTCACCATATGGCACCACCTGATTGGAAAAGAACAAAACGGGCATTACTGTTTGGCACCACTTTTTCTGGAGACCACTACTTGGGTCACATTTCTCCTGGTTAACCTTCGTGTTGGGGTCAGGATCAGGCTGTATAGAGGTCAAGCAGGGTCTAAAGATACCGTCATGTAGGCCTCGTAGCCCACAGTGTTAATGCTTTAGGCACGCCCACTCTTGTGTCACGCCCACTTTGATTCCGCAGATAACCCCTTCTCTTGGCGGTCTGATCCTCAGCTACAGAAGTTGTCTCTAGGGACGTGGAATGTCACCTCTCTGGTGGGGAAGGAGCCTGAGCTGGTGTGTGAGTTTGAGAGATTCCCACTAGATATAGTTAGACTCACCTCGACACACCACTCTGGCTCTGGAACCAGTTTCCTAGAGAGGTGTTGGACGCTCTTTCTTTCTGGAGTTGCCCCTGCTGACAGGCGCCGAGCAGGAGTGGGCATACTTATTGCCCCCTCCATCTTGGTGCCTGTGCATTGGGGTTCACCCCAGTGAACGAGAGGGTAACCTTCCTCCACGTACGTGTGGGTGGATGGGTTCTGACTGTTGTTTGTGCTTATTACCCACACTTTTTAGAGACCTTGGACGGGGTGCTGGAGACTGCTCCTCATAGGAACTCCCTTGATCTGCTGGGGGGCTTAAATGCTCACATGTGCAATGACAGTGAAACCTGTAGCCGGAAGTGTGTAGTTGAGGAACGGTACTCCCGATCTGAACCTGAGCTGTGTTTTGTTATTGGACTTCTGTGCTCGTCATGGATTGTCCATAACGAAAGGAAGGAGTGAAGCTGTCAACTGACCACTACCTGGTGGTCCCCTGGTGATGGTGCACTCCTGACCTGAACTCAGGATGTGTTGGTGGGCAGAATACTTCAAAGACCTCCTCAATTCCATCAGCACACCTTCCAATGTGGAAGCAGAGCCTGGGGACACTGGGTTGGACTCTCCAATCTCTGGTGCTGAGGTCACCAAGGTGGTTAAAAACCTTCTCAGTGGCAAGGCGCCGGGGGTGGATGAGATTCGCCCGGAGTACCTTAAGGCTCTGGAAGTTCTGAGTTTGTGTTGATTGATGTGACTACAATATTGCGTGGACATTGGGGTCAGCTGCCCTGGATTGGCAGACCGGGGTGGAGGTRCCCCTATTTAAAAACGTGAGCCGCAGAGTGTGTTCCAACTATAGGGGGATCACAATTCTGAACCTCCCTGGTAAGGTCTATTCTGGGGCCCTGGAGAAGATGGTCTGTTGGATAGTCAAATCTTGGATTCAGGAAGAGCAGTGTGGTTCTCGTCCTGGTTGTGGAACACTGGACCAGCTCTACACCCTCAGCAGGGTCCTGGAGGGTGCATGGGAGTTGGCCCAACCGGTCTACATGTGTTTTGTGGACTTGGAGAAGGCATTCGACCGTGTCCCAAGGGGGGCCTTGTGGGGGGTTTTCCAGGAGTATGGGGTACCGGGCCATTTGATATGGGCTGTCAGGTCCTTGTACGACCG
>NW_013952425.1:3639660-3641038 GCF_001266775.1 Austrofundulus limnaeus | reverse complement strand
CTGATTGTGGTGATTCCTATAACAAGCTTCAAAGTTAAATAAGGTAAAACTCGCGTCCGAATTTTAATTCACATTAAACTCAGATTACTCATAAATAGAAGAGTAAAACGTCAAGTTCTGATGTTAACAACCAAACAATTTACTGGCACTCTTTAGCTTAAGTTTTGGCAAATAAAGANCCCTGGAGGTAACGTGCACTGTCCTGTTTCCTCAGGTAAAAGTAAGTCGAACCTGGGATGGACGCCTCTTCACTTGGCCTGTTACTTTGGTCACAAAGACGTAGTGGAAGTTCTGCTCAAGGTAGTCTTTTCTTTTGTTCATTAGAAAGTGGAAGTCCTAACCAGAGTGCTCAGGTAAAGTGTCTTACTCCATGCTCTGCAGGCAGGTGCAAATGTGAACTTACCCAATAATATAGGAGATACTCCGCTGCATAAAGCTGCCTTCACAGGAAGAAAGGTCTGTTTGCATGTCAAATCTTTCACTTCAGCTTTCTAATTTTCTTACAATCTTTGCATCATTTTGATAATTTTTGTGCACACATTTATTCATCCATTGAGCCACTAAATGAACCAACTGATCAATGAATCCATCACATATTGATCAGGAGGTTGTCATGCTGCTGCTGAACTATGATGCATGTGCTGCTGTCATCAATGGGACAGCTCAGACTCCCAAAGATGTCACGCAAAACGCAGAGATCAGAAGCATGCTAGAAGGTGAGGGATCCAGCCTGTCGGCTTCAAACTTACCATGTGCTCAATCGGTTCCCATGATGACACATCTGACATCCATGCATACAGAATATTTATGTTATCTATAAGTGAAATTATCTTTCTGTGAATGACATCTTGATGCCAGCGGCTGAGAGAACGGAAGAGAGGAAACTGGAGGAGAAACTTCTGGAAGCGGCACGTGAAGGAGACCTGTCAACGCTCAGTATGTTGGTTAGTGTTATACTCTGATTCATGATACTGCAGCCCACTTTCAAACCAGTTCTTTACCAGTCAGGAGACTCTTTATCAGTGGTGGGCAGAGYCAATCCAAAAATTAGCTCCGCAATTTCTAAAGAGCTTATAAAAATATTTAGGTCCGCAACTTCAAAAGCACTCGTGCCATAGAAAAACTAGCGGAAGCTAATGTTAAAGCGCAAGTTCAATTTGACACTTACAAGCTGGCAACAATTCATGTACATTATAATATATGCGCAACACTGTCAACTAGCGGTGTATGAACTCTTTTATAACTTAACTCTACAACCGCCGATTGCGAATGTGATTTTATGAAACAGACTTGTAGCTCCTGGTGTAAAAAATAAAAAGTTGTTGAGGATTGCTAGTTCAGCTGCTTCTTTGTCTTTTTCTTTTGCTTGTTGTAGATT